>NW_028076767.1:39473010-39943010 GCF_014824575.4 Sturnira hondurensis
GGACTAAACAGGATATTCTTTTTAACATTTTCCGTCTACTTGCAAAATTTTTCAAGCAGTTCCAATTATGTATTCTGTAAATGTGTAGTTATGTTTAAACTAACTTTTTGTGAAAGAAAGGGATCCTGTTTTATATGTTTTGGGGGTACAGCTGACAACGTTAAAACCTCGCATTTTAACACGGGCCTGCCGCCGACCGTGAAAGACTCGCCCCACGAGTCCAGCTGACCTGCTCGGTGTGCTGCTCAGTGAAATGAGTCCTCTGGCCACGTGTTTGGATGTCGAGGCACTGTCAAATGACTACGAAAATTTGTGCCCCGTCACTCAGTTTCCATGCGTCTCTTATTGTGAACCACACGTCAGCACTAGTGTGTAGACCGAGCATTCATTTTCTTTATCAAAGCAATGAAGTCACCCATCAAGGGGAACTAGGCACAGAAGAATGGTCAGACCCTAACAACTAAGATCGGATGATCCCATGGGTTGATGTTAAACTAAAGGGAAGGTCCGAAAAAATTGCTGTTGGGTGTTTTGTGTGAAACTTTCCTATTCAATACATTTTTACCTATTACTTAAATGAAGGTATAAATTTATACTGATCAGACTAAAATATAGTTTATATTTCTTAAGCACTTGTTTTGTACGATGCATGCACTGGGCTGATTGTTTTACAAGTATTATTTCATCTTTAGAACAATAATTTTGTGACGTAGGTACCCTAATTCTCCTGAATTTATAGATGGGAAAAGTTAAGTAATGTCCAGAGGTCACACTGCTACTTGGTGGTGGAGCTGGGATTTGGGTCCAGGCGAGCTGACTTTACATCCAAAGCTCTGAACCACCTAACTGGCAAGCCCAAACTGGCTAGGATTGACACCATTGTAAGTGAAGGATGCATAATATTAAAATACTCTCTGGGAAAAAATCAATATGACGAGATCTAAAAAGAATAACTGTCAGTTCCTCTATTAGATTAACTTAAGTCAATTACACAAAAGCAGGCTAAGGAAGGCCTGGCATGCCAGAGTCCCTTAGGGTCACTCGTGTCCTACAGGCTTTACCTCTGATTCCAGCCACCGCAGCAGCACACGGGCCTAGAGGCTCTCTGGGCCACTCTGCTAACGGCCCCTCATTGAAAGGGCTCACCTTCCTATTCTGAGGTCCTTAGGAACCGCACTGGGAGAAGACTGCTCAGGCTACAAGCAATAGCAGCTGGGGAAATCCCTAACCAACTGGGGCCGAGAGCTGATGGATAAATGCATTCTGTCGTCAGTGCTTTCCACTGTAAGCAACTCTGATAAGCATTCCATAGCCTCAGATGGTCCTGATGAGATTCATCCCCAGGTACCTGCTGCAGCGACCAAGTCCACAAGTACTTCTGATTGGCTTTTCCTTCCTTCTCGTTTCATGCTCCCCAGTTCTCACCCCAGACCCCTGGAATCACTTCCAGAGACACCCTCCACACACAGGTTCTTGGCTCAAACTCTACTTTCCAAGAGTGAGTGCCTTGGTTCAGGCTGCTATAACCAAAATGCCACAGACCTGGCCGGGTGGGGGGGAGGGCAGAGAGGTGGGTAAACAACAAACACTTATGTCTCCTAGTCCTGGAGGCTGAAATCCAAGATCAAGGCACTGGCAGATTGTCTGGTGAGAGCCAGCTTCCTAGTTCACAGAAGGCTGTCTTCCCACTGTAACCTCCCGTGATGAAAGGCATGAGGAAGCTTTCTGGGGTCTCTTTCATAAGGGCACAAAGCCCATTCACGAGGGCTCCACCCTCCTGACCTAATGACCTCCCAAAGGCCCCACTTCCAAATAGCATCACATAGGGGGTTAAGTTTCAACAGAAAAGTTTCGGGGGGCATAAACACTCAGTCTGCTGCACCAGGTAAAGACACCAGCCTGGCAGCAAATCCTATAAGAATTAGGTCTTACTAGATAATGAACTCAGCTTAAGACAGGAATATGATAGGATACAAGGAAAGGAGAGGAGAGGAGACACAGGGCAAAGAGGAAGGGAGGGAGGGGAGAGAGGGAGGAGACCCAGGAGGGAGAACTGGCACGAAGGCGGCATCAGCAGAAGACTTGCAACACATCACACGGCAGCAGCATCTGACAGTTCTCCGCACCCACAGAGACACAGTCCTCATGTTAGGACTCTTTGAGTCATTTTGTAGGTACTAAAAAAGTTCGATTGGCACACCACCCCCACACACACAACTTCGTGAACACGGTGATTCGGTCCCCTTGCCAGGCTGCCCTTGAGCTCCGTGCTCAGCCCTCTGCAGCCGCCACGAGGGCAGAGCCCCCACCCACCAAATGATGCCTGGCTGGAAACTCCTGGGTTGACTCAAGGGGGGTGTTGATTACTTTGCCTGTCTTGTTTTTGTTGTTGGTTTTTACTTATTGGGCTTTTTACAAATGGATTAGGCTGCAGCATCCTCGGAAGAAAAGGCTGTTAGAACAGGTATTGGGAGATAATGCTGATTACATCTTGGATATATATATATAACATTTCTAAATTCTTTTTTTTCTATTTTTATGAAGGCAGAGAGCCATGGGGCTAGGTGACTATTTTATAAGATTTCATGTATTCATTTTTAGAGAGAGGGAAAGAGAAGGAGAAAGAGAGGGAGAGAAATATCAATGTGGGGTTGCCTCTCACGACCCCCGTACTGGGGCTCTCGGCCGCAACCCAGGCATGTGCCCTGACTGGGAATTGAACTGGCAACCCTCTGGTTCGCAGCCCACGCTCAATCCACTGAGCTATGCCAACCAGGGATGCCAACCAGGGCTAAAGTCTTTTTTTAATTTAAATTTTTTCTTTTTCTTTTTTTTATTGTTTGATTACAGTTGTTCCCACTTTCCCCTGCGCTACCCACCCCCCATCTCTCACAGTCAACCCTCCCCCCCCCATTGTCTTTATACATGTTGCTTGATGCGACCCTTCCCTTTCTTCCCCCCGTCATCCCCCTCCCCTCCCCTCTGGTCACTGTCAGTTTGTTCTTTATTTCCATGTCTCTGGTTAAATTCTTGATGTGCCTTCACATCGGTGATCTCTTTAATCTTCATGATATCACAGTGATGGACCAAAGTAGACAGCACAGGAGTTGGGATCTGGCCTGTCAGGGCCCCCGTGTTTCTAAGCAGAAAGCTTACGAGATGTTCAGCCAAGTCATGGGCTTTCAAAATCTTGCATCTTCTAGATAGACTAAGAGATCATTTGTCTAATTGTTTTCTTTGCTTTTGGGTTCTTTCCAAAGTTAATTACCAAACTTAATTAGTTCTAGTTATGAGATCTCTGAGACTATATTCTTTGTAAACACATGCTACTTTATTAGTTAAGTCTAAATATTTACAAAATCTTTCAGTCTAGCAGTTTAGCCTGTCAGATAATGGTTGTCTTTATCTCTTTGTAAAAGGAGACACTGAGGGGGAGAGGCAACCAGCCCAAATGCCTGAAGCTGGTAGGAAATGGACGACCTTTCTTCCTCTTATTTTGTCTTCTTCGTTTTGTTTTTAATTAGCGTCTGCATGGGCAGGAGAGGACGCAGCAGGGTGAAAAAGGCAAATGACTGTAGTACTAGAGATGGTGGGTCTATCAGAGTTGAGGAAAGGGTCAAACTGGTAAGCATAAATAAAGATGACACAGTGGTTTTTCGACACCACTGGCTTCGTAGTATCTGGGAATAAAGCCGTTTTCAATGTGCTCCTATACCACCTCTCCCAGCCCAGTGTCTCCGGGGTGCCGACTATGCCCACAGACTGCACCAAGAATCTGAGCCCTTTGTCTGAATCTGAAATATTTCCCCCATAGATGCATAGAGAAGACCCACAGGTATATTCATATGAGTAAAAAAATTGGCCCATAGCTTAACTGCTAAACTATTTGGATAAACTCCAAAGCAACAAATCGTTATGTGTGCCAGGAGAGAACATTTTTTGACAGATCTATCCGTATGGCCTTAATATATACATGTGATAACCATCATAACAGACACCTCACGTTTGTATACCATTGTACAAGTTACAAAGCACATGTCCACTTAAAATAAGTGTGTCAACAGAGGTACCTTGCACTAACTCCTCCGTAGTATGGCACAGGAGGTTAAGTGGAGATAAACAGATCAAATGAGCATTAGCAGCAAATACTGGAAAAAAAATATCATAGAGCCCGTTACTTGGATGGGGATAGCGGGCCTGAGGAGTCAAAGAAAGCTAAAGTTAAGAAGTAGTAAAAATTATGAAAAAGCACAAGGAAGTACAGAAAATATACAGAGTACAGTGGTCACAAGCTCAAGTGCCTTCATCTGAATAAAGTAAATGTGTAAAATTGCAACCATATGGCAACAATATATACTTTGCCAAAAAATACATAAATTCAAACTTTGGTCTAAACATTGAGCCAGCCAAATAAAGCACATCTTCGGGGCCTATTTGGCTTTCTGGCCTCCGTTTTCTAGACCCCGGAGGATGGAAAGAAAGAAGCCAGTCAGTGTGCAGAGGGCAGTGGAGGTGCCGAAAGGACAGCGCCGTCACTGACAACTGACCTGGAGAGGTCAAGCCCATGCCACTGGCCTGTGAGAGACACAGGGGAAGAGAGGAAAGGGCAGGAGAAATGGCCCTACCGTGCGCTCCATCTCCCGGGACTCCTCTTTCCCCTCTCAACTCCAACATCGCAGTGATTGTGCAATAATGCCATTTTGTTAAAAAGCGAATGTCCTTCCCTAGAGGCAAGACAGTCTAACAGAAGCTGCCCCTATGCATTCTCTGATTTGCCCAAAACCCCTCCACAGCAGATGCTGGAAACTGGGGCTCCTGGGCTGGGGTCTCATCTAGTGCTGCTTTCCAGTTCACCCCACAGGCTTCCCCTCAGCACAGGACGACTGAGGCGAGTGCAAACGTGTGCTCCTTACGCGGCATTCCGTTTCAAACCTGCTTGATTCCCAGTGGCCCGGAGATCACCCTCTCAGGCCTCCAGAGAAAAGGCGCTCCCTGGAGAGGAATTAGTGGTGGTCTTACCAGTGCCGCGAGGGCTATTCTCTCCAACCCATCTACCCCTGGCTTCAAAAAACCACACAGAGGGTCCAAACACCTAAATATGTCATCATGTGGGGAATAGAAGGTAAATATGTAAAAGAATACAGCCATACATTAACCTAAATAGTGCTAATAAATTGCTCAGCTTAGCAGGAAATGGAAAATAGCTAATGGAACAACGAGGAGTTTGTTTATTCTCAGAGCAGGCGGCCATCGTTCACCACGTTCCCACGTTCCCTGCGGAGAGCAGCGGCAACACACTCGCCGGGGGTGATGAGGTGAGCCCAGAGAGTCCCTGCTTTCTAAATGCTAGAGGACGTGGAGTCGTCACTCTAGGATGGAGAGAAGTAGCAGGGGGTATAACCCATGCAAAGGACCTTTACGATATGAACCCAAAATGAGGCAGGATCGGGTAGTGGTTAGGACCGTGGCGTTCGGAGGTGGTCAGGTTTAGATCCAGGAATGGGTTTTTGGAGCAGGGGTGGGCACGCAACTCAAAGGAAATTAGCCCATAGGCTAACAACCAGC
This sequence comes from Sturnira hondurensis, assembly GCF_014824575.4. Lineage (NCBI taxonomy): Eukaryota > Metazoa > Chordata > Mammalia > Chiroptera > Phyllostomidae > Sturnira > Sturnira hondurensis. The sequence continues at coordinate 39,478,576 of NW_028076767.1, forward strand.
CTCTGCTCTGCGTGACTGCGAAAGGTGACCTAGCCTAAGTCCCAGTCTTCTCTTTTGTAAGATGATTAAAAAGAAAAAAGAAACAACTTAACTCAAAGGGGCCATTGCAAGTACTCACTGGGATCCAGCAAATGAACCTCCAAGCACAGTGTCTAGGATATAGAATATACTCAACAGTGGTTAGTTACTGCGAACATTTAGCCAAAGAAGCAGCCACATAGCCCAGAGGCCAAGATTCCAGGTCTTTAAGGCCAGACTAAGAGGGCAGATTTTTCTGAGCTTCTGTTCACCATCATCTTAAAAGGGAAGTCCGCTAGGTGGGCAGATCACAGGGCCAACTACAACTCACATTTTCACTTGCTAAGGAAACAAAAGTCACTCGTGGGTTAAAGTAGAGCAAAATACCCAATACTATCAGAAATTATCAAAACCTAGCTTGTAGGACATTATTTTATTATGTAACAGAAAATAGAGAAAGGAAATCGGTTTTCTATTTGCTTATGAAGGAAAACACCACAGTCCCAGGTTGATGATGTAAGGAAAGATCCATCACCCCCACCAGCAACCTTGCATTGCAGGGGAAGACAGTGTAAGTCGGTGCTGGTAATGCCGCTGTGCACCAATGGCAACGGGGCACTCTGTAAGTAAGCCTGTCATGAGCAACACAACCTGTTTCCTTCATTCCATTCCGCCCTTGCAGCCGTGTGACCTGGAAAGGTGTTTAAGGCCAAGAAACTACTTAAAAGGCTATGGATTTTTGTTATGACTTTCAATTTTAAGTTCTTGCATGTAGGAATTGTATCTTTTATGTTCTGTAGGGTATAGTCATAGGCCTCAATTACCAAACTAAAGAAATCTAAGAAATACAAAATATATAGTTACTAGTTGAAATACATTTATACACAGGAGTCATTTTCTTCCTCTGAAGTTCTACATGAATTTGAGCCATGCATGCATACAGCCCAAGGTCAGTTTGAGGGACAGGTTTTTTCAGCTTGCTGGTAGTAAACAATTGCAAGTGAGGCAGGGAAACTAGACTAGAAACGCAGGATTCCATCACCGTGGCCTCCACACTCTCTCTCCCCTCTGGCCCAAGGCCAGACTCATTACTCCGTGAAGTATTAGAGGCAGGCAAATCGTACACACCACTAGGGGAGAGATTGGGCATCCGCAGACCTCACGGCGGCCACCTCCTCGCCGCCCAGCCTGTTTGTCTTCATCAGATCGGTTAGTTCCATTGCTCTACTCCAACACGAAAACAGTCCTGTAAAGCACTGGGTATCACTGGGCACAATGATGGCTAAAGATGTTTTTTCCATTCTCACGGACACAGACAGCAAATGATTCTGCCAGGAGGCAGTACCTAATGTCACACTATATTCCACCCCATGACATCTGAGGCTCAGAGACTCCATTCTTTCCTACACCTAACACACACAGCTAGAACACGTGGAAGCTGAAATAAATGCTTTTAATTGACAGCTGAAAATACATCTGAGCCAAGTGAGGGCTGTCAGCTGTTTCAGAAGCCTCCTTGGTCACTGGGGTGGCCATGACTAATCAAACCCTTCAAACACAGTATGGCCACGAAAGAGATGGCATTCTCAGACTCTTTCACCCACAGAGTGGCTTTGTGGTTCACTCTGCAGAAGGTTTTTTCCCTACATATAATAAATGACTTTAAGCCAGAATCAAATTTTGATACTGAAAAAAAAAGCAGCCGGTACAATTGATAGCACCAGTTAAAGGAATGAAACACTTTCGCATAGAAACAATGATTCATGAAATGCTCTTCCCTACAGGAGAGGAAACCATTTGGGCTTTCCTCAGAAATGCTTATATTACTGGTGATGCTTTAAAAAACTTCATTATATAGAGAAATTTCCAGCCTTCAATTTTTCTTCTTGAGAGGGTGCAGTGGTTGCTTGGGTACATGTGTGTCTCTTGGTGAGTGTGTGTGTGTGAGCGCGCCTACACACACACACACACACACACACATACACACACACACGTGTGTTTCATAAAATTAGATTCTAGCAAAGGGAAAGTGCATTTATGCAAAAGCAATTCATCAACCACTTCTGTGCTCAGAATTCACCGAGGTAATTTAGATACTTTAATGGCAAGGTAGTTTGGGTAGGTAGGAGGCGATGTCCCCTCCCCCCTTCAAGAGCGATGGTAATAGAAAACGTGTGCTCTAAATGAATCTTTTCAGGAAAGTAATTCTCGTTTTAATTATTTATCCACTACCAAATATAAAATATAATTACACAGCCAATGTCCATGGGAGCAAAATCCACAGTGCGGTACAGAGTGGAAGAGCTTTCTGCTTTTAGAAAATTTCCATTTGAAGAAAAAAGATATAAAAAATAAGATTAGTCAAATGCAGCTTTTAGTGCTAATCTGATTTTCATAATGTTAGTGTTTAGTGAGAGCCCACCACTTGCTCAAACACAATGGCTCCAGAATTTTCAGCGTTTTTACCATGGCCTTGACCTTTATGGTGTCAGACATATATTACTTCTCTGCTATAATTTACTATTGACATCATGGATTAAATTTGTTGTTTCAGCTAATGTAACTGAGCAAGCAAGGTGGATTGTGAAACTGAAGCCAGCTACTGAAATACGAGGGTTGTCAAGTATAAATTTACAAAAAGATATTCAGACTGGGTGTGGAAGACAAAAATAAATGGACAAAGAAGCTGTTTTTGACAGACTGCAAGGGGCTAGAGACTTCAACTTGAACATTGTAAATCCAAATGTCATGAAACACTGCTACAGAGTGAGAGACACGTCGATTCCTCAGGAATATAAATGGCGATGGGAAACCAAACTTTCAAGATGCTGGGCCTTTTTGAAAAGTATATATTCCTGCTACCCAGTAACAAACTCACTGACCCCTTTCTCCTCTCTCCCCACCCCAGCTTGAAAACCACTGCAGGCCCCAACCCCAGAGCCGTAATAACCACAACACGAGAGTCCCGCGACACCAGTAGGACAAGGAGCCAACGAACGTCAAGAAATGTGTTCAAAAGCATTTTTTTAGAGAAAAATAAATGACCTAGGTGACTATATTCCCTAAACGTGAGTTTTCACGTCTCATACAAATAATGTTTTTAATTCCAAAGCCTAGGTTGCTTCAGAGGGGATATTGTACTGACTGAAACGTGGAAAGGCGCCCCCGTCACTCAGCATCCGACTCCTGCGGAAGCAGCTGAGCCACCTCCACAGCTGGGCTCAGGGTGAGTCTGGCCACCGGGGTTGTGGCCGTATGTGGTTGTGGGCCGGGGTTGTGGCCGTTGTGGTTGTGGCCAGGAAGGCTTTCTTTGCACCTTCCTAATGTTTTGTTTTCCCAGGTACTTTGCAAGCTTAGGAGAGTTTCAGAAAAACTGAAGTTAGAACACAATAAACATAGGCTGCATGGATGGATTGACAGATAGGTGGGTAGCACAAGAAGAACAAGAAGCCTAGAAAGCGGCAATGCTTTTGCATGTTTTTTAATGCATAATGCCCATTTAGATTTCCCAGTCTGGTCCAGGGCTAGATTTGATCATCTGGAGAGTGTTCAGTGGTCAAGCATTTGGGGCACTTTTGTGGGGATGAAAAGCCTGGGGGTCCTCTTGTCTCTATAAACTCACTTAGTCACCTGTTATCCAGGTGTACAGTGAATATTTATGGAGTAGCACCCAGTACTTACTCTGTACTGGGCCTTGAAATCACACAGTAATCATTACAAATAGACTCTGCCTTCCAGTGTTTAGTCTAATGTCCACGTGTGGGTATGTTAGGAGAGAAAATGCATATTCTAAGAGCAACTCTAATGGGGGAAATGAGGACACGAATACATTCTCTGCTCCTGGACCCGTATAGTGCCTTTGAGGAAGCTGTCGAAAGGCTCACATAAAGCCAGGCAGAATTTTCAGGTGGATATGAAAAGAGGTGACACAGAAAGCATGCATTTGTATCCACTGTGGTTCGCCTTGTAGATGCCCAGATTGAGAATAGGGTGACCCTCAGAGACCCATCCTCATCTCGGTGTAAGGGTGTAAGGAGCCTGGAAGGAAGTACTGCCGTGAACCTGGAAAAGGGACTGAGAGTTCCTTGAGCTGACTGCAGGTGTAACCTTGGAATCTCTCCAGGTGCAGGAGAGATTCACAACCTGCAAAGGAGGCTGTAACTGGCCTAGACACCTTGATACCTCTTTAAGTTAATTTTCAGCTGATCGATCAACTGCAGGTTAATTGGACACCCTCTAGTATGCCCTCTCTTGAGGTAATTTAAATGCCCATAGTCCCAGGTCTTTTTGATTTTTGAGCCTTGGTGGGTGAGGAATTTTATCACTAAAACTGATGGCTTCATTCCCCCTGAAGAAAATACTATGTTTCTTTATTTAGAAATACACCTCCTTTGTTTAGGGAAATCCTAGGCCCTTGCTGTGCCTGGTCCCCAGCACTCCGTTAACACCCCATCCCCCATTTCCATGAGCCATTTGCACTGGACTGGAGGCACTGTGCATTAACTTCTCTGTCTGCCCCCAGGCCAGTGGGTCCGTTCAGATTTTTTCAGCTGCAGTCAACAGAAGGCAAAGACAGTGGCTTAGCCTCTATTTTCTCACATAAGGTTTATGGGTAATATGTGCAAAGTCGATGCAGCGGCTTCTAAACCATGAAGGACCAGGACCCTTCCAGGTTCTTGCTCTGCCACCTTGACCTGTGGCTTTCATTCTCATGGTTTCACAGGAAGGAGAAACTGACAAAAATATAGGAAGAAGTAGGGTCTTTATCAGGAAATAAAAATCTCTCCCAGAAATCCTCAGCAAAATTCCACTTGGTCAAACAAAACTAGATTACTCTTAACTGCAAAGGAGACTAGAAAACAGAGGGGCTCTCTGGGCACAATTACACTGTGAACAAAATAAGGGGTCTATTGACGAGGAGACAGGGAAAGAGTGGAGATCAGGTAACAGCAGGGTATGTTCCCAGGCCCATGGACCCGGGACTCTGCAGTACGTGCTTGTCGAAGTGAGTTATAGGCTATGCGAACACCTGAGGACTCTCTCCCCAGGTGCCCATCAGGAGATGAGTAAACACCAAAGCTGTGGTACATTTACTCAGTGGAATTCTATGTGGCTGTAAAAAAGGAGGAACTCTTACCCTTTGTGACAGCATAGATAAACCTGGAGACTATTATGCTGAGTGAAATAGCCAGTCAGAGAAAGACAAATGCCATATGATCTCACTCATATATGGAATCTAATGAACAAAATAAACTGATGAACAAAATAAACCAGAGGCATGGACATGTGGAACAGACTGACAGATCTCAGAGGGGTGTAGAGTGGACTGGAAAAGATGAGCCAAAGAACATACTGATATATGCATTTTTGCCAAGCCCATGGCCACAGACAGCAATGTGGTAAGGGGGGTTCGGTGGCTGAGTGGAGGGAGAAAAGTGGGGGAGGGGAGATGGGGGACATCTATAAAAATGTCAGCAATAAAAAATAAATTAACTTTGAAAAGACTGCCCTCAGCTTTTCTAATGCACACACACACACATACACTGAAAGGCTCTCCGTGACAGTATTTTTTTCTGAAGACTGGGGAGATGATAAACTTTCCAGATGCTCCTGTATAAAGAGTAACGAGAGTTCCACAGACATTTCCTTATTTGCAAAGTGACAAGAACTCTGGACCTTCAAACAGAAAACCTGGGTTCCAGAACCGGTTTTGCTCCCAGCTCTGTTGTGTTCGCTCAGTCTGGGCTCTAGTTTCCTAACTGGTCTCACTGCCTACGTTCCTGTACCCCTGTGAGTCCCTTCTCACCCCAGCAGATACGTACCTCTCCACAGCTTAAAATCCTTCCACAGCTTAGGTTGAAATCCAAAGTTCTCAGGATCTGGTCCTTGTCTGTGTCTCCCACTTCATCTTCCACCACTCGCGCCTCTGCTCACTTGGCTGCACTACCCTGACCTCCTTGGTTCCCTTCACGGTGGCCAGTGCACTGCTGGCCTTGGTGCTCGCTGTTCCCTCCACTGGAATGCTCTGCCCCCAGGCCTCAGTGACTGCTTCCTTCTTACTGTTCAAGCATCAGTTTAAATGTCACCTCCTAACACTGACATGGACAGTACCACTCTCCACGTAAACCCTCTTCTTTGTCACAGAGCACATACCGCAATTTTTAATTATCTTGCCAATTTATTTGTTTGTTGTCTGTATCCCATTGAGAATGTAAATTTCTTGAGAATAGGAACCTCCTCTCATTCTGCACAGGTAATTGTGGCACAGTTTCTGTCAAACACACATATAACAAGTATTTATTGAACAAATTAATGAAGAATAAGTCTCTTTAACTCAATCTCACAAGTCCTGTCCAAAACAAAGCCCACTCTATGATTCCAGGGGCCACAGGTCTCTGTGAGGACAAAATGAGACAATGTATGTGAGGGTATTTTTAAGCTTCTAAACAATGCATAAATGTTAAGGTTATTTTAAAAATTCAGTGATTTGGGGCAATTTGTAAACTGTTATAATTGGCTCTTTGATCATTATTTACAAATCAAAGCCTGAAATGGTAGACACTAGATCCACAGCAAATGAACTATTTTGGCAAAAATAAGTGTTTTCTAAAGAGGTGATATTCTGAAAAATGATACCATCTGAACAATTGTTCCTTCACTCGGCTTTGTAGAAAATAATGCTCTTCTCCTACCCTATAATGTTTGAGGAAGTTCTATTTGCAAGTCACTTGTAAAGGTCAGCAATTTATTTTGTGTTAGTGGTTCTGTGAACTGCAGACCCCTCTTGGTGAGCTCATATATCTCTGTAACATCCACCAGGTATGAAATTGCAATGATGTGAGTTCCCGATTTCAGAAGACACGCCCATGTGAAAACTCTCGTTGGCCCCATTGGGTTTCCAGATGGAGCACTGAGCGTGAAATGGAGCCTGAGAGTGGGCATCAGTGTTCTTCCACTGTGTACCACACCTGGCGAGAGCCAGCCAATGCTTGTTTTTAGTGACAGACTAAGCATGCATTCCCGAATGATAATTTTCAGTAGTCACCACATTTCATGTGGACAATCGTATCACCTTAAACTTTTGTTAAGGCTTCCCATTTCCTCCTAAGGTTAAGTCTGTTCTTCTTCTGGTATCTAAGACCCCCAGGACATGGCCTAGTTCTTAAGCACGTAATCTCCATGTTTCTATGTAAGTAACCTATATTCCAGCCAAACTGAATTCCATGGAATCTTCAGAACGTGACTAGTGCATTTTTTTTACCTGTCTGGCTTTGCCATGTTGTCCCCAACTCCTGAGGTTCCCCTTCCACTGTAGGTACCCCCACAGCCTCACCTACAGAAAAATCTTACCTCCTTCATAAATCCTAGAATCCTCCACCTGGAAGCCATCTCTCCATGCTCTTGTATTTAATTATAATAATTGCAGTTTACACTGATTGAGATCACACACAGGACACTGTTCTAAATGCTTTACATGGATTTTCTTATGGAAACCTCAAATAACTCCATGAGACAAGTACTACTATCATCCCACTTTTCAGATGAAGCCACTGCACCATAAAGGAGTTAGAAAATCAGTACCATAGCTAGTGCCTGCCACAGCAGAGACTCAAGACCAGACAGGTGATCTCCAGAGCCCGTGGTGCACTGGAGCCAGCTCGTACATGCTGGATGGAGAGAACCCCCCAGTTAGCATCTCTTTCCAATTCTGCATTCAGCAATAGCATGCTGGTAGCTTAAAATAAGCTATAGTGAGAATATGTACACCAGGGAAACAAGCATGAGCTACAAACCAGCACCATCTGCATTTTGTTCCAGATCACCAATGGTTACATGTTTAACAGTACACCACCATCTAGAGTCCACCCTCTCAATCATTATGTTGCACTGCCTTTCCTATTTGTGTGTCTGAGTACTGCTCCCATTAGGCTGTGAGCTCCTTGAGGTAGGGACTACCACAAAACACTCACTGATACCTCGTGCTCTCTGGCACATTGCCTTCCTTGTACACAGTACTATGCAACACACAGTTACTGCAACGGTTTATAATTAATTCCCACTGAAGGTAATACTAATAGACTATTGTGAAATGGTACAAGTAGTAACTGCTCTTCTTAAGCCAAAATATTTCTCCTTCAAATACCATGTACTTGAGATGATGTGGTCAGCAGGAGCAAACAAACATTAAAAAAAGAGTCCTGGACGCTGAGCCCAGAGGGATCTTAGGCATCAGTGAATGCAATGATGTTTCACTGAAAATAAGATCCAGGACCCAGTGGCCATTCCTCTTGGGAGCAGGAATTAACTGATTGTTGTAGGGGAGTGAGATGGGTAATGGCCTTTTCCAAGTAAAATCCTCCCTCATCAGTTCTGATATCTGTCCCCACCATGAACACACCACCTTCTCCCTACTGGGTGCCACTGACGTACCGAATCTCAGTTAGTGACAGCAGGTCAGTGCTGAAAACAAATACGTAAGCAGCGAATTCTCCCAGAGATTAGGAACAGGTCAGCACTGCCTCCAGAGTGAGAGCATTAACGTGATTGTCCTAGAGACAGTGCCAACTTCACTTCCCATTTCCCCCAGCTTGTACACCTAAATTCTCCTAAACATATCTTACCCTCACCTCGTATTTCCTCACCCCTGTTTTTGTTCCTTTCTTTTCATCCACAGACTTGTGTTCCTGTCCCATCTCCATGTGTGAAATCATACCAATACTTACATCTTACGAGACCTAGCTCTCTCTGTGTGATCAACCCCAACAAAGAAGAACCGCGGCTAACACGTGTAGACCTTGGGGTCCAGAAAACTCACATTGCCCTCGTCTAGAATTCTACCATGCATCCTGTTTGGGGACACATTGCTCTTCCTCGATGGGGCTGCAAAGGCCCTTATCTGATCTATGCTCCCTCAGGTTGAACACACTGAGGATCATTAAGGACCAGGCCTTCTTCGTATATGGAGACAAGTAGGAGTGTGACCCAGAACCAGTTGGCAGGCCAAATATTGCTAGGACTCAGAGTGAAAGCTTCAGTCTCTTCACTCAAATTCTATTGTTTGTGGCTGGTTCTCTCTCTGATGGGCCTTCTGCTTTGGTGTTTGGTTTCTCCCCGGAGTTTTGTGAGGATCACAGCCCAGGTTTGTCTGCTGACTGAACAGGACCCTGAGCCTCTCCCTACTTCCTGCCCCTGCCTTCACTGCAGCATGGGCACCATGCACGCACGCAGCACGCTGTGTTGGCCGGGGCTCCCCAGAGAAATAGACGTGATAGGAGACAGATAAATACACACAAAAAAGACAGTTAGTATAAGGACTTGACTCACAAAATTATGAAAGCTGAAAAGTCCCACAATCTTCCTTCTGTGAGCTAGAAGCTCAGGAAAGCCAGTGGTGCAGTTCTGGTTTGAGTCCAAAGGTCTGAGAACCAGAGGAACTGATGGTGTATGTTCCAGTGTGAATCTAAACGCCTGAGAACCAGAGGGCCAACGGTGTCAGTCCAGGTCTGAAGGCAGAAGGCTGACGTCCCAGTTCAACTATAGGGCATAAGGCAGAGAGAGTGGATTCTCCCTTCTTCTGCCTTTTTGGCCTCTGCAGCCTCTTGATGGGCTGAATGAGGCCCATCCACATTAAGGAGGACCATCTATTTACTTAGTTTACCCATGCAGATGCTAATACCTTCTGGAAACATCCTCACAAACACATTCAGAAATAATGTTAACCAGATATCTGGGCATCCTATGGCCCTGTAAAGTTGACACATAATTAACCACCACACGAACCCATAGGCAGGAGGAGTGCTGGGTGAACATTGGCCTTTCCCTGACCTCAGCAGGCCTCTGCACTGGGCCCTGCAGCATCTCACCAGGACCCAAGCCCTGCCCTGGCCAGGAGTCCCTGTTGCCATGCCCTGTCCCACCCTCTTTAGCTCAGACCCCTGGACAGGGTCCCTGTGCAAATCACATGAGTTCAGTTTGCCTCCACACTGGGCACAGTGAAACGCTGACTTCTCCTGGAAGGTGCCAGTCTGTAGGCCTCCCACAGCCTCTCAGTACCACCCTATCCGGATGCCCAAACGTGCTCTCCCTTTGCTGCTGGGGACTCTCAGAATGCCACATGGCAGAAATGATGCTTCCTGTCTTTTTGTTCTGTTGTGTTTTGTTTTTGACCAATCATATACTCCCTGAGGACAAAGCCTGCATCATTCATCCACCCTTGTCCTGTTGTACATAGCACAGTACCAGCCCTGAAGCAGAGCATGTCTAAGAGTGAAAGAAACTGTAACATTTCAGAAGAGAGTCAGTGTTCTGACAAACATATCTGAGTTGGAAACAGACTCTCTGGGCGTCTACAGGAGGCGAGGAATGAATGGAACTCGACTGATCAAAATGATCCAGAGGGTTATGACTTTATTTGATAAACACTCTTAATATTCACTACGTGCCAGGCATGATTATAAACACTTTTAAAATAATTCATTTCTTCTAGAGGAGACAGAGAGGTTAAGCAACTTGTCTGAAGTCAACCAGCTGAGTTACACAGCCAGGCAGTCTGACAGCAGAGCCCTGTTCTGAACCAGGACGTGATGCTGTTTCATGAATAGGCAGTGATGACAAGAGCCGGGGGTCAGGCTAGGAGAGCAGAATCAACTTTGGGGAACCACTTAAAGGCCAGGAGCCAGGGAGGCCTGGGATACAGGGCTGTGATGGAGCAACAAGGCGAGGCTGTTCTCATCTGACAGGCGCAGCTGGGACTGACGGGGCAGAGCCAAGGGAAGCAGCTTCTCAGTGCCAACCCCACTCTCCCTCAAGGGTAGAAAGGCAATCAATTCATCCTTGGCGAGCAGTTTGGTGGCTGGAGGCAGGCTCTAGGGGCACATAGCCTTGGCTCAGGATCCTAATTCCACCTCTGCACAGGTGTTGACCTCGGACCCCTGGATGAACGAAAAAGGAGTTGCGTGTCAGATCCTGGGCATGGTGGAACTCTGCGGAGGGATTTTACGTAAAGGCAATGATGGAATTTGGTTCGTATTTTAGAAAGATTATTCTGGCAGTGGTTTTAAAAATTGATTAATAGTCTTGTCCCACCTCCACTAAAAACTTCAGTAATTTGCATATCCCAGCCACAATTTTGCCCTAACCATATACCTCTTGTACTCTAAATTCATTAATATTTTTCTTTCAGTATCTAAATTGTCTTTTTTCTTTAAATTATTTAAAAATAAACTTTCCATCACAAGCATAAATGGAAAGTCAGTGTCATTTTCTGAAAAAAATGAACACAATGAAAGCAATATTAACAAAACAATATTATAAAAGTCAGTCCATTTTAAAATCAAAAGTGTTGGGTCTGAAGACTGTTCTAATTTTGTTAAAAACAACAGTAACAGGGAGAGCTTAGGAGGTGGCAGGTGGGCGTTAAGGAGACCCGCCCCACCCCAGGCTTTCCTCTTTCCCCAGCTGGGTAGACTGGCAAAACAACAGAAAAGACAGCAACTATTTCATCAGGGGAGTCCATGTTCTGAGCCCAAATTGCCTAAAAGCATCTTTTACTTTTGGAAACATGGATCAGAACAGAGATTTTAAAACTTTTTTGACCAGGATGTACAGGAGAGGCACATCTGGAACCAATGAGAGTAAGACTATGCAGACACACAGACACGCCCCCGGAAGGAAAGAGCTCCAGGCCAGATCCCCGCCCTTGCTCTGTGCGGGGTGCTGCAGTGTGGCCATCCCGTTCTGCTCTCTTTCTTTTCTTCTTTAAAAAGAAAGCGTACGTGGGGAGCCCTAGACTGGTTTCATCACCCACTAATAGTTATGAAACTCTCACACTTTGAAAGCCTTTCCATTAAGGGAAGCCGGACTAAAGATAAGAAAACAACAGAAGGGGCTATTATGACAGTCTAGGCAAGAAATGAAGGGTCCTAATTGATTCTACTGGTAACAGAAATGAAAGAGATAAAATTGGCAAAGCATGATTGTTATAGTCACCTTTAAAAACTTGCAATATTTCACACAGGAAGGTGGCCCCTATAAATCCATTTCTTGTGAGTTAGTTTAATGGGAACCAAGCTCCCTAGCAACTGGTCAGTTTGGGGAAGTACCACTGCCTAGAAAACTGGTTACCGACATCAGTCTTTCAAAGCTACACATTCAATGAGCATCGAATTTGACCATGTTTTTTCCCCCACATTGGAAAGCATTCTACATTGCAAATTTCATTCACATTATGCATTTTAAAGAAATCATCACGGACACACTTTGGTTTTTAGGTCTGCAGAGCATTGTCTCAAATGACAGCTCATTTTGTAACCCTCCGGTACCCAAATGGGCATGACAGTGATAGAAATTAAAATCATAATTACATTGTACTCATATTGTTTGTTTGAGTGAGACTTAATGACTGGAATCCCTTGAACAAACGCAAAATCTGAAAACATTTCAAGTTTATAGAATAAGAGAAAAAATATGTTTTCTTGGATGGCCCTGGAAAGGCTACCTCTATTTATAAACGCAGCTGCAAAATAAACAAGCTTCCTCTTCAATTTTCCGTTGCTACAGCACCAAGATGCCTAGGTGTTAGGAAACGCCTGCCCGGGATGCATTTGCCAGACACAAAGCTTTCCCTGTTATTAATGACTGGTGGTGCCCCAGTGTAATCAAAGGGCACGGCCGCAGTGATATACAGCAGTGACAAGCGCGGGGCCTTACCTTCTCCATGCTAACCTAACAGCCAGCAGCCAAGAACTTCCAGCGCTGTATATCTCCTAGATAAATAGCACGAGATAGGAATATACGGATTGCTTACAGTCTTGAAAAGTATTGTTATATCTCCCCTCCAACAATCATTCTACATATGACGTAAGTGCATTTTTCACCATTTCAGTCCAGTCCCTGTTGTTCATACACGGCGATAGTTTTCTAGCAGAGATTTAAGATCCTCCAACTGCACGGTTACTGCAGTCTGATTTGAAAGCCAGCGCCTACACCGCCGATGGTGTCGGGAGCGCAGGTTTCCGGAGATTCATAACCCCTTTTACGCTGACAGGCAGCATCAAAAGAAGGAATCACTTCAAGAATATACTAGAAATCATTTTTATTTTTGCTCCTCGATCATGCCAAGATGATCTAAAGGGAAAACTCAGTCACTCATGATATGAATTTGACATGAAGGAATCCATAAGAAAAATTCACTGGTGTTTTTATTTCCAGCTATTAAGCCATTTTTTCCTCTCTCTCTCTCCTGCTTTGAACTTGTGACCAGTAAGTGCTATAGTTGGCTTTGTTAAGGTCTCAAGAAACGCATTTAATTGGGAATTATGGCCAAGGTAAAACACAGACTAAATAACCAGCATGCAAAGAGGTTAGCTTTCTGCACTTACTCAGGTGTGAATTCCGGTGGAAAAATCCTATAATTACTGACCAGGTTTCCATGAAAAATAAAGTGGAGAAAACCACTGAATGGACAAAGCAAGGTCTTTTCCCAGATCAATAGCAAAGACACGTCCATGCACACACAGAGGAAGTCAGTGCAGCTCCATGACCTTTTCATGAACTTTCTGGGAGACGGAAAGATCATTCAAAGGGCAGAGGTCAACGTTCATGCTGGTCACAAACAAAAATCAGATTGAGCCTCGTAATGAAGGATTCGGGGCTCTCACCTACTGCTGCAAATGAAATACTATCATTGCACATTTTCCTATATCATCAATTGCGAAAGAAACCGCTTCTGTATTTATAGCACGTATTAACATTTATTTACCAACCTGTATTATTTGGCTATCTTTATCATAAGATCAAAGATGAGGTTTAAAAACCAGAAAACTTCGGTCAAGATGCTTCCATCACAAAGGACAAATACTCAAGTTGGCCCTTTCTGGATGACGTCCCCCACCACCCACCAGCCCCGGCACACCTGGCACAAATGGAGAGCAGGACTCTTGAAACAAGATAACGGTGAATTCAGGAGAGAGCTTCAGTTAGGAATAAATTATACGGGTCATGGGGGGAAACCTGGGCATTGCTCCTTTGTAGACACAGACCCTCCTCACAAAGAAACAGCTCAGCCCTGGCTGGTGTGGCTCAGTGGATTGAGCGTGAGCCTGTGAACCACACAATCGCGGTTCAATTCCCAGTCAGGGCACATGCCTGGGTTGCAGGCCAGTTCCCAGCGGGGGACTCATGGGAGGCAGCCATACATTGTTTCTCTCCTTCTCTCCTTCCCTTCCCCTCCAAGAATAAATAAAATCTTTAAAAAGAAAAAAAACAGCTCAGCTCTTGAGTCCTTGCCCCAGGGATGGATGTTCAGCTGTGAGGAGACCGTGTGGGTGTAACCTGGAATCTAGAGCACTTTACAAGCCTCAGATCAGCATCACTCCGAAACCTGAAAGCTACAGAGGGTTCCTGGGAAGAGGGTGTCCCCACAGAGATGCCAACTGGCAACTGTTCTTCAACAAGGGGGAACCCAAATGGACACAGATCTGTTAGAGTCAAGCAGTAAAACAGTAAAAAGGCACCTTTGGGCACTTTGAGAAATCAGGCAAATATCAAAATATAGGAATCCCACTATTCTGAAAATTCCATATCAGTCTGGAAGAAAAAAAGTTTGCAAGAAAAAACATTTTCAAAGAAACTGATTCAACGACTTCAAGTCACAAATGGCTTTGCACTCTCTGAATGGTGCACAGTAATTCAAAAGTTAGAGAGTTCTGAAGCCTTTCCTAAATGCTCATGAGGTATACAGTGAAATCCGGGCACTGCTTTCCCTGTGTTCCAACATGTGTCCTACAGACATGCATTACTCCTGCGTGCCCATGTTCTGTTTTCCTGGGTACAGCATTTGATTTTCTCAGTCACTTGACACATGACATAAGCAAACTTCAGTGCATTCTAAGGCCATCCATACCACCAATTGCTTTGTGAAACTTTAATTCTCCATATTGTATGCTAAATTGGAAATTATCCCTTAGTAAGCCAAGTGTCCCTATGTGCACATGTGGCAAGTAGGATGGGGCTGAGGTGGCAGGTGCGACTAAGCCTGTGGAACTTGAAATTTAGAAGGAATCCTGGGAGGGCATTTTGGCTTACCCTCTTTGTTTTCTTTTCCAGAAAAGAAAACCAACACTGGCTGATGGTGTGTGTGTGTGTGTGTGTAGTGCTGACCAATCGAAACAGAGGCAAGCCCTGACCAATTAGAATAAACTGTAGATCTAGTGTTGGAGCAGGATCCTAGAATTCTTTTGTGGGTATCGGTTTAACTCTTTGGCGACTAAACTGTGGGGGAAGAGGAGGATCAAGTAGGAAAGAGATAGCTTAGGTGGTAGATAACATCTAACATTCTCTTAGTCCTGGGAGGAAGATGATGTATTGGTTAAATACTCATCTGTCTGGCTTAGGATCCTGATTCTATCACCTACAGGGTAAATACCCTTGGACAAGTTATTTAACTTCTCTAGGCCTCAGTTTATTCATCTGTATAATGGACATAATAATGACCTCATTGGTTCATATAAAGAAGCATATAAATTGCTGGACTAAAGGCTTTCAATGTAATGTTCATCTACCCTGAACAGCCCTCTGAGGTGAACAGCTTTTAGTGTCTGCATGTTACAGATGAGGAAATGGAAGCCCTGGCAGGCCGACTAACTTGTTACCATCTCCCATCTTGTAAGAGGCATAGAAGGGACTCAATCAGGAAGTCCTGCGTGGAGCCCTGTGTCGACCACGCAGTCTGACCCCAGAAACTCTACTCAATGCTGGTCTTAATGGCTCTGCTGAAATGTCTTTCCACAGAGCTTGGTATTTATTTAAAACAAATAAGCTGATTATAAAAGAACTTAATGTAATGGATTTCTGCCTAGCTTTCAGAAAGGTTGACTTGTCCAAGTTTGCACAATTAATTAGTGACAAAATTTACTTAAGAACCCACCTTCTGGTCCTTAGTGCAATGCTTTTCCCACCCGCCACACAGCCTTGAATAAAACGTCCAGAACGGATGTTCAGACCACTGTGTGAAGCAGGGCATATCATGCCTGAAATATGGACTCCCCAGTCACCCTGCCTGAATTCAAATTCTGGTTGCCCTGATGTGTCCTGTGACTTTACACAAATTCAGTGGCTTCTTTGTGCCTCATCCTGATCTGGAAGATGGGGATGACAATGATAATGTGGCCTATTTCCTCTCGGTTATTGTGATGGTGAAGTCAGTACACAAAGCATTTAGGATCATTCCTGGGACATTAAAACCTCTCAATAAATGTTAGCTATTAGTGCTTTTTCCTTCAAGCTCATGGCCTCCGTATAATCAGATCAGCTGAAATTTCAGAAAATTTGCCTTGTACTTTTCAGGAATATGCTGGGTCAAGAGGACTGAAGTGGCTACATGGTGGACTGAAGTACTAAATTAGAAAGATAGAGAATTCTTTCAAGTCCCCTAAAGAAGAATGGTTGAGCCTTAGTTCTGAAATTAGATAACACTTCAAAGAATCTTGGTAACATTATAGAGAAAGCGGTCTGAGAAAGTATTCTAGTTGAGAAGGAAAAAAATTAGAAGGAAACCCATGAAAAAACCCACAACCTAATGATAGTCAAGTTTACTAAGTGAAGGTTTGGGCTTTCAGAAACCATATTCAAATCAGAGAGAGGGAGAGAGAGAGCCAACTCAGCTAAAACATAATTTGTGTGAAACATTTTATTTAAAATGTCTATTTTTGAAAGGAATTATAATATGGGACATATGTAAATGTATATTGGAATGAATGAAAAATTACAATTAACCTGAAATAAATGTTAAATCCAATTGGGGGGGAGGCCATAAAGATTTTTAAAAATCTATTTCTCTTTCATCTACTCTCATAAATTTTTTATTTAATTCTTCACAGAGTACAATGACTATATTTCTGCCTCCTTTTCCTTTAATGTGTTCAACTTGGCTTTAAGCACGCACCAGAAAGCAGCCTACAATGAAAACCTTTTGTCATCTGCAGACAGAAAGGTCAGAAGCTCAGCCTTGGCCAGTGAAAGGTATGAAGGATCCCCTCTGATGCCATCTATCCTCCCGGCGTGGCCTAGGAACACCTGAGTAACCTCTAGGTGCCATTCATATCTGAGATGTGACCTAAGATGGGGAAGAAATGGAGAAGTGGCCATGTAATACTTAACAGATTCTGGTTGAAGTAATCATACCTTTGGCTTTTTGCAAGGCATAAATTCATTATCTTTAAAACTGGGCTGCTCACATTTCAAGTATTCCTCCTAAACAGCTGCAAATGATGTCTTACTCTACAGAATTTTCTTCAAAGCACTGTACAAGGTGAACCCTATTTTCCCTGCTGTAGTATTAAAGACAGAGATTTCCATCGCCTTCCACTTTTTACTGACCCTATGAAGGGGGGCCCTTCAAAGCTGCCTCATTCTATAGAGACTCAGGACCAATAACGAGACCTTACTGTTTTTTAAAAAATGAACTTTTTAAATTCCAGAGCTACATCATTCATTATAATCCACCATTCTGTTTTCCCTCATGTAGAGATTTTTCCCCCTACAACATCCTGTTAAATAAAGTGGTTTTAACCTGGGAAAAGATGTATATGTGTGGTTTTTGGCAGTGAGTGAATAAGGTCAGCGATATGGATATTTAGGAGCCTTAGGTACAATTGCTCCCATAGCTTTGGGGTAAAAAAATTTAAACCAAATGGAGCTCTTCTTTTCCAATCTGTTAAATAATCAAAGAATTACAAAATATAGCTTGGAGGTGTCTATTGCATGCGCTGAAGCTAACTTGTAATGGGC
Source organism: Sturnira hondurensis (assembly GCF_014824575.4). Lineage (NCBI taxonomy): Eukaryota > Metazoa > Chordata > Mammalia > Chiroptera > Phyllostomidae > Sturnira > Sturnira hondurensis. The sequence continues at coordinate 39,496,381 of NW_028076767.1, forward strand.
TGGTGAGAGTCAACCATGGCTATGTCTTCCCAACTCAAGGCTGGTACTTTCAAATTGGCCACTGGACACTGGCGAATTCTTCTTCTTTCTACCACTTCAGGAGTTGCTTGTTTTTTGAGAACAAATATTCATGAGAACACCACAGATTTAACAGGGCCATGGGTTCAGGCCCAGATCCTAAAGCTAGTGAAGATTATTTCTCTGGACTCCATTTGCTGAGAAGCATTAGATACTTGAATAGTGTCTATTGTGCTCACGCCTTAAACAGAAACAACAGAGGAGAAGTAACAACAGATACCACAGAAATACAAAGGATGGTAAGAAATTACCAGGAACAACTACATGCCAAGAAACTGGACAACCTAGGTGAAACGGATAACTTTCTGGAGACATACAATCTCTGGAAACTCAATCAAGAAGAAGCAGAAAGCCTGAACAGACTGACAACAACCAGCAAAACTGAAGCAATGATAAAAAAACTACTGGCACATAAAAGCCCTGGACTGGATGTCTTCAGAGGCAAAACTTATGAAACACTCAAAGGAGAACTAACCCCTATCCTTCTCAAACTATCCCAAAATATCCAAGAAGAGGGAAGACTCCCAAACTCTTTTTATGAGGCCACTATTATCCCAATTCCAAAATCAGGTAAAGACACAACAAAGAAAGAAAATTGCAGGCCAACATCTCTGATGAGTATAGATGCTAGAATCCTCAACAAAATATTGGCAATCCATATCCAGCAATACACTAAACAGTTGGGTTTAGTCTGATGCCATTTTTGGCAATATAAAGTAAAAATTTAACTCAAAAAGTCTCTGGGGTAAACAGTCAAATATAACAATTACCCCAAGTGCTCCTAGCCACAAAACAGGAGGGTGTGGGTCCCTGCCCCTTGAATCTGGTGGCTGTCATCACTCAACAAATACATGTCAGGTGCCCTCTGGATAAATGATACTGTAATAGGTACATTACAGTATCATTTATGTATATCACATGTACATGTCATTCCTGTTTGCATGTTGCAAGTATATTTCCATGTCTCGCCTTCCAAAACAGAGTCTCCAAGGGGAAGAAAGTCCAATACTTCACAACATACTTCTCAAATAACAATTCTCACTCCAAAATGGATGATTCAAAATCAAGTCAGCTTCTTTCTCCCCAAGGTCTCTCTAGGAGTAGGCAGGAGGGAGGGTGACATTTTCCTGTGATGCCGTGGCTCCTCGGAGTCAGCCTGCAGCCAACAAGCCACTGTGTTTAAACAATGTGCACCTGAGTGGCCAAGATTGGGGGTGATGATTGAGGAAAAATAAAAGATGAAAAGGAAAAGAGAAAGGGAACCACAGAGTTCTTGGTCTTCGAGACAGAAAATAAAACCTCTTTGTCTTCCAGTTTCCAAGTGAGCCAAGCTCCACACAGGCCACTGTCAAAGCCCAGCAAAGCCCAGCCCTAAGCCCAGCAGCCTGCATCAAGCCATTAACCTTTTAGGGCCTACTCGAAGCCACATGGTGTGACTTTATTAATGAATGCTTTAACGTGGTCTATAAAAGCTAACAAACACAGACACTTGCTATGATTCATCAAATTTAATATGCCATCAAATCTTTCCGTTTAAAGACCAGTGATTTTTTTTTTGAAAATACCAAAACCTCAAAATGGAAGTCCTGCGCTCCAATTTAATTTAATGCATCAAGAAATAAAAGCCATAAGAATTGAATGCTAGGTCAACATTTTGAATAAACAAACAATAAAAAAGTGAATGTGGTACAACATGAATTAATGACTTTAGAAAACGTTTCACTGAAACCACAGACAACAGAAAGATGCAGCCCTTCAGTATAGACGTGTCACTCGGGCACGTTTTTGCCGTCTTGCCAGGAGGCAAATGACCTTATTGTAAAACAACTGGGTTTCCTGGTCCAGGCAAAGGCAAATTCCACAGTCAAAATTTAATTAGAAGCCTCTAGAATTTTCTTTTCATGGCTTTACTCAACGACTTACGTTGCAGAACTTGTGTACCCAACTTCCTCTCTAAGATCCCTTCCTTCGTGATTCCTATAGTGTGCATACGTATGTACATACAGGATATTTAGAGATATGTAGAGACAGATGTTTTTCCACTGGCATATTATAAACCGTCCCACAAAAGAACATCTCACCTTGCTCACATTCAGTGTCCATTTGCAAGAATTATTTGACAAAGCTTTCAAAATGTTATATTGCTTTAAAGACACCTTCTTCGAGTTTTTCCTTTAAATGTTTATGTGCTGTGGTATTTATCAGAAGAAAATGAAGCAGGAGAACTTTGGTCTAATCTGGCTCCACTTGATCTTGTGCCTGCAATCCAGGTCATGGCCAGTGCCTGATATATGCCAAAAATTAGTATAGCTCCAGAGAAACACAGGGCCAGCGCCTGAAAGCTCTTTGTGGCCAAAGAAAGGGGCCTATAAATTATGTCACCGGGACAATCCACCATGTCAGTGAAGAAAAATCCAAGTGGATTATTATCTTTTTCTCTTCAAATCACCCTGTAGATATCTTGAGTGTTTGGCAAACTTTGCTCCTCTTTCTCTGGTTGTCAGATAGGTTATCTCTCATTTTACTAATGAAGGGATCAGACAAGGTGAAGTTAACTGATGAGCTGAGGCTCTGATAAAACTAAATCAGGGGCTACTGACATCAGGATCTTCCTATTACTGAGAATGCCATTTCTTACCTTCCGGAACAGAGAATGACAGGTGACGTGACTTTGCCCAGCTCAGGTAATTTCTCTACATTGCTCATAGTGCAGAATTTTCAACTATATCTAAAACAGAGGAAATCTACGTGTTCACTAGATTTCTTTTTAATGCCAACATAGACTCCAGGAGATGCTTTAGCTGGTATGGGAATGAAAAGCTACTATGCTTTTACTATGCAACATGAATAATTCACTCACGTCACCTGAGATTGAGTGGCAAACTGACTCATGAATCATGGGGTAAACCACTAAAAGAAAAGTGGTGTCCACAGGACAAAAACTGGGTCAATGTTTAAATCTCAGCTATATATAAATCCCTTTGTGAAATAAATGAGAAGGCTATGGTTTTAGTGAGAATTAGACTCATATGCAGAATAACTCTCTGGTATGATTCAAAAATCACAGACTTTATGCCTAGCCAGGACTTTCAAAGATGTGTTCCCAACCATTCATCTTAGAGACAGAGCTCCGTGAGGAGAAAAGGTTGTATGAGTTACATTCTGAGCTCCCTTCCAACTCTAGCATCCAACTGGTCACTACTTCTCAGGGAAAAGCCAGGTCCTTGCTTCCCATTTGATGCTCTGCTGTTCTTATTTCATTCCTTGAGTGCTGAGAGACAGGTGTATAATAATGTGCAAGTTACACTACAAGCCATATTCTTGTGTTGGTGGGCATTCTTGGTACAGGAGACCAAGAAAATCCTAGAAATCTAGAGCACGGCTCTGGAACCTCTGTTTTAAAAATATATCTATAATCAAAGGCTGGTCCAAGATCCTGGATGGCAGAGTGAGGTGAGAGCCTGGGTGACTGTGTGGTGGCCCTGGGGGAGGGCAATGCCCTCACTTAGTCTTCCACTTGGTCCTGGGTGAGCCCACATGACTCCGGCTCCATCCACACCTGTAGGTCTTACTCACCACAGATGCAGCTGAGATTTTGACTTTTTCTGGCCACATAGGGAAGCTTGGGGCAGCCATGCCTTGCCAGCAACATGGAGGTGGAGGGGGCTGAGAGTTGTAGAAGACCTTGCTTTAGGATCTGACTGGGAGTCCTCACAAAATGGAGCGTGCCAGATGAAGAATCAGAAACCCAAAGTTCTGGAGTTCCCTTGATTTAACCTCACTTAACACAGCACTGTGCCAAGTATTGAAGAAATCCAGTGAGCTCATACAGTCTGGTCACATGCCTTTACTGGTCAAAGCTACCTCATGCAACGAGCTTATTCTCAGTGGATTTCAGCACATCACCAGACCCTTCCAGGAGTGTTCTGTCATGAGCTCATCTCTGTCTGCTCAGCTCACCGGACTGTCTCCCTCTTTGACCTCTATGTTCTAGAAATGCTGAACTGATTAACTGTTGTCCAAACCCTTGATGCACTCTTTCAACCACACATCTCTGCACTCACTTTACTGCCTCCCTAGAATTATCTTCCCACAATCTCTTTCCTAGTGAACTCCTTTGGATCTCTTCTTTGGTACCCAGGAGTCCTTCTCTTTTCCTCCAGCTCCGTCTCAGACTGAGCTGGGTCCCTTCCTGCGTGTCCCCGCAGCACCCAGTACCTCTTTTATCAGAGCTGAAAACTGCCCTTTGCTTTGCTGTCTCCTCCACTCGGCTCTAAGTCCACGAGAGCAATGTTTGCCCCTAAATTCCTGTTATATTCACCCCTAAATTCCTGTGATGTTACATCCTAGCCCCAGTGTAGGCTCTCGCCACAGTGTTGGAAGGTCAACTGTTTTTCAGCTTAATTGGTTTCCTTTGTAGTTCTGCCTATTTTTTTGAATGCTTTAAAAAGCATTATTCGGAGAAGGCATCAATGGGTTTCATCTGGCTGCCGAAAGAATCATGGCACTAAAGGTTATAAGAACATCTGCTACATGTTCAATAAACATATAATGAAAAATTAGTTGGACGAGTCAATAAATGAATGAATTAAATGAAAGAACCGTTTCCCACCATTCAGCAGAGAGAGGCCGCTCGACTCCAGGTCTGATAGACGTGAGAACCTGTTCCCCAGGAGCAGGATTCCATTCCCCACAGTGGAGGCATCAAGTTACAGAAAAGGCTCAAAGTTTCTTGGATACCCCGTGCATCTGTGGCGTGTGGAAAACTCTTTACTGTTCTGAAGTACTACCCCCCCCAGCCCCCTCCCCTTTCTTCCATGCTAGCAAAGCTTGCCTCCTGTAATAGTGCTGAACCAGCCCAATACCGCTTTGTGGCTAAGTTGGCTCAGTTTTGACTAATACGATGTAAGAGAAAACCTTCTAGGAGCTTCTGGGAAATACATCCCTCTCTGATAAACAGTGTTCTTAGAGAGAAGCTTTCTTGTGGTCCTGCCCTAGAGCACAGCTTTGCAAAGGTGTGGAGTCTAGAGGGGTGGTGGCCATCTCATGCCCGAGATGGGACAAGTCACAGGATGAAGGGATATGACGCTGAGGATGGCAGATAGAAATGGAGGAAGAACCTGGGTTCTCAGTGATATGATTAATCCCTGAATCAGGTGCGGGACCACCCATCCCAACCAAATTTATACATGAGATCACCAAATATCTTCCATTTTTAGCCCATTGTTTGGCAGGCATCCTATTACTCAAAGCCTTTCTCTCTAATATAGCAACGCAATCCCACCACAAATTTCCCTTCCATGAGGATCAGGGCCGCGGGCCTGAATTAGCTAAGGATGCCACACCCTGTTTTCAGTCATCGGTTAACATTGTCCTCTGCAAAGTTCAGATTCACGCCACGATTATTCCACTCCTACAACACACCAGATAGAAGAGAGGAGTGCTGTCTCCGTAGTGGGGAAATTATCTCAACGTGACTGACAGACCTTCCTAAAGAATCTCTGCATGTCTAGCTCTCCTGCATCCCAACCTCATGTGCCAGGCCCAGACTGAAAATCGCAAACACAAAAGGTTGAAGCACAATCTGAAATGGACTTTCAGAGTGTATTCGTACCTGGCCTCCATGCCTCACTTTCCCCAAACCAAGCCCACCCCCTACCATACCCCCGCCATACCCCCTAACATCTTGCTCTTTCTGATTCTCTTTGATGATTGACATACCTCCCCATTGGACCATAAGCTTTTTCTAAATTGAGGATGATATCTCAGGGATCACTGTATCCTCCCTCATTATCTAAGCAGGGTGTCAATACATGTTTATCTGATAATACTTTATACAAGAATCAGGACTCTTGCATCTGGACTATCTGTAAGAGAGTTGAGAATATATAATAGAGCCCCTGCAGAGAAAGCTCCTGTACAAACAGATACTTAGGATTCCAAGCAGCATGCATTATACCCACTGCACGAAGGACAAACTCAAGGTCAGGTAGGTCTGAAATGGTTAAGAAAGACTCTACAGAAGAGCAGCGCCTGAAACTGGACTTGAAGGTGGGTAAGACTCAGACAAGAAGAGGAATAGAAGGATGTGCCAGGGAGAACAGATGGTACAAGCAGTGACAGAGGCAGAAGGACTGTTTGGGGAGAGCGAAGGGTCATGTGGACAAGGTAGAGGACAAAATAAATGGAGAGGTACTTTGACGTTAGATAGTAGAGGATCTTCATTGCCAAGCTCAGGAGTTTGGACTTATAGAAAATAGGGAGCCATTGAACATTGTAGGAGAGAGTTACACCTACGTATCTTGCAAACACCATTGGCTATATTCCTTGTTGTGAACCCTGAGTCACTCGTGGGTAACAATGCCAGAGACTCTATTACCAGTCAGGAGATTGTTAGATAGTGGACTTACCTGGGCCAAAGTTTCCATCTTCTTGGTAAATAGCTTACGCAGAACAGACTCAAAAGCTTTCCTGTCTATGAACTATGCTTCCTGCTAACATTCACCCTTGATGTGAAGGAAAATATTTCCATTGCAGACCCAGGGACAGAAATTAAAATTATAGTCTCTCTTTTAGCCTTCATCTCTGACCTCAAGGGCAGAGGTCTGTCATAATCCTACACCTCATTTCCTAGCACATCATCTCGTCGTTCCCACAAGACCCTTCTCCTATTTCATTTTCTTCTCTCCTCACCTCAGAATGCTCATGGCCATTCCTCTCCCCACACAGACATCCTAATGGTTTCAGATGTGCACACACTCCTGTGTTGTTTTGTATTTACCAAATTTTCATTTGTTTTTTAAACTTGGATAATGGATTTATACTTTAAATCTCATTCGTTCATTTATGCTAAAAATCTCATTTTTACTTATAATTTTGCTTAAAATTAATGCACACCGCACACCCCTAGTCACCTGAAACACTACCTCCACTTGCTGCGCAGGGTCCCACAGACCGCAGCCACCTCGCTGACTGGTCCGTTGTCCCAGTGAAGGGCCCCCGTGTTGACTCCAGTTCCCAGTTACCACAAACAAGGCTGAAAAGACATCTTTATATACGGTCCCTTTGTGAAAATTCCTTGAAATATGCGTTCAGAAGCGGGCTTGCAGAAGTAGGGTGACTGTATAATCGATCATCTTTCTTAGGATGGACATTTTGGGAAATAAACAGGGGCACGGTTAACAACTATGCCAGAACCTCAGGTTTTCCCTGCCATTCTGGTTAAGTGGGGACCTCCTGTCACTGTCACTTTTCTTAATTTCACTCAGCTTGTCATATTGCTTTCTGGCATGCTCACACTCATCTGCTCTTCCCCTGACAATCGAGAAGAGTTCCCATCACCCCATACCCTCGTGAACCCCCAGCATTATCCAGCTGTCTAGCCTGGACACACTGCTGGGTCTGAAGTGGTCTGCGCTGCCCTAATCACCAGGAAACCTGAGCAGCCCTCTGACACCAGGTCATCATCTCAGCTTCCTCTTCTGTGAGGCGCCTCTTCACACCCTTTGTACATTTTTTAAAATGTGGTTTCCTGTCTTTTCTGATCCATTTACAGGAGTCCTTTGCACATTCTAGTATTAATCCAGTCTCCCTTTTTTTTCAGGGTCAGTTTTAAGCATTTCTTAAGTCTTCTCTCAGTCTGTCACCTGTCCATTCATGTCATTGATGAAGCTTATAGTATGTGGTTGTCAGGGTCACCATTTTCTCTTTCAAAATAAAGAGACACTCTTATCTCTTCTCCAGGCTCTGGCCAACTCTCCAGCTCATTGAATATTCTCTGTAACACATGGTAGGATCTGTGAGCCCTGTCCCCCATCCCTCATCACAGTGGTTCCTAAATTTCAGTGTGCACCCAAGTCCAGTGGGGCAGAGTCAGAGTCAGCATCTTTGACAAGCTGCTTAGGTAGGCTGATGCCAAGTCCAAGGGCCACATGTAAAGAAACATGGCCTAAGCTATGACTTGGGGACTGCAGAATGGCATAATGGAGCTGACAGAGACCTCGGAGATCACCTAGTTCAAACCTCTCACTTTACAGCTGCCACATTCCCAGTCATGAGAAAACAAGCGCCTTGACCAAAAACCAAAGGCACAGGCCAGCTGCCTGATTCCAGGCTGGTGCTCTGGTTAGCACCAGGCGGGACGTGCAAGTCTCACTGGCTCCTGACTGACGTCCCCCAGCCGAGCCTCCCCCTTCCATTCCTCACTGTACAAGTGAGTCCTGCTTTTGTTTCCTAGTTGACTTCTCACCCAAGGCTTGCGGTGGTCAAAGGCAGAACTGCTTTCATTTTAGGATGTTGTTATTATCAGCACATGCTTGCTTCTTGCATCTTTACCATTTTCAAAGCAAAGCAAAAGATGGGTGACCCCACCCTTCCGTGGATAACATCCCTGAGAAGAGCCCCATGGGCCTCCTGAGTCCAATGCGAACAATGTGCAGCTCCAGGGCTTCCCCTGCTTCATATTCACACGATGCAAAACACATGGGACAAATTTATGTCACTGCAATTTGCCTGGCAGCCTGGGTTTAAATCACCAACTTTCGCAGCTCTACGTTTTAGGGTGTCGTTTGCAATCCAGCAGCCAAGAGCTCCGAAGGAACAAGCTCAAAAAAAAAGGATCGTTAGCCAGCGGATGTAATGGGCTCCCCTAGCAGGACTAATTAGTATGCTGCACTGTATCTGCATATCTCTCAAACAGACATTGTTTGTGTCTTTCCTCAGTGACAGGGGAGATTGTTCAGTAGGACACCTTACCTTTTAATATGCAGGGTTTGTTAGGCGAACAGCTCAATTCATATTTCCCCAGGTCTGATGGTAAGTGAACAGCAGTGGCAATATTAATCTGTAGTAACCTGTCAGTGAACTCTACAGCTAATATGATGTAGTTATGATTTTACCATCAATCAGGCCCGAACAGGCTCTGGGCAATCCTTACAGCATGGCCTCAAAAAATCTAATTGTGCAAAAGCTTCATTGGTTTCCAACATTTCTTTTTTATCTGTCACAGGCTTTAGGCCTAGTACACAACCTTTTATTATTGGCCTTATTGCATTAGCTTGTCGGACAAAAAGAAAAGGCTAAAGCAGAGGCTCCCCCTGCATTCCATCATTCGTTTGCATGCGGGATTTTATTTGACAGTCCGTATTGTTTTAGATGTAGATAAAAATTATTGGGACATATGACATCACGTGAACTTTTGAACTGCCAATTGCAGTGTGTCCTAAAAGACTAGAGGCATTTAAAAATGTTGCTCTACCTGTGGAGACAGGGATGCTACAGGGACAAACGAATAAGGTCTGCCTGGGGAATTGCATTTGAGAGTCAACATAATCTTGCATGTTCTCCTTGGCCAATTTTTGTTCAGGGGAGGAATAACATCATTGGGAGGTGGAACATTAGCAACCGAGATGATTTTTAGCCAAAATTAAGGTTGACTGTTAGTGATAAGATAATAAAAAGCAGTTCCCTTGCTCCAGGAATCTGCACACACAGTCTTGAAGCGGCATAGGGCCACGCGGACCTTCGTCTGCACGCAGAGCGTTTCTCCGGGTGTCTGAGACGCGGTCCGAGCCGGTGGCACTGGAGGCAAGCACAGCAAACATGGCTCCACATCACATCGCAGGGGCCCCCTGAGTCTGCAGAGTCGGAAGGAACTATAAGACCTACAACATATAAAAGCATTTAGGAAGATGAACTATTAACTTTATCTACTTAGGCATTTTAATCTTCTGTATCTTATACGCAATCGGGCTTTTTGGAGCTGGGAAATTGGTAATCAGCATGTTCATAAATGTTTCTATTTTAAAACGTGCGTATTTAGAAATAACAACGGACTATGAAGTACATATTTATATTTGTGATTTAATGTATCACAAACTTTGTGTTTTATTTCATTTAGCTTCACATAGCGACCACACTATTTTTTGCAAACATTATATAACTTTTACAACAGCTTTATGACTTAAGAAGTACATATGTCAATAAATCGGCTACATATACAATGCCTAAGTTTTACACATTTGAATTGCCTTTCAATAAAAAGAAAATTAAGGATCATATCCATTCCTTAAAGATTTAAAGATTCAATTTAAAGATTTAATTGAAATCTTTTAAGGATTTAAAGATTCAATTGAAAATTCCTATTTATTAATCAGGAAAAATCTGCGTGGAATTCTAGTGATTGTCTTTTGAAACGCTGCACCCTTGCTTCAAAGGAAACGTATTGTGACTTAGGGCACATTCACAGCACAGCTGAGTATTAACCCTTCAAAAACCAGGGTGCATATTGTTCACAACCTAGTAAAAACATCTGCACAAACTGAGGAAATGGCTGGGGTATCCTGCAATAAGCGTGCAGGAGCGGGCCTTGGAACCACGGAGGCGGCGGCTGGGGCAGAAAGACAAAAACAGGATGTGAAAATCGCCCAGGCAGTGGTGGTGACTTTGGAAGTTCTCTGGCTACCTCTCCATCATTTGTGAGATTTGCTTTTTAAAAAAATTGTCTCCGGGGAATTCTTTCCAAATATTCAAACCTAAGTGATTTGAGGCAGACCACCTGAAAACGTCTCAGCTGTGCCAGACTTCTTAGAAACTGACAGCTCCTAATGAAAGCATTGCCGACCACGTGATTGGTGCCCGTTATCGCAGTCCTCTGTCAATATGGGAAAATGTTAGCATTTGTCGGAGCAAGATTAGTTTCAAAGTATTAGAGCTGAAGTCAGGGAAAAGTACTAGATCCTGTTGTGCTGTTACTAACAGGCAAAATACGCGTATGACACTGGACGTTCATATGAGCAGTCTCCAGGTCTGAAAATGAGGAGAGATCTCCAAACTGGATAATTACCCCTGAATAGGAAATCTAGACAGTCTAACCCCAGACATTGCTGAATACCCACACACTTTTTTAAGTTCAAAAGGCGTCCACAGAGACATGGGCACTATTCTTGTGCATGCAGTCACCTCATATGTTTGGGGAAGTTAAAAATGTTAAGCAAAAAAAAATTGCTAAAAACAAGCAAAAGGTTTATAGAGGAAAATTGGAGGAAAGAGTTCAGAGCAGAAGTGGAGTTCCTTAAAGAAGAGTATCGGATCATGTGTCTGATAAAGGTACAGGGCTGTGGTGGAGGAAGGGAGAAAAGCTTATAGAACCCACACATTAATAAACCATAAGTTTGGTAATAAATATTGACATGAAAATTTATCATTAATAAAGATAATAAATATTGCTAGGAAAATTGTTTCTACTTTCAAACATTACATGTACATGTAAAATATACCTTTAATGCTGTTATTGTTTTTTTTCCTAGTAAAATGTCAATTAAAATGCATCTTAGATACATGTAATTTTGGCAGACTTTATCCTCCTTAAGAGTATTTTCTAGATCCCAGAGAATTTAATACAGTTTCACATAATTTAGGTTTCACTGAATTATTGTCTAGTTTGGAAGGTACAAAAGCAGTAATCACTCTGGCAGTGTTGCTGAGCTGAGCCTGGGAAGAACGGAGAAGTCATGGGAACATCACAGCAGCAAAATGCATGAAGTTCAGCAGCTGAGAAGAAGGGAAGACAATTATAAGTTGGTCCACATACAATAAAGCTTATAAAAATACAAAGATAATTGCAAAATTATTAGGAAAAATGTCAAGCAACATATGAATCATTGAGGTAGGATCAGTCTGGTTCCTATGGTATTTTGCAGCAAAAAAAAAAGAGAGAGAGAAATTGAACTCGAGTCTTTAAATACAAGCATGTTTACTTCCCTTCCTTTTCGGATAACTTTATGGTATCAGTACAAAAAGTTGAGTTCAGGTCTATAGGTCAAATGGAACATATGCTGTGGTATTTGGTTTAAACACAGGAAGCTACCATTTTGTAGGTCAAAATTGGATGAATTTTACAAGTGCCATGTGATTCATGTATTGTCATGTATGTTGTCACAGAAGCAGTTTAGGATAGTTTTGAAGTCAAATGCACATGTACTTGCGCATCTCAGTTCTACCGCTGGACTGGCTGTGAACAGGGGGCAAATTCCCAGGTCACATGCTTTTCCCTCTCCTGGACTGCCCCCACCGAGATGACCACCATCATGGTGTCCCCTTCGGAGCGCCCAGTGGAGCAGGTGGGTGACCCATAAGGAGTGCGTTACCCAGGACTTTGTTCCCACACAGTGAAGGGGTGGTTCCCCCAGTGTTCGTTTTAAAGTTGACAGTTTGGAACTCAGAAAGAAGGGACCCTCTTCTGGATTTTACTGATCTTTGAATTGATCAGCATCTGAGATGCTTCGTGATACTGTTAAGTGTTCTGGGCTTCTGGTCACCTTCCTGAAAAGCCACATGCGGCACAAGCCAGCTGTGCTGTGTATGGCGGCATCCCACCAGAACATCTGCTTTGGATCAAGGTCAGCTTCCTCTTTGAAAGATATCCGGAATCTTGTTTCCACACCTCACTCTGCCAGGGACAATAGAATTTAAAATTACCAAGAAGATACAGAGAATGCTTCTTTGAAATTTAATAGCTATTAAATTGGGAAATGCAGTGGGTGGGGAGCTCATGTCAAGCCTTTCACACTTCATAAGCAATTTGAGAACCCCTTAGGCCTGATGGTATTATTCCCATTGCCCTTACATACTTGGGCTAATTTCCTTCAGAGCAGGCTTTCTCATACCCCATCCAGCCAGAGAGTAGGTACTTAGCAAACTCTGGAGGGCACCAGTGCATGGGTTCTTCTCAGTGGAGTCCTGGTCTTCAACACCCACTCTGCTTTTCTCAAATAAGCCTGCAGAGTGAATTCATTGCCTAGAAACTTTCTAGCTAAAGAACATAGAGCCCTGAGGGTGAATCTCTCCATTAACCCGAGGCTGCCATGGGTGCTTTCCATGTATTATCACGGGAGTTATCACTGCCACTGAGAGAGACAGGAGGAAACAAGTTCCATCTTCCCAAAGTCACATACTAAGTAGAAAGGAATCCCAGAACCTGGCTTCTCGCTGAATACACCCTGGTGTTTCTGGAAATCGAGACCGGTTTAATAATGAGCATGTTATAGAGACTTTATTATTATCCTTTCAAGTAGATTTTCCATATCAGATAATCAGTTAAAGACGGACTATTTTCTCATTACACTCCCAGCTCATTCCCATCGTCTTTCAAAATGGGTCAAAATCACCCAGCCTTGCATAAGTGACGAAAAGTGAGGTCTTTCTCGTATATGATTCTCACTGAAGGGAACTCTTTCAATAACCTGATGCATTGTTTTCAATCTTAGCTCTTGCTTTCCAATCCTTGCCACTGGGTATCTTTCAACTTCAGCAACAGTTCTCCTACCACAGGTTTTTCTGGTGTTAAAAATATCAGATTTTGCCCACTTGGACCTTTAGAATCTGTGCAAGCCCAAGCTCCCCAGCACAAATCAATACCCTGCATTAGAGAAATGCAGGAGTGAGCCAATAAAATTAGCAGAGTAATTTACTGTGCCTTAGCTACAGCTGGCGGGGACCACAGGGGGAAGCTAGCAGATGTTTGTTTGCTAATGGTGGCTTCCTGCTGCAGTCAGAGCTTAACACCCCCAACCTCTGTTAGCCAGTCTGTCCAGCTAAATAAAATAGGGTAAGGGAGGTTTGGGTTTCCTCGGTTTGTAATGCTAGTTGATTTCTTCACTATTCATTACAATGTTCTATGTTTTTCATGGTTATAACATGAAATAATATTGGATGAAGTTTTAGATTTGTTGTAATGAAAAAGGAGAAGATTTTATGTGGACAAATCAGACATTGTTGTTGGGGTCCTAACTTCCTATAATTATAGAAATTTCCTGTAATTAAAGTCTTCAGGACATCACGGCCAGTGACACCCACTACAGGCTTTGGAGAAAATAAAACAGCAGCAAGAGGGAGGCACTTGAAAAAATATTTGGGTTTTCCTTTGTTTCCTTTGCAGTGTAGTAATTTACAGAAATTTTATTTTCTTTATAAAAACAATGAGTAAATTTGTGACAATAAAACATAGAGTCAATGAAAACCTTGGCTCAATCTCCATCCTTGTCTATACGTTCAACCTCCGTGGCAAAGCAAAACTTCAAAGGTGGTGATACCCTCTACTGTAAGGCCGCTGAGGGGGTAGTGTCCTATAAACCCCCAGTAAGGCTTGATATCTACTTGTTTTTGTCTTCCTCTTTTGGATCTAATCTTACATTGGAGTTTTTATCTATCAGCAAGTATGCACCATGATACATTTTCTGAAGCTGACTATGGCAAGGTTCTGAGGTTCCTGAGGGAGACAATCTCACCAGTGAGACAATGATAAATATACAAAAAACAATACAGGGAGACTGGCACAAACTTTTGGGGGTGAGGTCAGAAGAGGTTGTTCAAAAGATGACAGGATGAAACTATATTATAAAAAGAGTGTCCCTTCAGCTTGAAATCTTAGTGAGACTTCCAAGCCAGAGGTGTGGAGGAGGAGGAGCACTCGAGGTAAAGAAGATAGCAGGGCAGAAATGCGAGTTGCGTGAAGAATGGCCTTCTAGTATTGGGAGAACAGAGAGGAGTCGCCTGGGCTAGACATGGAGTATTGGAGGGGATGTGGTCAAAGATACGCATGGGAAAAAAGAGGCTTGGAAGCCTCTATAAGGCTTGGAACACCTTGAATGCCAAGTTCAACCATACGCACTTTATGTGATAGACCACTGGGCACCATTGAGAGAGGCTTTCAGCCTGTTCAGTCCAATCAGTTCTGCGACTCACAGAGGCCATTGGTCATCACTGTGTAGGCTGAATTTGCAGGCACGGATTAGCAGGAAGTTAGGGAAAAAACGAAGGCATGAACCAAGGTAGTAACCCGGGAATGAAATGGAAGCTGACATGAGGACTAAAGGGGCTAGAAGATGCAGAGTTTCCTAAATGACTGGATGATGGTGGGAGAAGGTGGTGGTTTAAGACAGAGGAAGGACCTAAGTTCTCAAAACTGGGGAACTGAGTGTAATTTTTCTTAAAGGAACCAATTTGGAGACTGCTGAGCACCTCAGCACACCAAGTGCTTTCCATGGACAATTTTATCTCCTGCTTACCATTTTTATTAGTAGTTATATTATTCCTACTTTACTTCTGAGGAAACAGGGACTCAGATAATAACCAACTTGCCCACGGTCACAGAGATAGCATGTGGAACACTGAGGATCTGAACTCAGCTCCGTCTGACCCCAAAGTCTATGCCCTATTCCAGAGGCTTTCCAAGTGTGCCCTGAAGAATTGTAAAGATCCTTGGAAGCTCCTTGGGATCTCCTGGCAAGGGGAGGGGGTGGTCTGAAGGAGTTTGGGCTCCTGGACTCCCATCTTGGCTTCAATCTGGCTTAAGTTTTCCTTTGATAAAGGGGTTCTCCTACTAGCAAAACCAGCATGTTCTATCCCATCTTAAAAGAAGACAAAAGCTTGTTTTCAGACACGCTGAATTTAAGGAGCAAACAGAACAGGTGGAGGTGTTCAAAGTTCAACATGAAGAAGAGATTCTAGGCTTAGGTTGCTTGCCAGGTTGGGAAGCATGTGTGCAAAAGAAATCCGTGGAAGGGATTGCCTAGTTCCATGCTGAAATTACCTCTCTTGTACAAGTAATCCTTTCCTGGTATTTGTATGATTAGCAATGACATTCAACTGTTGCTGCTGCAGTGGCTCAAAGCTCCCAGTCGTGCTGGGGTGCTGTGCACCACCCTCTTGAGTGACTGCTCACCTCCACTCCCACCAGCTGGGTGTCCAGCCTACCCAGAGCACTTGGGTGTATTCCCAAACCAGCTTTTGCTAGTTGCATCTGTTTTTGTAACTCCTAATTTTATTGAATAATATGTAGATTCATGCAATACAAATACAGGAGGAAATAAAGTTTTTCCTTGAAAAATAAGTTGAATTATTTGGAAAGAATAAGCATATTATTTTCCCTTTGTTGGAACGAGACTGCTATAAACCACTGGGAGAACCATAAAAATCTAGACAGATTCTGGGCTTAGATTTCTTTGCTAGTGTCTTTAAATTCTTATAACACTAAGAAACTAAAACCGAAATTGTAGATAATGCTTTATGGATACAGCTTATACAAGAAAGTTGACTTGGCCTCCAAGCATCAGACCTTGGCGCTACATCAAAAGAGTGGGAGATGAATATTTATTTATGTTTTAAGTGAAAATAAAATGTTACATGGATTTGTATCATTTTTATTGTGCCTCACTTTAAATGACTTTTTTCATTAACCTACTACTACTAGTTCTGACCAAATCAGATAAGCATCCACCGTGTTTTTCTAGTCCCTGAACAGAAGGGGGATTATTACCACTTGAGCATGGGCCAGTCACTTGACTCTTTCCATTCTTAGGTCACACCCATTAGGAAATTTGGCAAGGAACAAAATGTTATTGAATTGGGTTGAAGCTTCCTAGAACTCATAAATATAAGAGGGGGACATGGGGTGAGAGTTCAGATTTTAGGTGACTTAAAATTATGATTTCCATTTAGAAAATTATGTGGAAAGAAATGTCTTCTTACTTTAAATACATGTAAGTTCAATGATTGCTAATAGGCACAATTCTTCCAGTCTCCTGGTGACATGAAATAGGGTTCAAGGCTGGGCTTGCAGGGAATGGACTGTGGTGAAGGCATTTTTAACTGTGTGTGCAAGGTCGGGTTTTCCTTTGCTGCCCTGGAGAAATACGAGGAGCTGGAGCAAGTAGGGGAGGCGCCCTGTTCCCCAGCAGCTGCCGCGTGGTGACCCGGAAGCCGTGGGCGTTCAGCACCAGCCGTGAGGCCTGTGTCTCTAATTGGCACTGCAGCCCGCGGAACCTCCTCCCTTTGTGTGCCCCCAGACTGCCAGCGTGGGGGGAGGCGGGAGAGGGAGGACTATGTGCGTGTGGTGTGTGATCACCTGCTTCCCTTCCCTTGTTGCCATGGGTTACGGAGCCCAGAGCTGGAGAGTCGGGCCAAGCACTCGGGGTGGAAATAACTGCGTCAGCGTCTGTGAAAAAGAAATTAGAAGTAGGGAGCAGGGGAACAATGGGTAAAAACGCAAACATCGACATGCCAGGGCAGCCGGACTATGAACAAGTAAACCAGGCAGCGGCCCCGAGAGCAGCTCCTCGTAAACCAGCTCCCACCAGACGCGTTGGTCTGAACAACAATGAAGAGAAAAGAACGTTCAAATCTCTCAGCGCCCCTGTGCCTCTGTCCGCTTGGGCCTCAGGGCAGGTCTAGGGTCCACCTTGGCGAAAAACAGACAAAGTCTGCTGAGAGTCAAGTCAACAGCTGTCAGGGAGCCACGCTAAGCATAGCATTAGAAAGTACCAGGCACTGAGCCAGACGACACCAACAGGAAGGAGGCTGTGACCTTGGGGAGGCCACCATTTAATTAGGTATCTTCAGTCTGTAAGTCAGGCTTGCTGTGAACCCTGCACCCAAAAACTCATTACTCTTCTTATTTGATAGCCCATCAGGGAAAATAATGTGTTTCCTCTCTTTCTTGTGGCCTCTGACTATTCTGTATGAAGTGTCGTAGACTTTAGGAGCAGAGGGGACTTTTCAACAGGTCCAAGTCTTAATTCTGCAGCTGAAAAAACAGGCTCAGAGAGCTTAGGTGCCTTGACCAAGATAATCCAGTTTGGGATGGGGTTTTGTTTTTGTTTGGGGTTTTTTTAGGCTTTTTAAATATTTGGTTTTGTTTTTATCTGTTTGCTAGCTTTTTGGAGAGAGAGAGAAAATGGAGGAAAAGACTGAAAAGATGGAATTAATATTTACTTGAATCAGTCTCAGACTGGAGGCCCAGGAGGAGAGAATCCCACGTTTCTGCAGACTGAACTATCAAGCAAAAAAATTAACTAAGATTCCCGCTTTGCTGATAGTGACACCCACCCCTTTGGATGTGAGGACGAGGGCTGTCCCCACCCACGTCGCTCTGGCTGAATCTCAAGGATGGCAGGACGTTTGGAGAGATGTTAGGAGAGGCACAGTTGTAGGGGTGTGAGCTGTCTAATTCAGACCATCACTCTGCTGTGAATTTCCAGGAGCAATTTCTTCCTGCTGTGACCCCATCCGAGGAGAGGTGTCCTCCGATGCTGGCTCTGCCTGTCAGCTTTGGCCATCCTCACCTTCCTGAGTTCATGGTGAGACTGGCTTCTGCTCTGGTCACCAACGGCTATTTGTGGCTACTCCATGTGCCTAAAAAGAACTGGTTTCTGGACCCCCCATTACTGACTAGCCCTTTGCCACCTCCCTTTCCTGCTCTGTCTTCCACTGGCTAAATTCCGGGAGGTGGACATTCTCCTTTTAGCTTCCAGTCTGTTTTGCCACCTAAAGAATTTAGGCTATCACAGTAAAACACATGGGGAGTGGTTTCACTTGCATGCGTCCGGCACCTATTATGAACATGCAATATCTGCCCGGAGGAGAAATAACACTGGTGGCGGCTGGCCTCCGGGACCCTCTTAGAGAAGGCTAATGTCAGAGGGGGCAAGAGCGATCGTCCACAGGAGTGCAATGAGGTTATCCAGCTCCTCTCTCTCCTCTGAGCTCCCATGAACTCAAGAAGGGGAGCTTAGTCCAGGTTTCTTAAAGGGCAAATAAACTAATCCACCAACCTCTGTGAACCTTTATTGGGAAACACACAAGAGCTCTGGATGCTGGGAACCCACAGGGAGTTGTAGGCTGCACCTTGGAATGCAGACTGTCCCAGAAACCCCAGGAAACAGGTGTCCAGGTTCATAGCCCATCCAAAGTACCACAGCTATTCCAAGGGCTTTAGAAGGGAGTTGAACTTCTCTCTGCTAAAGAAATTAATCCAGAGTCTAAATCCTGCTTCTTGTTAATGGCTAGAGATCCTTGAGGTGGAGGGTTCTGCGGCAACACCCTTTGATCTTGGCTAGCCCTCTGGGGGCTGCATATTTCTCCCAGTAATCAAAGTCTGTAGATCTTTTTTCTTCCTTCAGGGGTCATCTATACTCCATAAGTTTTTCAAAACCGTTATCCCATGTCCTTCTCTATTTCACTTCACTCTTTTCCTTTTCCCAAGCCTTTTAAATTTACCTTTCACTTTGATTCTCACATAGAAACGATACCTGCTTGGAGTTCTTGGGTTCAACAACACGCCAACAAGAAATGTTTACAGAGCACCTACTGTGTGGCAGCACCGGGCCAAGGGCTGGCATATAGTTGCAAACACAGCAGGTCTGCTCCCTGTCCTCATCACACTGGTCTCAAGAGTTAGATAAGTTCAACGAAGTGAAGTTTCAGCCGGTAAGGAGGAGAGTTGGGGATGGGCAAAGGGAAAAGCAGGCAAAAAGCCCCCCAGTCAAGAGAGAACACAGGCTGTGTAAGGAGCAGGAGTTGAGTAAGCTCGAGCATGGCGAGCAAAGGAGGGGTAGGGTGGGAGGCAGTGTGGGAGGAGGGAGGTAGGAACCAGGTCATGGAAATCTTTAAACCTTCTAAACCACATCAAGGGATTAGTCTTTCCCATTTGGACAACAACAGCCCTTGAATGTTATAAGCAGTGGGTGGTGTGATCAGATTTTAATGGTGGAGATATGAATGCAAGATGGGAACACTGAAATGTTTGCAGGGAGACCAATTAGTAAAAACTTAGGTGGGGGTGGGTCCTTATGACCTGGACAAGGGTATCGACAGGAAGGATGGGAAAATCTGAACAGATTAGAAGGTTCTTCTGCTTACTTAGAAGTAGAACTGACTTCTAAATAAGTTACTTGGGCTGGCATGTGAGAACAGTGCAGGCTGCTCTGAGAGAGAGATATTAATTATGGAACATGGCGATGATTTCAAATGCCAATCACTTGCCTGCCCAGTCACAGCCCCTGCTGAAGGGACAGATCTAGAGGAGCCTGTGTTAAACCATGTAGTCTGCCCCACCTGGACCCAGTTGTTTCGAGCCAGGTGAACACCTGACCCCAAAACAGGGCACCCATAGGGCGGCCGGCAACCAATGGCGTGGTCTGGCCTGGGACTACAATCTGGGCCAGTTACATTTGTTCTCTTGGGACCGTAAACTATGAAAATGCCAAGAGAATGAGTCAGTAATAAGAGCTGAAATTTTAAAAGGATAGTTTAAAGAGGGAGTGGAACAAGAGGGAACATGTGCACGCTGCAGTTATAAAGAAAGGGAAGTTATGAGTAAGCAATAGAAGCCAGTCCACAGAGAGGGTAGAATGGACAAAAATAAGCCAACAGAGGGCATCCCTGTGAGTGCAGGGAGCGACAGACAGCATAGGTGGTTCCTAGAACACTCTCTGGCCCTGAGCATTTTCTATTTCCACAAGCATCCTTACAATAAATTACTCCTGCAATTTGAGTCTCTGTTCATTGCAACAAAAGAGCACCAGCAAAACACTCACCTAATGTTTTGCTCAGTGTTGCCTGCTTGTCTCTGTGCATCTTGCTGCTTGTCTCCAGTGCGTGCCAGGGTTGCCCGCCTGCCCAGCACTCCCCAAGAGGAATTCCATCATCTCTGATGAGTTTCTGGCCACACTCAATAGTTATATCAAAATCAGAAAGAATGTAAAGCCTCATACCAGAGATCCTGCTTTATGGCGGAATTTTAAACCCATGACGTGTTTCAGTGGGTTGAAAATGTCTTTGAAAGTGTGCTCCCGTCTCCAGAGCTATGATTAATTACTGGCGGTTGCTACTGGTTATGCGGCCGCTCTCAGCAAGAAAATGAGTAAAAAGTATTTGAGCTTTTACATTTGCTACCTGACAAAGAGCCTCTAGAAAGGAAAGAAGGAAAGAAGGAAGGGAGGGAGGGAGAGAGGGAGGGAGGGAGGAGGGAAGGGAGGAAGGAAGGAAGGACACAAGGTGGGATGTAATTTATAACAAGCTTCTGTATTTTCTGGGCAGCTTGGGCCCAGCCCGTATCTGTCCTGGGATGAGATATGACGGAGGCAGGTGAGGCGCACTGCCTCTCCTCACGTGCAAAGTTATCCTCATCGTGCTCCGCGCACATTTCTGAATTAGTTCCAGCTAGTTAGTGTCACTGCGGGACAATTTAGACTGCCATTGTTCGAGTATTCAACATACTCTTCGATGATGGATTCCCAGAAAAGGCAAAATCCATTATTTACACACAGTAGGAAAATAAACCTTCTCCCCAGCCTCAGACACGAAGATCGAGAAAGCTTTTCATTTTAGACAGTTGGAAATTTCACATTCAAGTGGCTTTGTCAACTCTTTTAATCAATGTCCTTTAGAAAAACAAATTTAGCAATTCGGCTCCCTTATTCAGTAGGGATGAGGTGTAACTAAGGATATTAGCTATCAAGCGTTCACGGTCTGTTAGCCAGCACTGGCTTGTAATAAAGTGCAGCTAACTGACAGCGGTGCCTTGAGGTAGCATCACAGTGGTGGGGGGAACCCTCCCGATTGAAAAATGCAGGTAGGGAAATTGGGAGAAAGGGCATTCCTCTCTAGCTAGAAGAAATATACTCTCCCCAGTGGATCGCAAGTGTTTCTATGACGTAGTCACAATAGCCTCTGTGTCAATATAGCAGGTTGTGGTGTTCTCCGAGCTACATTTCAACAGACGCCCAGGTGTTGCAGAGGATGTGAACTGTGCTATGCCCACGTGTGGACCCAGGGTCAGAAGGCGACAAGACCTCTGCTTTATAGCAGGGCACCACCTCAGCGGCCAGGGTGAATTCACGTGGGTGGTCAGCATCACTGGACTAGGGGAAAGAATTATGTAAGGGTGTTTTCCAAAGGGTGTTTCTAGGCATGGATTAGGTGTAACATGAAAAGGGGCCCGGGTGAGATGAATTGGGAAAATGATGAGCTACACAAAGCACATAGGTCTAGATGGGGAAGGACTTCTCGGGCCTTTTATTAGGCTAATGAACCTGGAAAAGGGGGGCAGTTTGCAATCTTCTCAATTTTTTTTAGTGGGGGACCATGGGAGCCTTTTCTGGAGCAGCTCATCTCTGGAGGACACGCTGTGGGAAAGGCTGTGGGAGTGATTCTGACACTCGGTTCTGAATTCCTACCCCAGACTCTCCCTTGCCCAGCTGGGTTCTGTTTCCAGCCTCACTCATTGACTTGGAGCTTCCTCTCAGTCGTCCTGACAACAACCTTGACTCCGTGTCACCCTGACTGGGCTCTCCTAGGATTGTGCTCCTGGGCACACTCTTTGTAGCCGCCTGAACAAGCATCTCTCTGGTTCTCCCTTGCACAGGACCTCACGCTCAGCCCATCTTGTTCCCTTCAGCCCTTTGGCAGGCATACTTGTGCTTATTATCCAGTGGCCACGCTGCAAAGCCAGGCTTGGTCCCGGCTTTCCCCCCATCTCACTTCAGAGCTCCTGGGGGAGACACAGCCCGCCTGGCCTCCACCCTCTGTGGGGCTCTGAGGTGCTCTGAGGGGCTTTCAGGGAAAGGAGCAGAGCTGAAGTGCTCCCTCCCTTCTCCCTCTCCTTCCAGTCCCTCCCTGTCTTGCATGAACAGAGCCAGCCTGGGGCAAAGCACTGAAGAAGGTGATGCTGTTCTTCCAACCACCACTCTGTTTCTTACATCCCATCCCCTAGCCCTGCTCTCCCAAGCCTCTTCCCTCCGAGCCATCATCTCACCTTTCTACCCAGCACAACCTGCTCTCATTTTATAACAGTCATTTACACATAAGTATGATTTTAAGTCAGTTTTTACCTCTTTGGGGACATTTTTAATATTATATAATTAGGGAATGGAATGAGTGGCCTCAGGAAGGAGGTTAGGAAGCTATGTTTCCTGCATGCTAAAAAAATACAGATTGCCTTTGCAGAATGCTAGTTCTGTCTACGACATTAAGCAGGGGAGAAAATTCAGGGAAACTGAATAATTTTGTGCTGCTGGCTAGGTTCCCAGATGCTGAGGGTGGATAAGCATATCTCTTATTTCAGAAAGGTTGTACCTGGAGCGAATCATTCATACTACGATTACGGTTCTTACCAGCTGAACTTTCCATACCATTTTTTATAATTTTATGTCTTGCATTGCAAAATGGAATTGTATTTGACTCTGCAATATGGAAAGAAGACAAGAAAGTGACCCAGAGCTCTAATAAATATTTTGCTTCTTCATATCAGCGGGTCATTACCATTCAGACCTGGGAAGCCAACACCTGCAGAACTTGAGGAGAGATGGCTGATGGGAGCAGCAAAGGCACCCAGGCGCTCCACCTGACCAGACAGTGAGCTACAGGGCCACTGACTGAGAATGGTGGTTGTTGACACAAACAAGTCAGCAAGCACACTGGCTGGCCAAGATTAAGTAATTGCTTAGTTAGTG
Organism: Sturnira hondurensis; assembly: GCF_014824575.4. Classification (NCBI taxonomy): domain Eukaryota; kingdom Metazoa; phylum Chordata; class Mammalia; order Chiroptera; family Phyllostomidae; genus Sturnira; species Sturnira hondurensis. The sequence goes on from NW_028076767.1 coordinate 39,519,747, forward strand.
AATATTTAATTCCCCCCAAAGTTGCAAAACACCTTTGCTAACTAAGGTAAATCTTTTTGGATTTCTTGGTCTGAAGCACCCACCAGAGCGGCCCACACGAGAAATTCATTTCAGCCACCTCGCTTTGGCATGGTGTGCGAAAGAACACTGAAGTTTAGTACTGTGTCCTTTCCAAGTCCGGTTTTAGGGACTTTGTCAGTACGAAGCTTCCTTAATGTGGAAATGAAGTTGCCTACCAGGTGACTGGAATCCATCAGCCATCTTTGCCTGTCGTACTCACGCACAAGTCATTTCCACAGAGGCCTTCCTGAGCCGCTCTGCACTAGTTTGTGACCTCCATACACACACCCTTCTTCCTCCAGTGCTGATTTCTCCCATATTACCTTCTTATGAATTAAATACTCTGTTTTTGTACTTTGCCTATTCCTGTCTCTCCTACTCATGCTCCCCCAATGGAAGGCCATGAAGGCAGAGTTGTTTTACATATTTTGTTATTTCCTTAGTAACTAGAACAGCACCTGGCATGTAGTATATGCTCAATAAAAATAAGTTGACTAACTAAATAACTAAATCAAGTAAGATCATTAACCGTCTGAAAACAAAATTCCTCTCCCTTGAAATAGGAGTCTATTTCTTATCTTTACACACTTACATTCGTGCATGTTTTGGGAAAAGTACTATGTCCAAAAGTAGGGTAATACCAGTACTAATACTTAAAAGTCAATGCTAAGTTTTGGTGGGTAGAAATAATTATTTCAAAGTCATTGAAGGTTATTTTTCTTTTGCATATATGCTAAATCACATCTGAATTACATTTCCCTCATTCATACAGTGTCTGAGTAGTATCTTACTTGCCCTAAGTAATAGAAAGAATTTCCCTGTATTTTCAACTTTATCTAGTAAGTTTCCTGAAAGATAACTAAGAAATTTTTAGTATATGGACAGCTAACTGCTGAGGAGAAATGTGACTCACGCAGGTCAAGGTCTTGCCGAGGATCAGGCAGCTGAAAAGAGGCAAGTTTAAATCAGGAATTCACACTATAATTTCCTCACAAATGAGATTTCTTTTTGCTCACCATAAATGTTGTGTTAGAATGTACCATGCATTTGCACCTTGTTTACTAACAAATAGATACCATTACATTTTCAAAAGTGAAAGTAATTTCCAGAGGCAAGTCCCAGTAAAGACATTAAAAGTCCCATTTATAAAAATCCATAGCTTCTAAAGCACACATTTTGAGGTGGAAGTCTATTTTAAGTCTTATGGAGCATTTCTAATTAACTTTTATCACCTACCCAATAATTAGGTGCCTGTACCATCAAGAAACCCTTTTAATATTTCCTTTATAAAGATAGCACTGAAAAGGACCTTAGCCATTGCCCTAGTCCGTTTGGGCTGCCATAACAAAAATCCCACCGACCGAGTGGTTTAAACAACTTTGTTTCTCAAAGCCCTGGACGCTGGGAAGTCCAAGTACAAAATGCCAGCAGATTTGATGAGGAAACAGCTTTTTCCTTGGGGCTTAGACAGTGCTGGCAGTTGGAAGGTCTCAAGAGAAGAACCAACACGAGGAACTGAGCAAATTCTATCTAGTGTGTTAGAAGACAAGGCATCAGGCTCACCGAATGGGAAAAGACATTTGTTGATGATATATCTGATAAGGGATTAATAATATCCAAAATATATTTAAAAACTTGTACAACTTAACACCAAAAAAAACCCAATTAAAAAATGGGCAGAGGATCTAAACAGACATTTCTCCAAAGAAAACATACAGATAGCCAATAGACATGAAAAGAGGCTCAGATTTACAAATCATCAGAGAAATGCAAATCAAAGGCTCAATGAGATGTCCCCTCACACCTGTCAGAATGGCTATCATCAGTAAATCAACAGACACGTTTGGGAAGAATGTGGAGAAAAGGGAAACATCGTGCACTGTTGGTGGTTTTGCAAGTTGGTGCAGCCACGGTGGAAAGCAGTGTGGAAATACCTCAAAACATTAAAAATAGAACTACCTTATGACCCAGCAATTCCACTCCTGGATATTGATCCAAAACACTAATTTAAAAGGATATATGCATTCTTATGTTCATTGCAGCATTATTTCCAATAGCCAAGAAATGGAAGCAATATAAGTGTCCATCAATAGACAATTGGATAAAGAAGATGTTGCACATAAATAAATGAAATATTACCTAGCCATAGAAAAGAATAAAATCTGACTATTTACCACAACTTGGATGGATCTAGAGGGCATTATGCCAAGTGAAATACGTCAGAGAAAGACAAATACTATAGGATTTTACTTGTACATGGAATCTGAAAAATAAACGAAACAGAAAGACTCATAGATAGAACAAACTGATGATTACCAGATGGGAGGGGATTTGGGGTGATGGGTAAAATAGGCGAAGTGATTATGAAGTACAAACTGGCAGTTACAAAATAGTCACAGGGATGTAAAGTGAAGCCTAGAGAATAGAGTCAGTAATATTGTGATGACAACATACAGTGCCAGGTGGGTACTAGTCTGGCTGCAGGGGTCACTTCATACACTATATGAATGTCTCACCACGATGCTGCCCACCTGAAGTTAATATAATACTGAACGTCAACTGTAATTGAACAAAAAGACATGCGAACTATCATTTTCCTTTGTCTATTTTAATTTTATCCTTGCTGTACTTTTAAATAAAGGCAGTTGTAAAAAAAAAAACAGTATTTACCTCATAAGGTTATTGCAAAATGAAATAGATCATATAAAGCAATTAACACCAGGGCAAAGGGTACAATAAATGCACGTGGTGATGATGAGGACGGTGATACACACATGCCTTTCTCTTGACCTAGACAAGGTATCTGGGTTCAATCACTTATTTTAATATTACAAGGTCAGAGCAAGAGGTACTTTTGTGGTGATGGGACAATCCTGTATCTTGATCGTGGTGGTGGTTCATGCAGCTACACGAGTGGAAAAATTACATAGAACTGTACATGTATACAACTGAGAGCCAGCAAAACGGATGAAATCTATATAATTTCCATGCATTGCACCAGTGTCGATTTCCTGGGGTTGACACTGTGTTACATTACGCAAGACGTTACTATCGGGAACTGGATGAAGGTACCGAGGACCCCTCCAAACTATCTTTACAACTTCCTGTGAATCTACAGTTATTTAAAACTAAAAAGTTTTTAAAGAAGGATTCCTGGCTTTCCTGTAATTCTGAAACCTCTGAAATATATCATCTAAAATGTAGATGTTTTTATGCTTCCTCATTTACAGAAAGTATTTCTTAAAATAAAGAGTCTCACCTCTTCCTGGAGATTACTGTAATTAAAATGGAGGGGTTTTTTGCCAGTAAATGTGTTTTCAAGAGTTTGAAATAGGTTTATGCAAATGACTAATTTGTAATATCTCTCATTTTAAAATATTTTACCTCATACATTATGGCTGTTGACATTTAAAATACTGCTGAGCAGCCGCCAACTTTTAAAATTATAATAAAGTCAAAATGTCCATTACCTAAGGGAAGAAAATCAAGCACCAATCTACAAAAGTATTAAAAAAAAACAGATAAAAAGCTCCACTATGTTTTTAAGACAAATTATGCATCTGCCGATCCAAAAATAATATATTTTAGCTCTTAATTATGAATAATCTATTTTTATGTGTATTCACAGAAACACAGAAAGCTCGGCCTCCATTTGCTTCTAAAGGAAGTTTTATTTTCTGTGACATGCTGTTCACCTCAGAATGAAGGGACTAATTTATACTTGACCACTAGGTGTCACTGTTGGTGGTGGCGTGGGTAGGAAGGAGGGGGAGGGGACATTGAAAACAATCTTTTAGGGAATTTTGTGGGGTAGTGAGATTTTTTTTTTGACATAAAATTCCCACGGTACTGCCATTCTCCCTGCCTGTGTTCAGAGGGGTGATGTGGAAAGGAAATAGAGAAGTATGAAGCTACGGCTCTTTGAAGGTTTCTACTCTCACAAGCCATCACAACCACCTTAGGAAATAGGGAGTATGTGGCTAACTATGGAGCTATAATACCTAACAAAAAAATTAACAATTAAAGATAAATCCATTTTAATAGTTCCCTAACCACATAGCAGAAAAGCAGAGAAACGTCGATTACTTCATGTTAGAGAGGGAAGCATTCCTCAACCATGTCTGCCTGGTGCTGAAGAAATTAGATGAATAATTCATATCACAGAGCAGAGTGAGGGTCAGCCTGTGTGTGGAGAGGGTTTGAGGAAGGGGTTATGGCCGCAGGCTGGAAACATCATCCATGAGGCCACAAACAAAGCCAGCTGGAAGACTCTTGGAAAGTTGAATAGATTTTCTTCTTAAGGTGAAGCCCAATTGAATTCTGGACTTGGCTATAAGAAATGGGAACTTTTTAAAGGCTCGTGGGAAAAAACAAACAATAAAGAAGAGATGTGCTTGGTGTTTTACTTGGCGCAGATTCCAGTGATAGCAAGATGGGTGGTGCCTGCCTAGTCTCTGGAGGGGGATCATCCTTTCTTTCAGAAAACCCCTGGCCTGCCACCAAGCCTCAGGGTCAAGGGCTTGTACCAGGGGCCCGGCCCCACACCCAGGATCGGCAGGCAGGGCCGGGCTCACTGGCAGAGACCTGCAAAGGAAGCTGCTGCGAGCCAGTGCTATTTCAAGCAAGCGTCTCTAGCTGGAGCTGTTATTCTTTCGCTTTCCTAAGGGAAAAAAGTTTAGGAAAACCAAGGAGTTGGGAGGGAGGGGAGGTTGGAGAGAACCCAAATAATGGGAAGAAACCCCTAATGAGCATCCAGAGGAGGATTTTTTTTTTAAACGGAGGGAGAAGTGGAAACCACTTGATTCCAAAGTTTTCATACTTAAAAATATTTCCTTGCTCATTTGTTATAAACAAATGCATGAAATAATTATTCTGTCCTGTGCTTTAGACATGTTTGAGAGCAGTACTAGTGGTTTATTTTTAACCGTATTCACTGAAGGCAAGGTAGTGGTATAAATAAACGAAAATAATGAGGAAAATAAGAGTTAAGCAATTAACATTAAATGCTAAGCATGTGTTAGGTATTAACCTCAGTGCTTTCTGGGTAATCATCAAACAACCCTATGAAGCAGAGGCTATTATTATTCTCATGACAGACAAGGAAACTGAGGCAGAGAAAGGTCAAGTACCTTGCCCAAGGTCACAGAGTCTGTCAGTGGCAGTCTGCCTCCTGGCCACTCAGCAAGGCAGCCAGGAAATCCACATCCCATCCCTCCTTATTAGACCTTTTGCCATCATGTGACTTGTGAAATGTCTCTACCAAAGTCAAGATATTGACCCCTGAAACCCAGAAAAAGTTTACACAGTGGTTTTTCTCCACTTGCTACATTCTGGCAAATTTGGTGCCGCACCAAAGGATGGAAGACGTACTGAGAGTTTCCTGCCCTTGACAGTCATGCCTTTTTAAAAACATACATATATTTTTTTTCTTTTTCTTTAAATTTTATTTTTCAGCTACAGTTGACATTCAATATTACATTCATTTCAGGTGTACAGCGTAGTGGTTAGACAATAACATAATTTACAAAGTGACCTCACTGATAATTCACGTACCCACCTGGCACCATACGTAGTTACTACAATATTATTGACTATATTCCTCATGCTGTACTTTACATCCTGTGCTATTCTGTAACCACCAACTATACTTTTTAATTCCTTTACCTTTTGTCACCCAACCTTCCAACTACTCCCCCTTTGGTAATCATCAGTTTGTTCTCTACATCTCTACGTCTGTTTCTGTTTTGTTTGTTCATTTATTCCATTCTTTAGCTAGCCCTGCCTTTCCTGGCTGACAGCTCCCAACAATACCTCAAGCAAGTCCTTGAGGTGCCTCTTGGGATCAGCTTATGTTCATATTTCCACATAGTGCCTAGCCAGGGTCCACTAGCTCTGTGAGACTACATCAGCCTGTCTTTGTAATTTACAGGAAACTGACATCCAAAAAGTCTAATATGAAAGCACATCTTTTCCAGGAGGTTTTTCATGCCCATAACACATATACATACTAGCTAAGCTTCTGCCAATATAAGTTCAAGCCAGTTGTGTAACTGTACTCAAAATATTAGAAACTACACAAAATATTGTTTGGGCACCAGCTCAGGGGGAAGGACAAAGAAAACGCACTTGTGAGCCCTAATAACCCTGGCAGCAGTGCTGCGTCTAATGGAGAGTTTGCTAGTCCGGCGACAGAATTGCACTTTGCCATTAATGGATATGAAGAGGCCAGTTTCCTTAGTCAGAAGGAAGCCGCTGTTATTACATAGCTCCCCCTAGAAACAAAATAAAACCAAGATAAGTAGTCCCAGGAAGTAAACCAAGGGGAAGCATTTACTCTGGAAAATAAAGTGAGTATCAGCACACAAAGATTTTGTGGAGGAGTTTCTTACTATGTGCTTTTAGGACAGACACTGAGTGTGAAGAGTGGGACTGCCGATGACTTGCCTAGGAAGCCACTTACATGGTCAGAGCAGGAGGGACTGTAATGAACCCGTCTTCAATTCAAGTGATCAAAGAAACTTAACTCTAAAATCGCCCTTAAACTGTGATGGAGTTATGGAAAACGTTTTTTACTTTGCCACATTCAGATACCAATTTCACATTATTACCTGGGAAATTATCATTAAAGAAGGAAAAATAAGAAAGTAAACACAAAATGTTTATTAAAAGAATTGCATCTAAATGCAAAGTTTGTTATAGTTATAGTTATTATAGCTAACTATAATAAGCTACCAATTATCAACCTATCAGAAGTAATTTTTCACTAATAACTATATTTTATGTTAATATTTTCAACAAATATTGTTGGGCTCTGCTATGGATTGAAGTGTGCCCCCCCTAAAATTCATCAAGATCCTAACCCCCAGTGTGACTGTATTTGGAGATAGGGCTTTTAGAGGGTAACCAAGGCTTAAATGAGCTCATAACAGGGTCCCAGTATGGAAGGATTGCTGGCCTCAAAATCTCTCTCTTTCTCTCTCTCTCTCTCTCTCTCTCTCCACTCACACCTCAAGGGAAATCAAGGGAAAGGTATGTGAGGACACAGTGCAAAGGTGGTCTTCCGGAGGCCAGGAAGAGGTCCTCACCAGAAACAGATGTGCCAGAACCTGATCTGTAACTTCCACCCTCCGGAACTAGGATAGGTTGTTTAAGCCACCCAGTGTTTGGTAATTTGTTATGGGAATCTGGGCCATTATGGGCTCTACTCCATGTCAAAGATATTACTGGGGGCTGGTCTGCACTGGTGTCCAGCTCATATGTGCTACCTAGTGTCTTAGAGCTTAAGGTCTGGCTGGGGGGATAGAAATTAAACAATTAATTGTGAAAATAAATGCATAATTATCAGTTATAACAAACGAAATAAAAAAGTTAAAGGGTAGCTTGAAAGAGTGGGGAGCAATTCAATTTAGTTTGGGAATCCAAGGAAATGACACTTAATCTGAGCCTTAAAAATGAGCCAAAATTTAGCCAGACAATGAGAAAAATAGAAAGGTCTGAATGGAGAAAACAGTATATGTAAAGGCCCTGAGGCAGGGAAGAGGATGCTGAAGTTAAAAGTACTAAAGAGGAAAATGGAATGCATGGTGAGCAAAGGGTCCAGGACCACAGTATAATTTATGTGTTTAGAATATCACTAGAGTTTCTCTGTAAAGAATAAATTGAGGTGGGGTGGCAGTGGGGGAGAGTTGATGCAGAAAGACCAGCTGGGAGGCTGTCACTGTGGTTGGAGGACAGGAACATGATGGCTTCACCTAGGGTAGTGCCAGGGAAAGGTAACAAGCATATTCCATTTTCCCTTGGTCCGTGGGAAAAGGGGACTTCTTTTTTTTTAATATAATTTTTATTTAATTCTTGTTCAAGTACAGTTTTCTGTCTTATATTCCCAACCCTGCCCGCCCCCCACCCCATGCTCCCAGCCTCCCTCCCCTTTCCACCCCCCACCCTTAGTTATTGTCCATGTGTCTTTTATACTTGTTCATGTGAGTCCATTCCCTTTTCCCCTATGATTCTCTCCCCTTTCCCCTCTGGGCCCTGTCAGCCTGTTCCATATTTGAGTGTCATTGGTCGTATTTTGCTTGCTTGTTTGGTTTGTTAAGATTCCTGTTAGATTCCTGTGAGATCATATGGTATTTGTCTTTCACCGCCTGGCTTATTTCACTCAGCATAATGCTTTCCAGTTCCATCCATGATGTTGCAAAGGGTAGTAGTTCCTTCTTCCTTTCTGCAGCATAGAATTCCATTGTGTAAATGTACCATAGTTTTTTGATCCAGTCATTTACCGATGGGCATCTAGGTTGCTTCCAACTCTTGGCTATCGTAAATTGTGCTGCTATGAACATCGGGGTGCATAGGTTCTTTTGGATTGGTGTTTCAGGGTTCTTAGGATATACTCCCAAGAGTGGAATTGCTGGGTCAAAAGGCACGTTCATTTTTAGTTTTCTTAGAAAATTCCATACTGTTTTCCATAGTGGTTGTACCAGTCTGCAATCCCACCAACAGTGAACTAGAGTCCAAAAGGGGACTTCTAGAGGGGACGAGGCCGCACTCACTTCTCTCCCCCGAAGACATGGTGCCCCCACCACTGTGGTCTGCTGGGAAAGGGCTTAGGAACCCCCTTGCCAAAAGAGGGGCAACACTTCCTCATCCTTCTAAATGGTCTAGTATTAACCAATAAGAAGCAATTGGAGAACCTTACTGTTTTATTGACTATTATACTTATCCTAACAGATATGAACCTACAGTCGTTGCAAAGGAGGCTGTTGGTTGCCTCCCAACTCCCATTCTTTCCTCCCTCCGTAGCTACAGCTCCTCAGCTCTTAGAGATGGATGATGGGAGTTTGGACTAGCACTGTGGTGGAAATGGAGAAATGTGGCTGGCGGAAGAACTGCCTAACAGGTAAAACCAGCAGGAGCTGGTGGTCGGTGGATATGGGAGTGATGGGGGGAGAAAGTCCAGAACTACCCCTGGGTGTCTGACTCACAAAAGACAACAAATAATGATGCTGCTTCCAGAGAGAAAGACGGAAGACCAGGCTTGAGAGGGGAGGTCAGGAGCTCCATTTTGGTGAAGAATCTGGACTGGAAGTACAAATATCTGTCATCTGAATATAGAAAAGCAAGATCACCTAGGGAAAGATTACTGACCAAAAAGGTAACATTGGCCTTGTGAATGCCAATATTTCTCAATCAAGTAATGAAGGATAAGCCTGCAAAAGAGACTGAATGGAGAAAGTAAAAGATGAAGGACAAAACTAGGAAGCGTGGTATCATGGAACTATGGAAAGAAAGTATTTCAAGTAAGAGGGGATAGCATATGGCATAAAATACTCCTGAGAGTCTAATTAAATGGAGGCTGAAAAAAATTTTCTTGAATTTGGCCATGTGGAGATCACTGGGGACTCTACCCAGCATGAGAGTAACAGAGCCGACAAGCACAGGCAGCTCCTCATTTTCCTTGCCAACTGCTCCTTGCCAGTCCTTATTTACTCGCAATGGTCAAAGCTCCTCTCAGCACAGTCTTCAATGGACAGATCACCATCACCACCAAGTATTGCACACCATCAAGAGTAACACTACTCCCCGGCTGGTGTAGCTCAGTGGATTGAGCGCGGGCCTGCGAACCAGACGATCGCGGTTCGATTCCCAGTCAGGGCACATGCCTGGGTTGCAGGCCAGTTCCCAGCAGGGGCCAGTTCCCAGCAGGGGATGCACGAGGAGCGACCATACAGTGATGTTTCTCTTCCTCTCTCCTTCCCTTTCCCTCTAAAGATAAATAAATAAAATATTAAAAAAAAAAGAGTAACACTACTTAGGGCACTGTCACAGGTTTTTCATTGTTTTTTTTTTTTTTAAATGACATTCACCTCTAACAACACAAGATTTGGAATGATTTTATGGCAATAAAGATAGATGGGGACACTGATTCGTTCATTCGCGTTCCCTCAATTCCCTTTGTAAGAAGGTGGAACATGGGTTAGGAGTGCAGCCCGTGGCTGTGGAAGTGACAGAGCTTCTGTTGGAATTGGTGTCTGGCCCTCTTTGCTCTCATCCCATCAGCATCCATTCAGCCCATGGAAATCCCCAGTTGTGGGAAGCAAGTGAATGAGGAATCAGATAAGAGGGCCCCTGCTCTGCAGGCCCTCCACCATAGAAGGAGAGGCAAAAGCAATTGCACAGAAGGATGAATCAAGGGAGCACTCTCTCACTCAAGGCCAGCAGTGCAAATCTATTCATCATACAGATGCAAGTTCATACTTGGGGCAACAACAGTAAGAGGCGGGGCCAATTAGCTGAGTGAAAGGAATGTATCACCGAGTGGGGAGGTTCTCAAGAAATGGTTTAAGTGTGAGAATTCTGTAGTTTGGCACAGACCAGAAGGCATATTTTTGGGCAATGAGAACAGGTACTTGGGAACAGCTTAGACATCAGAGAGACAAAAACAAAGACTGAAGAGTCGGTTGTAGCTCCTGGGTGCCTACAGGACTGCCTTGCAGTCCCTGATCTGCAACCTCCAGATTGAAAAAACTCTGAAAATTTCATGTTTTTCCCTAACTCATTTGGCGGTTTTCTGACTTGCCATGAACCCATTTGGTTGGAAAACCTGATCTGAAAAGGTGTAAAAATATTCTCAATGACCTCACTTCAAGGTGCATAGTCATAGATTTCACTGCAGAAATATTAATGTGCTTGATTTCAGAGTGCCACCCAGAACGGATTGGGGGATTAGTCAGGTAACGCAGATGGTACTGACTGATCTTTCTGAATTATGCAAAATTCTGAATTCTGAAACACATCTGGCCTGGAGGAGGATCTGGATAAAGCACTGTGGACCTGTAGTGGGAGGGGCCAGGAGGACGGTACTCCTGACAGTGTGAGGACCATTAACACTGAACAGATGCCGAGATCATAGCCTGAGCAAGATGTGCACCTTTGTGAAGCACATATGTGGCCTGAAGTTCCAGTCAGGGGCTGTGAACCAGCCTGGGGCTGAACCTCGCGCCCTGTCCTTGTGAGAGGGAGGTCTAAAGGGCCCTCATGGTTTTTAATCAGGAAACGGGTGTATTTGAGAGCTTGCTGCATGCCAGGCACAACTCATTACCTCATTTTATTCCTCCCACCAGCCCCTAGAAGGGAAAATAAGGATCAGAGAGTCAGGCCACAGAGGAAATGGCACAGTTGGGGATCAGACCAGGTCTGTACAACTCCAATACCCATTCATTGCCCATTAAGCCATGCAGATCGCTCACTGAACATAAGTCAACTGGCTGCAGGCTACAGAGAGCAATTATAGCTAGTTCTGTGGAAAGTATTTTACAAGTAGGCACCTTGTTTAAATCTCAAAACAATAAAACTAAGCTGGTGTACTATGACCCCATTTTTCAGAAGGAGAAACTGAGACTTAATGAGGAGAAGTAACTTGTCCAAAGTATTGCAAACCTAGGAAGTGGTGGAGCTGAATTTCAAACCCACATTTGTCTGTCTCTAGAGCCCACCCTACTGCGCAGCCTGCTACCCTTCCTCCTAAACACAGGTCACTGGTGCCAGCGGCCANAGGCACCTTGTTTAAATCTCAAAACAATAAAACTAAGCTGGTGTACTATGACCCCATTTTTCAGAAGGAGAAACTGAGACTTAATGAGGAGAAGTAACTTGTCCAAAGTATTGCAAACCTAGGAAGTGGTGGAGCTGAATTTCAAACCCACATTTGTCTGTCTCTAGAGCCCACCCTGCTGCGCAGCCTGCTACGCTTCCTCCTAAACACAGGTCACTGGTGCCAGCGGCCAGATATTTGCACATACACACAAATACAGACACACCACCCCCTTTCTTTATAGCCATGTGATGAGCCGGAGTTAAGTGTCAGTAGTCTTCTGGGATCCCTCTGATGGGTGAAGGGATAAAGATCATAGTGATGACCACAGAAACCTGCTTATTGTCAGGAGATAACATTTCCTGTCACTTTAAATGAGCCAGAGACCCTCAGACACTCCAGCACACCTCCCATCACACTGGAGAACAGCTTCCACATCAAAAGAGAACGAGACATGGGTGAGGGAGGGGGAGGTCTGCTTTTCTGCAGCCGTTGATAGTTGGTCAAGTGAGCCTAATGGCTTATTAATAAGAAGCAATTAATTGTGTAGCCAGCCCAGTAGTTCTAAGAAATTAAATCCCAAATCTGATACATGAAGGGCATCAGGGATTGAATAGCTGTTAAAAAGCAGTTTCTGGCACTGCTTTGCATCAATAATGATGTAGAGAACAAAGGGATAGTGTGCAAGTATGGCATGATCAATAGATGCTTGAAATACAAAAACTGAGAAACCAAAGGAGTGTGGATCCTGGTAAAATGTGAATGTCTGCTTTTCAAAGAGGGAATCGGAATCATGGAGACACAGAGTTGGATCAGACCTCAAGAGGTCATTCTGTCCCACAGTTTAAATTTTCCCTGGCTGGGGACAGTTGGCTCCTGTTTTAAAAGTCCAGAGAATTGTGACAGACTATATTCCAGAGAAACCAGAGAATGTGCATTTGCTTACTACAGACAGTGGACAACCAGCCCACTGGGAGCAGTAGATCTGAGTCCAAAACAATGAGCTGCAAAGAATTTCTGGACTCCTCAGACCTCCTCTGATGAACAAGACTGACATCTGCCTGCATTCCAACAGAAATCTCATGAAATAAAAATTTTAGCCAAAAGAGGTCTGGACCCGGCAGTGGGAATTCTTACAATTCTAAAGCCAAAGCTCATCAGTGTCAGCCACTTAAATGTAGGGATGCAGAGGCCACTTGGGGGAATCCCCTGCTCAGTGTGGTAGTGGTGACAACCTGTGTTACTTGGCAGGAAATACTACCCACATGGATGGGATATTCCTAGTTTGCAATCATAAACTAAGAGAATTTGAATGCCAGGCTGAAATGAACACACACATGCACAGACACACGCATCTGGAGAGCAGAATGTGACAGGATGATAGCATTTGTATCGTGATGCCAATGTGTTCGTTAAGCCTAAAATGTGTCACATTTCCATTTTCAGTGAAGTTACACCAGCAATAAATATCTCTGCTTCCAAAATGTCCTCGGGTCCTATTAATAAGGCTAAAAGAAGCTTCTTAGTAAAACGTGTGGAATGTTTTGAGAGCTCTCCCTCCCTTGGGAACACCACATGTAGTAATGGAACAGATTCTGTGATCTCTGTATTGTGCAATGCTGGTTGCCTAGAGACATCCCCCAAAGATTAGTAGATGCTGTTTTTGTCCATTCTCCTGTATCTCCAAGATTTTTACTCTTGCCCATTTAATCGAACATCGATTTGTATAATTTATATCTGCTCAGACATTGTTTTATTTCTGGATGCTTTTTAGGGACGTGCCAAAGAATTTGGGGAACCTAGGAAGTTGTTTCATGGGTTGTCGAAGCATTCCTGTGAGGTTAAATACATTCAACAGTAAGTATGGCCAGATCAGTGCTATAGCTGCGGAAACAGGATCACACACTGGGGGGCTGAGGCCGACACTTATAACAGTGATCCCTTCCTTTCCAAGAGACTACCTTGGTAAAAGCAACCCCCTTTGTGGAAACTGAAGCGGCCAAGCAAAGGCCATTCATACTGAGAATTTTCCCTTAGTTCCATGATTGTCTTCTAAATCAGTTGAATACCGCGGGCCTTAAGTATAAAACTGGCTGATGCAACCTAAATTTACTATGGCAATGCACCATGCATTGTTAGAAATGTATGCAAGGGATCAGATTTTAGCTGGTTTTTAAGAGGATTTGGTAGATGTTTGTGCCTAGGCAGCCCAGCCCCTGAAAGACTGATCACTTTCCGTGAGTCAGAGCCACACCCAGCTGGCCCCATAAAAGAGGAACTGGTGATTCTCTGAGGTGGCAGGAGGCAACAGGGCACGCACTGCCCGCATTGCTGCCGTCACACCTTCTGAGAGCCAACATGTCCTTTTATCCTACACAACATAAGGAAAGGCCTACTTTCCTTGGGGACACCCAAGCAATGGGAATAACGCATCAAGAGGCATGGGGTCCTGCCTGGACGGTAAAAACTCTGTGCATGTCTCTCTGAATCCCAGTTCTTCCTTTTCTCCACTGACTCATGGGAGGGAGGTGAGTGGCATTAAAACATGCTTGTGCTCTGTCAGGACTGTGAGTCCGTGACTCTGGAGAAAGGTTCTCTAATTAGGAGGGAGAAAACCCTGTTTCAAGTTCCACCTGTGGAACTAGAAAGCTAATCCTCGATCAAACAAACAGTTAGAGACCACGGAGTAACAATGAGAAACCACACCTAAAACCCTACCAAGTTATCAGTCTTAGGACTATGTCATATCTCTGAAGAGAAAGAGTAACAGATTGACTCACTTCCATTTAGCTTCTTGAGAAGAATCCAAATAATACAATACAGTAACGCTGAAGATATTTCTGTATGGGTCTCCCCCTCTCTGTTACTCTTTTTGTTTGTTTCTTATGTAAAATCACAGGGAAGAGTCACTATTGGTGGATACACATTGAGTGTCCAAGATGTGCCAAGGGAATTTTAAAGAACAGAAAAAAAAACAATAGTGTGACCCAACTGATTAACATAGGCATACACTTCATTGTAGGACTGCTATGATGTTTTTATTCAATGAGCCCATCTTATAAATCAAATAAACAAATTTACTCTGTAATAGCTTACATATCTAGAGGTTATTTAGACGATTGCAAGCAGGAATGATTTTTTTATTGCCATATTTTACCAAACTTGCTAATTTTATAAATGCCTGCTTTTCCAAGGGCTTAAATATTAGAAGTCTCTTGAGGACCACAGAATACATTAATTGATAAGTTAGGAAATGATTTATGAAATGGAAGTATCAGATACGCTCTCTGCCTCATGTACAATGCAATATCGTGTTTATAACTGGTAAACACTCTGAAGTCATTGTTATGAACATGCTCAATTACAGAAAGAGTTGAAACCTTGCCGGATGGTGATGTATTTCCCCCATTCATTCACGGAGAAGAAGCAACATATGCCATCTCTGATATTTGAAAATATAAGCTGAAGGAGTAGAAAGATGAGGAACCCTACATTACATCAAGCCTTAGAGTTAGCACCAGAGATAATGACACAATGGAAAACCAGCAAGGGGAAGTTTATGAGACTCTGACCTCAAACTATAATTTTAAAAAATAAGAAGAGATGAATCAAGCACATGGGCAATGACCCCATGCAGGGGACCTCTGATCAGAATCTCCTTTCTCTTTTTCTGGTAACCATACCTTTAATTTCCTAAAGGTATGGTTACCAGAAAGGTATGGGAGAAAACACCCTCCCCTCATCCATCTCAGGGTACACTGAGACTGCAGACACTGCCACCTGTAGACAGTATTCCAGTTTTTACCATCAGCATATCCCCTCCCCTTGGCCTCAGTGATTGGCTCGAGGAAGGGCACATAACTCCATTTTTGACCAGTCAGAACCAAGCCCAGAAGCTCTTTGCTGAGCGGACTGTGAGCCCAACTGGATACAAGTATGAAGTTGTTGGGGGCCATCATGAGAAGAGGATACACCAAAGAGTGAAGCCAACAAATGGGAGAGTAAGTAAGAGTGGGACTGGGTTCAAATAAATCTGAATTCTGGGATTCACCCACATCTAAATGCACCTAAATTTTTGACACAGCAAGGGTCACTGAGCAGATCAGATTCCTCACGTTGGCCGCTTTCTCTCGGCTTCCTCAGCAACCTGTGCCTGACAAACCCTGCAGGAAGGGCCGAGATGGAAAAATTCAGTAAGTCAACATTGAAGAAGCCCTGGCTGGTGTGCTCAGTGGATTGAGCTCGGGCCTGCAAACCACGAGATTGCGGTTCAATTCCCAGTCAGGGCACGTGCCTGGGTTGCAGGCCAGTTCCCATCAGGGGACTCATGAGAGGCAACCATACATTGATGTTTCTCTCCCTCTCTCCTTCCCTCCCCCTCTAAAGATAAATAAATTTAAAAAAAAAACATTGAAGAAGACAGAATTGCAAGAGAAAAATCCACTGCCTTCCAAAGAAACATTTCAACAGGAGAAGCAAACAGGTGAATTGGAATCAGGCCCTCACCGCTGGTGTGCACTCTGTCTTCCACAAACACTGCCTTCTTATTTTCATTCTTTTAGCTGTTTGGCTTTGTAAAAATGCAGGGAGGTAGGGGCTGTTTACAAGACTGTGCTGCCCCTTTTCACATCAGAGGACTACTGACAACGAAGGCTGCCCCCGGCCCTCCCACCTGCTTGTCTGGCTGGCAGGGAAGGGAGGGACCTTGCGTGTTGGTGAAGAAAGAAGCTGGGTGGAGAGACCGTGAAATCTGGAGTGAAAACCAAGCTGGTCCAAGGTGCCCTGTGGGCTGTAAAATGCAGTTTAATCAGAGTACCATTTTTTCTGTAAAAAAGATTTTAATTATTGGAATGCACAAATTTTAAATGTGCAAATAAAAGTTGTAAAACCTGAATAAAAATAAAGGCACCTAAATTATTTTTTATTATGTGATCTATTTCTTTCTTTTTTAAATTTAAGTCAGTTTGGAGGCGGATTTTCTGTTCCTTATAACCAAGACGGCCCTGTCTAATATGCTCCAAAATAATGAATATGAACCAACCCCGGGCCAGTGAACATCAAGTCTGGGTCGGCTGTTCTGGGGGATGACCTAGAAGTGCTCCCATCTGCATCCCAGATGAACCAGGACCCTTCCCTTGCTGAGTCCATGTGCCAAACACAGAGTCGGCCAGAGCTGGAGGGTTCTATGAAAGATTACAGCAGTCATGTTGGGGGAAACCATCTCCAAGCTAAGATGATCTGACATAATTAAGAAACTGAAGTCCAAATTGACGCAGGTAATCTCTGATTTATCCACTGCCAGCGGCAAATGAGGAAAAGAGAAGACAGAAATGGAGACCAGCTGGTGGACATGTTTCGGATTTGCAGAGCGTGGGGGCCGGCTGAGATGAGCGAGCACGATGGACTGGGGAGGTTCCACGTCAGCAGATCAGGCACAGACTTCCAGGACGCCTTTGAAAGCAGGCTTCCCTGGGTTGCCTCTATTATTCCTCCAAACTTCTTCTGACCTCTGTGTGATACGAGTGACAAGTATCCAAGAACATTAAAGAGGAACAGAGGCAGAGAGAAGGAACTACTTTCCTTTGATCAATTGGGTACCATTTTATGACAACATATTAAGAAAGAGCTGCTGTGTAAAATAAAAATATAAGCAGAATTTTAGTGTGGTAAGTATACATACATTGATGGAAAAGAACGATTTCTGTGTAGGAAGAACAGGAAGCCAGGATCAGTGCACCAAAGGGTGACCTATGTAGAGAATCTAAAACTTAATTCTTAAATGTTGACAGTCTACAGGAAAGAAAATGGGAAAGAAGAATGAAAAACAGATGAAATTTAAAGAAAATGATTTTTAATATAGGTGAGAGGTAAGTCAAGTCTCGAGAACACAATCTAGAATAACGATTAAAACAGAAGCGCCAGTGGTGACTTCACAAGCCAGACAAACTCGGTGAAGTACCTGCATCTCACGTGTCCCAGTGTGATTATGAGAACCAGACCTCACCCGGAACCAGCTTCCCACCCGTTTCCTGTGCCCCATCTAGAAAAAGCACAGACTTTAAACCAGATCAAGAGCTTCTCCAGGGCAGGAAATACTTCTTTCTTATTCTTTCTTTTCTTTTATTTCCTGGACCCTCCTCAGTGGCTGTCAAATACTTTGAAGTAAGTGAATAATTGATTCCATCAGAAGTGACGATGGCAGTCTGAATTAACCCCTAATTTTACTAATGAGAACCTACAGGTAAGAAAGGTGAGTTTAGTTCAGTGTTACACAACTAGTTAGAGGATCATCTAAGACAAGAATTAGATACTCCTGAACTGAGGGGGGAAATGTTCATATGCCTTTGAAAAGTGTGCCAAATGGAAGTGACCCTCCCATTTGATTAGAAGAACATTGCACATGGAAAAGGGAGGTACCTCAACTATGGCAGGGAACAGAAGAGTCCTTTCCATGTTTTGCCCAGATACTCTTTAAGCAAGAATAGCTCATGAACTGAGGGACAGAAAATGTAGGTGCATTGATAAAAAGAGACTTTCTCAAGTGTGTTGCCAAAGAGGTTTATTTGGACTCACCGTTGGGGCAGAAGGACCCAGAGACATCAGCCTCACAGTGAGCCAAGGTGTTTGCAATGCCTTTAGCTAGGGCTCTAAGTCAGAGGCAGAGGAGAAAACCTGAGAGATGGAGGATGGTTCTGGAGAGGGGAAAGCCCTCTGATGCACACAGGTTTAATTCCACACAGCTCATTCAGTGGAGGTTGTTAGACCCGGACTAATACTGCCTTCATCCCTACCTAACTGTGCGTCCCTCTGTAGATCTCGTTGCCTCATCAATAATAACTGAGGGGTGAGGACGGGATGACCACTAAGATCCCTTCTGGCTCTAACGCTACCAAATTCTGAGTGCCACTGGGACGGCATTAAGGCCCAGTTAAGTTCAGGTGAGGTTAGTCTAGAACGGTCCTTCCTGTCTTCCTCCTCCGACTTTCACTGACAAATGAATCTATACCTGACGTTCATTTTGTTTTCAGAATTCCCGGGATGCTGAAATTATTCATATTTTAATCATGTTTTAACAAGAATAGGTAAGAAAAGAAAATTAGGACAATTAAGAAATAATGAATCCATTATAAAAACAGTAATGATTTAAAAGCAGGGAAGGGAATACTCTTATTAGAAACACTGTGTACCTGCAAAGGAGCAGTTAGACGGAAGCGCACAGTGTGGGTGAGGGACTTCACTAATGGGTAAACAGAGCCACTTACAATCGTTTCTTCCCAGAGTGAGAATAATGCAAATGCCCCGATTATTACTGGAAATGTGTATTTTCTTTGGCCAGCCTACAGAATGTTGGATAGTGTATCTGAAGATGTTATTAGTGCTTTGCCCAGATGTATTCTCATTACAAAGATAGCAACTTCCCAGAGTTTTTCTTATAAATCAAAAGATGCTTTTGAAAACTACTAGAACCAGGTTTGCTCTCTTTAAAATAAATAAGTCAGGAGTGATGATAGAAGCTGTAACAAATCGCAGGTGCTTACTCACTCAGGTCCAGTGTGAATGCGCCCAGCCAGGCAGCTCTCCTGTGGACACCACCTCTAAGCAATGGGTCGAGGGTCTTTGGCCCTTCCACCATGAGGATCCTCTACCCTCGGGGATCTCAGAGGACCTCACTCCCAGCCCCAAGGACAGCAGTGGGGACAGGCTGAGAGGTTTCACAGGTTTTATGAACAGCCCTGGTGTAGCCAGTGTGTCTCCTGCCCGCATTCCATCCACCAGAACTCACTCTCGTGGCCCACTTGTCCCAG
The DNA here is from genome assembly GCF_014824575.4 of Sturnira hondurensis. NCBI lineage: Eukaryota > Metazoa > Chordata > Mammalia > Chiroptera > Phyllostomidae > Sturnira > Sturnira hondurensis. Next base: position 39,539,202 of record NW_028076767.1, read on the forward strand.
TGTGGTCCACTTGTTCCAGGGCGACAGGAAGAATAGTTCCTCTATGGATTCAGAAAGGAGAGAGGAACTAAAGATGGGCGCACACTAGCAATCCCTACCACGGTATAGAAACTAAGCCCTAAAAAGAAGGTGAAGGAGAGCTAGAGGACAGGCAGTGTTCTGTGTTGGGGGCCATTCAACACCACCGAACAAACAGTCCACTGATCTCCTAGGTGACCCCTGACTGCAGGGTTCAGGTGCTGTGTGTGGGAACAGGAAGAGTGTGGGCAAATGCGTCCTGCATCAGACAAGGCTCTCACCCTCAGGATGCAAACAGTGCAGGTCAGGGGAGAGCATATGGAAAGATAGGTAACAAGAGGCCATTTAATTATATGAGACAATGTCACCCTGAGCTTTGAGAACAGGGGGTTGGCTTTCCTTTTCATTTCTCCCCCAGCACCAGGCACGTGGTGTAGAATAAGCTGGCACAGAATATGTGTAGGCAACTTCACTGAAGAGTACTATAGTGGGTAGTGAGGGCAGTGCACTGATGGACTGCAATTACTAAGCCCTCTAAGTTCAGAGATTGCTACAGAAGTGGTACAGTGGACATTAGTTTGCTGCCTGCCCAGCATAGTCACAAGTCCCCATCTGCCACCAAATAGTGCCCTAATGCGGGAAGGGCGACGTCTCAACTCTCAGACGTGTGGTTTGTCCAACCCTAATTCCAGAGGTAAACACTGATTGGCTTGTATCAAAATCCCCTGTACACATAGCCTGGTGTGGGTCTGGGCACATGATCCTGTTCAGATTAAGAGAGAGAAAGAGACAGGGCGTCTGAAAGCAGGTACCGCAAGAGACACTCCCTTTTTTCCTACAAGAGAGAAAAGACCCAAGACCTTGGACAGCCACATCACTTCATCGTCCTAAGGGGAGAACTCAGGGTTGTGAGGAGGCTACCAGATGCAACTGGAGGAAAATGGCTCATCAGGACCAGGGACTCTGGAAAAATCTTATTCTTTGACCAAAAGAAACACACAAGAGGAAATTTTCTCTCTTGCCATTGGCCACTGTTGTGTGAGGACATGATGGCCAGAGCTAGAACAGCCACGTTGTAACTAGGAAAGGACCCGCAAAGGAACAAAGCCAACACACTGAGAGCAGCAGCATGAAAGAGCCTGGGGCCTGATTACTTCAATCAATTTCTGAATTTATTAATTTGCAATTGTCCTGTCCCTACCTTCTTTTATTTATTTCAAGTTATTACTGAGATGATGCATTATCTCATTGTTTAGGGTGTTTTTGCCTGGGAGGAGGATGTTTAGGAGTGAACAAGAGCGTAAGGGCCTTATAATAGAAACAGGCAGAAGGAAGAGCAGGGAAAAAGTTTCTATGCCAACAGATTAATCCTATCTACAAGTTACTGAGCCTCTACTACAGGTAAGGGACTTCATTTATGTTCTCATTTTTAATCCTCTCATCTTTACAACAATTTAGAAATAGAGATTAGTGTACTATATTACAAATGAGAAAATTGAGTCTCAGAAAAGTTAAGTGACTTGTCCAAAACTACACACCTATTTTGTGGGAGCACCCAATTTCCACACCACTGCACCCACCCAAAATAACACCCTATAGCCATAAATTTTACATCTAGCAAGAACAGCTGGCAAATTTTTAGAAATTAAAACAACATTTTCTACCCAGGGGCAAGCCTAAGTTATACAGTGGGGGAGCGACAACAGAGTCACAGTAAAGTGACAGGTCACGTCAAGAATTCATCACCATGAATGGAGAGAATCTGTGCCTTTGCTTTCCTTCCACTCCTATTTCCTCTTGGAATCTTCTTCAGCATTTATTTGCTGCCTGTGTGAAAAAAGTAACCAACTAGTTCTACTAAAACTGGGCGCAAGCACAGTAGGAAATGACAAGGAGATCTTTTCGGCAGCTCCCGTCCCTTCCACTTTCTCCTGATGGCTGTCCCCTGCTATTCCCACAGGAAATTACACACTCAGTCCCCTGCGTGGTGCACATTCTGGTGAGGCCATAAGTCAAGGGGTCCTGTAATCTCCTGGCCAAGGTGACGAGTGACCCAGACAAGCCACAAGAGGCTCACTTTGCATGCTGAGGGGAGTGAGGCATGAATGGGGGGTGGTTGGCACCCGCGTACCCGTCCCTACTAGAACACCAAGTGGCTCCTGCTCACCGCACCCTACTACCTAGACCCCCGCTACGCCCTCTCCTGAGCCTGGTCCACATCCTTCCCAGGGATCACCCGGTGTTCTTTGACACATCTCTTTCCTGCTTAGACTGCCTTCCACTTTAACGGAGAAACGCAACCCTAAACGGTCAACTCTGTGAGGGTAGGGCCAGCAAGGGGATGAGCCTGTCCACTCAGGCTCATCCCTTTGCAGCCCAAATACTGAGCACAGAGATTGGCATACAGTAAGCAATTGACAAATATTTTAACTTCTCCATTAATTAGTGAGGTCTAGAAATGAGTCATCCTGGTCAATAACCAACTGGGAAATTCAAGTTTACATTGTAGATTTTCCTCAAGGATTTTTACATGGAAAAGTATCTGCTGCAGGTCCTCACTGAATGAGAACAGAACTTTTGACACGATGAGGAGTGAGTAACAGCTTTATGTGGAAAGGGGAATGTGTTTCTTCTTGCTCCAAGTCTAGACACTGATGCTTGAAAGACAGGCAGAGAAGTGTGCGCCTGCCTGTGTGAGATATTTCTATGCCACACATCCCAGGGCCTCCAAGTCTCAAAGAGGGTGATTACCTGGGCAGAGAGGGGATAGAAAAACCAGGAATAGTTCCCAAGGAAGCCGTAGTGTCCCTCCGCTAAGAACTGTACAGGCGGCAGTGGCTGACCAGGCCTGGTAGGCTACTTACCAGACAGATGATCCAGTTAGGACTTGAGCAGGGAGGAATCCTCAGCAATATTGCTGCCTATTCTCTTTCCCAGCTGTTTTCAATTTCCCCCAAGCTCGTTCTCTTTCTCCCTCAGTCTAGTCCTCTGTCTCCTTACACCACACACATGTGCACGTGCGTGCACACGTGCATGCACACACATGCACATGCACAGAGAGGCTGCGGGGAGCCAGAAACAAGCAGACATAAAATAAATGGAACCGAAAGAAATCCAACATCACAACCCCCGGTAACGGTAATGATGAAGAAGAAGGGCTGCCAGATGCATCTTGTGATGATGCCAATGGTCTAATTCTCTTATTATCAAGAGATGCAGGTAAAGGCAGCCTTGACAGAGGCTTTAAAGAAATCAAAAGAGCGCAGCATCACTGGAACTGTGTTATCTGATTTATGCGTCTTCGAAGACCAGGCTTGTGTCATAATGCTGATAATAGACTCTGGCCATCGAAATGTTATTTTATCTGGTGTCTTGATTTCAAAGAATTGTGGAAACTAACAAATGAAACTGGGCTATTTATATAATGTTTTAAACTGTTCACTAGAGGAAAGTGACAACACACACACACACACACACACACACCAAAAATCAAAACCCAGGCAAGATAATAACACAATGAAAAGCAACAGACATGATGTTAGAGGCAGCCAATGACATAAAATGTAACTTCCACATTAGAGCAAACATTTTCTTTCCCTAATTTCATAATTAAAGTAGGAAAGAACAATAAGGTCGTGTGTGGGTGCCCACCGGATGAGGCCCTAACCCACATACTCGGGCACCGTCAGAATTCAAAGCCATCACTACCAGCAGGTGGAGACTCTTGCTAAAGAAGAATCCACGCCAGGAAACAGCCCCATTCATCTGTTCAGTTCCGCAGGGAAAGGAGGGTCTCTTGGAGCAGGCATGACACGCACACACACACAAATTTTTTCAAGTTTTTTTAAAAGTTTAAGTAATTGAACATAAAAAACTCCCAGAAGCATGATCTAATCATTTCCCATTTTGTGCAACTTAAAAAAGACATCTTTTCCCTTAAATGACTAGACATTAATCAAATGGACCTCCACACTTGAGAAGATAAATGCCAAGAAAAGGAAGCCTTCTCTATATTTACCTTAGCTTTTAAAGCACAGACGTTAGAAGTGAATGAGATTTTTGACCATTTATCATACAGAGAGACCAATTGTCTCGCAGAAATTTTTATGTCAAACCACACCTGGCCGTACATGTTTGTCTCTTGATTCATGAGCCTTAAACATCCCATTGCAAGGTTGCTGGGCTGAAGCCAAAAGTAATGTGTTTAAAACTCCTTCCCTGCAGTCTTACATTAGCTTCGATACGGGAAGAAAAAAGCTGCCTCGATGATCCAAAACTATGGATCATCCAGTGTTATTTATTCAGTGTTTTAAACATATTATTTAATGGGGTCTGGGCAGTATATTGACCTTCCTAATGAGGTTTGACTAAAGCCAATATTAAAATTAATGTGCCCTCCCTCAGCACCAGTGACGGAGTATAAGCGGTGCTGGCTCCGAAGGGTCTGTGTGGCGGGGGAAACCAGCCTGGCAATAAAAATAAGCCTTGGATGGTCTGTGTGCAGATTATCAAGAACTGAGTTCATCATTGTTAGGGGTTCCAGGGACCATCTTTCAAGACCAAGCTCAGTGCTCAATGATCAGAATATATTGATAGGAAATATCGATCACAGTGGTTATAGTTTATGGAAACTCAAGAAGGGAGTATAAAAGATTCTGAAAGTGGTTTTAAATGGAGAGACAGGCCCACGTGCATCAGAATTCTATAGTTGTTGAAAACCAGTACAGGGCAGTATTATGCTAGAGACTAGCCGTTGACGAGTGCTACCAGGCTAGAGGCAAACTGAGTGAAGTTCATTGTTTCCATCTCTCAACTTCCCAATTTTGCCCCTTTATCTCCTTTTTATTCCTGAATATTCAGGTTGACATGACTAGTAATAGCTTATAGTATGACATCTCCTAGCAGCTCCAAGGTCAATTTCAGAGTATGGCCTTTAGTGAGAATAAGCCGCTGGGCTCTCTTAGGCATTCTAACCTGGCCACTTCATAGCTGTGTGACTTTGGGTGGGTTATTTTACCTTTCTCAGAATTAATTTCTCCACTGAAAAAATTTGGGATAAGGAATGAAGTTATATTCAAAGGGTCTTAATATCAAGAGATACCTCTTTATAATAGAATAGAGGTAGGTGGAACAGGGTTCTCCTCATTATTCTAAGTCTGGAACTGTAAAGACTATTCTTTTCTTTAATGTAGTTCATCTGAATATTTCAAATTCCAAAAAAGAATTTGAAGTGCCCTGGTTGGTGTGGCTCAGTGGATTGAGTGCCGGCCTGCAAACCATAGGGTCACTGGTTTGATTCCCTGTCAGGGTACATGTCTGGGTTGTGGGCCAGGTCAGCTCCCCAGTAGGGGGCGTGCAAGAGGCAACCATACACTGATGTTTCCCTATCTTTCTCCCTCTCGCCCTTCTGTCTAAAACAAATAAATAAAATCTTTTTTAAAAAATAATTTGCGGGGCTAAATTGTCCAATTCATTCTCAGAGTAACCACATTTACACCAGCTGCCTATTCCACTGCATCCCAAACAGGACCTTTCCCATCTCAAATCTACATTGGTGAAATCCCTAGCCATGTTCTCTGAGTGGATGAGTGTAGATGGTCTCTTCTTTGTCTTTGAATCCTCTGCTCCAATGGACAAGACAAAGGAGCAAAGGACAAGGACTGACTTTCTGGTTCATTGGCCTATCTTCCATTTCATGGTGAGACACCAAAACAGTTTTTCAAATACGCTTGTACAGTAGCACTGTCCTTGAATATCTTCTGCCAGCTCCTGTCTGAGTCAGTGTAATGAGTTTGCATTTTATAAGAGCTGAGCCTGGTCCAAATGGAACCATGTAACTGTTAGGAAGATTAATGGACTGTATCATCCCACTGTTGACTATAAACTTCTAATTGTATGGATCTCAGTGTGGCGTCTAGAGCAAGATGGGAGCCTGCTTCCTCAGTCACTAATATCCACTGATCTTGTTCATTATTTTTTTTAATGTCAACCCTAGGTACATCCGGGCTGGGCAGATCCCTGAGGAAAACAACAACTTTTGTTGTAGGTACTTGAGAGCAGTCGTTATCTTTGTTGCCAATTAATTCATCAATCAGTGTTTACCAAGTTGCCACTGAGAACAGGGACCCGCACTAAGTCCTGCTGAGCCAGGGAAGGATGGGGGGATCTGTGAAGACCAGGGCTGTGCTCCAGAGCAGCCGTAACAAGAAGCCAGGAGATGATCTCTCTCTGAGTTGGGACTGCGTGCGTGACATCAGGCAGCTCATTTATCCCTCCGAGCCTTAAACTGGGAAGCAGGACACCAGCCAGGCCTCCTACCTGAGGAACAACAGACACAATGTGTGTGAACACTCTTTGAAAAACATGAAGCTTGACATAAATGAGAACATTCATCATGACCTGTGATAGAAAATACAGATCCTGTAGAGCTAAGAATAAATCAGGTTAACTCGGGATATGTACACTTATTTTCTTCTTAGAAACTCATGCTCCTCTCTCCCCACATTTCAGAACATTTTGAGTGGTTTCTCCACACAGCAACCCTGATTCCTTTTCAGCTTTGAAATCGTGTGCAGAGGTGTCTTTATGTTGCACTTGATTTGTCCCTGACAGACTACATTCTATCAAAAGAACTCTCAAGCATGGCCCCTGGTTGCGATCAAGGAAAAACTAGAGAGAACCTCTTTCCTCTACCTGCTCCTTCCCTCATTCCCTTTTCCCCATCCCATTTGCTTCCTCTGGACAGGAAACGAAACCGCTCAGCCAGGCTGCCCCTCCATCCTACAGGAAACTGGATCACTGAGCGGAAGTCCCAGCAACCGCTGGGTCCATCCCCCCAGGCATCTAATTGTATGAGCTGCTTTTAATCACTCTGCAAAAATGCCTCCTTTTCCTTCCTGATAGCTGCATTCGATGAGCACATTCCCCTTGTGTTCTGAGTAATCTCGTTTTTTTTTCAAGAAGTGGAGAGAGGAATATTAGTTATCTATATTGCTACAGTACATTGTGAAATTCTGGAAGGCAATGCTTATTGGCAAACACAACTAAAAATCTCCAAAGTTAATCAAGTTGCTGAGGTTCTCAGGATCCAGATGTTGGCAGAATTTCCCCACACCCCCATGCCAATTTAAATGTTTGAATATCTAGGGAACAGTAAATGTAGAACACACAACTTCAGCATTAAGAAAGAATGGAGGCTGCAGTTCTGTCTAATACGCTTGTCCCCTTACGTCTTCGAAACCTCCCTGTCCCCTGGATGGGGAATGATAATATACGTGCCCTCCCCGGTCCTGGAAAGAGCTCTGCTGCAGCTCTCCCAAAGGTTCAGGCATTCGCCCGCCACCTCATTTATAACAAACTAATTTATGCTCTGTACATCAGAGAAATGGGCTGATTAGGAACAGATTTGCGCAGACTCAAGTCTGCACTCTGACTGATGGAAAAGCTGAAGCTTATTGCACTCTAGAGTTTAGAAATAACTCTGATTCCATCCACTGTCTCCAGTTGTTACAATAAGGCCGTAAAAGTACAATCCCAGAGAAGCCTGAAAATAATGAGTTGGCAAAAGGCGCAGTGTCAGATTTTACCAGCATTACCCAAGAAGTTCTTTACCAGATATGTGAAGATCGAATGTTCGCCAAGACATCTTGCTGTAACACTAAAGGAACGATGGCCAAGTTTAGGTCTTAAGACATCATCCCATGTTTTCCGCTTTTCCCCAGGGACGGGGAATAGTATGAAGTCTGGTCCTGCTAGAGCCCCTCTGCTTCACAAAGGGGAAGAAGGTCTGGGGAGGGAAGTCGATGCAGAAGGAAACAAAGATTCCTCCTACCAACAAAACCCTGCCATTCGCAAGCAAGATCTTCCATCAAATCTGGACTGTGTGAACTTTGGTGAGTGAACGAAATGTCCTGGTTCTACGGGAATGAGGGAAGCAGCTGGGGCCCCAGAAAGCCTGGGAGAAGGAGCCTGCTGAAGGCACTGGTGTTTTTCCTCTCCTCCTTAAGAGTACAAATCAGGGAGGATATGAGCAAACCAAAGCCCAATGAGACTGTTTGTGAGGAGAAGCAGTAAACCCACACAGATAATGTAGGGCAGAGAAAGGGAAATGAACTCTCCCAAACAGGGCACTGGGGCTCTGTGGGTGGGCATAACGCCCAGGAGTGATGATGCCACCTTCAGACTCCTTGGTGCGTTTCAGGACCTTGCTTTACAGCTTCCTTTCATTTCATTGGGGTGTAAATAATTGATAACTTGAAGGGACCCAAGAAACTCACTGCAACTGAGCAGGGATATTTTTTATGACATCAATTATAGGGCTAGTGACTTGATGGGAAAAGGAGAAATATTTCAAACCCCACTTCAGTGAGCTCCACCAAGAACCCCTAGTGTTCCAAATGAAACATGGGTCTCCGGGCCTTGTTTTTGTTTGGGTTTGTTTCTCTCCATTTGCCTCCTTGCAGGAGACGTAAGTTACAGCTGAACAGAAGAGATGGCTAATTGTGTTCGTGTTTGTACTTTGCAGTGGTGGCTGGCAGGGCCGGCCCTTATTCTAACGATGGAGGAAGGGCTTTGAGGGGAGGTCCCTGGTGTGCGCCCCATCAGGGCCACCTGTTATATGACAGGGGTGTTGTGGAGTTAGGCTTGGCAACAAGCACTACGATTGTAGTTGAGATTGTCATTTATGACATTACAACACCAGGGCACATTAAACTGATATGGTAAGCAGTACCGTTTCAGGCTGTTGAAAGGAAGTCAGAGTTCAAGTATTTGTACACGAGGCACTTTATGTGGTGATGACTTCTGAATTTATAGTTGTCAGAACAGGAGTGGAAATGTTGATTTGCTTTGACAACAGGTCTGTTCACGCTTGTGTCTGGTTGACTGTGACGTCCAGTTCATTTTTATTTTTTCTGGGAAAAGTCTTGCAAGGTTGCTATTGCTTCATGACGAAGGTCCAGAACTATGTCTGGAAAGTTACCTAAAAACTCAGATGATGCAGCACAGGGGGGAGTGTACTGACTCCTCCCTGCATGCTGGTCCTGCGAGAGGGGCGCTGTGAGGTAGTACTGGGTGGGGGGTGCTAGAGCAGACCTGGGCATGTCCCAAAGTGAAGGGGGCAGTGGGCAAGGGAGATGCTTCATCCCGATTCCAAGAACAATAAAATCCTATTCTCTTGCGACTCATTACATGCAGTTGATTCCCCTATAAGCCAAAACACATCTTGCAATACTATTACAGGATACAGGAAAAGTCTCCTGGAATTAGGTTGTAATAGGCGTTTGGGTGTGTTTTTCCACTACCATCACTGTTGTTGTTGGATCGCGCTTCTTTCTTTCTTTGGAAAGGCCTGAATAACCAAGGGAACAACATTTTGGTTAGTTTAAAACCCAAGAGCTCTGCCAGGCTGCTTGTTCTCAAGTTGAAAAAGATACTGGATGGCTGTTAGGCCAGATTACTGAAGCTCTCCTACTTTAAAGCAATGTAATTCTAAGCTTCCATGGCTTGTAAAGAGCTATTCATTGACTTGGCTCATACGCAGGAAGAGAGGGGGGCAAATGGTGCAATGAAAAGAAGAATTCTTTTTCTTCCTTCCAGGTTTTTAATACAAATACATCCTGTTACTCCAGTTTCATTTCCTCACTATTCTTCTGTACTTTCTTAATACTTTCCACCATCTGATGGTGTAAAATAAGCTATAGGATCTTAAGATCTTCAAAATGTCATCAGCAAAGAGCTTCCTGTGGCTGCCTTTCTGGCTAATCTGTAAATGGCACCAGGAAAAATCAATCTGTCTTTATAAGTCTTCCAACCCAACTGGGTCTACTTGAGAAAAATCGCCAGATAAAATTTATTGAAATGTTCCTAAAATGCCTTCTATTTATGCATCGCAAACGGGACATTATTCAGAATTTGAAAGTGGTTTGTGGAGTAATTGAGTCTTTCAGATTCGGCCCGTGATGAAAACTTATCAATGGAGTAAATCCTTTATCACATCAGTGTTAATATGGAACTGCTGATTTATCACTAATAAAGCATCTGGCTAGAGAATGAGGTCCGTATTTGATGGTCTGGTAACTTTTTTCTCCCATTTGATGCCCCAATCACTGCTCAGTCATACTGCTGCGCATCACAAATGTGCAAAGTTTTATGGACTAAGTAATGTCAAATGACGCAGCGTCACACAGACCTGGAGACAACCGGGGAGGCTTGAGGTGGAGAAGGAAGTCATGTAGTCACTGCCTGCCCTACTTGTAGCTCTACTGGGTACGGATCCCTTTTTACACACTGATTTAGCACCCTGAATGATGATGCCGTATTCAATTTAAACACCAGTTGAAAGCTTCTACCTCAAAGGTCACTCTGAGTCACAGCCATTTTTGCCTCAATGGTCTCTGCCTCTCTGGAGCGAGAGTTTTATTAGAATTGTTCATAAAAGACTGCATCCCAGTCAGCCTGCAGTGGAGAGGACATGTGCGTTATAAACTCCCGCGGGGCTACGAGCAGCATATGAGGCAATGAGCAGTTTGTTAAAGCAAAAATATTCACAAAACCTCAGTCTTCAAAGGAGCCTCTGGAGGTCATTCGGTCCAGTCCGCTGCCTCTGGGTAAGAACTGCACTTACAGCGTTTCCTAAGCCTCCAGAAAAGGGACCTCCACAGGCTTTGTTGATAACAAAGCTCACTGTGCGACACGCTTAGCCCTCCGAAACTTCCCCCAGCTCCTCCCCAAGCCCCTGCACTTCCCATTCCCTCCCATTTCTTCCAGATCAAAGAGCAGAGAAATCCCACATGGGCTACAACAGGAGGAAGTAGAGTATGATGTATTAGTCAGACTTTTTAAAAATCATGAGTTCTTAAATGTTTTATTTGGTATAACGTGTTATACTTCCGGTGTTATTTATATATCTTCTATTTGTTTCACGTGCACCAGAGCTACTTTTGTGAGTAGACTATGTCTGAAGATCATGCTAGAACTTCCTGGGGATTTTTGTTTGTGTTTGTGTTTGTCTGTTTGTTTTTAAGAATCAGGCAAGCTGGACTGTGTTCTAGAGTCGCTTTTTAATAAGTATCAGTTGCCAGTTTTGCAAAACGTGTCCTATATTGCTATGATATTTAATGTCTAAAAATGAAAGAATTGGAGGGAGAGAGTGAGGCAGAGAGGAAGGGAAGCAAGAAGAGAAGAGGGGAGGGAGGGAGAGAAGGAAGAAGGAAAATACTTGTTGGATGATGCTTTGTGTGCATGGAACTCACCCCTATGCTCTGAGTCTGATGTGAGGTTAGCCCACATTTCTGTGCCCATCACAGAGGCACTGCGGGGAAAGGAAGAGGAGCAGACTGGCAGCCAGTGCACTGCGATTGCTTTGTGTTCCACAAAGGTCAGAGGTTACTCCTCCGTGCCTGGGTCTAGATTCTGGGAGGGCACGGAGCCTGGAGCCGGCAGTAGGAGGACAGAATGTGACTTATTCATGGTAATCTGAGATGATTCCTTTTTTGCTCACCTTTCCTTCCAATACCTTGGGCAAATCTATTATTTCTTCCCTTACAGTGGTAAAACAAGAGACAGACCCAGGCTAAGACCACATCAAGGTTAAGGTGAACTTTCTCTTTTGCAGTATGGAAACATAGGTTCCAAAAATGAAATAGATTAATTATATCTGGACTCCCTCTTAAACTCTACTACTTACTGAAGTTCAATAGTTCATCAGGTTTTATAAAGAGTTCATTATTAAACCTCTAATAAATTAAAATGTAACTTTATTCCAATCAAGTGACTAGCTGACCGAACCACGTGGTTTACAGAATCATCATATTTAAATTTTGCCTAAAGGGTTCTCCAAGTGCGGTTCCTGGCACAGCAGAGTCACCTGGGCACTTGTTCCAAAGTTGCACGTTCTCAGACCTGAGCCCAGACCTAGTAACTCAGACAGTGGAGTCAGGTCCAGCCACCCATGCTTTGCCAAGCCCTCCTGGTGATTCTGGTATGTGCTGCAGTTGAGAATCACTGGGTTACGGAGTAATCCCATTTTGCAGAGAAGAAAACCGAGGCACAAAGAGTTTAGAGCAATTTTCCCAACACCACATAGCTAAAAAGTAGTTGAGGCTACGTGACTACCAAGCTTTTGCTCTTAATCGGTAGGTTTTACTGCTTGATGGATCTCAGTTTACCCTGGAAACCAGTGTCAAGAATATGGATAAATGAGAAATACATTGCAGAGGAGGACTGTAGGTGTTTTTAAAAATAACTGACATATCTGGCCTAAAAGTCTTTCTTGGCTGAATTTCTGTCTGTAAGATGCTTGAACCGAAAGTTATGACTCAAGATATTAAACGTCAGGCACATGACAGCAAAGGCCACCAGGCATCGGAGGCCCAGCGAGCACGCAGACCCCCGCTCCTGTGAAGGGGCGGTCCCTCGACTCAGTGCCCGCGGAGTGGTGCCACCACACAACCGTCTCGCGAGAGAAGCCGAGAATTCGAATTTGTGGGCGAAAGCCTACAACTTCAGAACATTGGCTACCCATTCATAAGTTTTGAAAAACTATACACATTTAAAAAAATGGATTTCGCTTATAGGATGCCATTTTGCAACCTCTCACTGAGAAATCCTTGTAACATTTAATGAACCCAAATCAACAGACTGAAGGAGTATAAGGTTTACGGAAAAGATGTTTGTGGAGAGGCGCGGAAAACTGAATGCTGTGGGGCTGTGGTAAGTGCCACGTTAGCACACATACCTGAACCTGATGGCGGCATCATGGAGGCCACTTTTATTGATTTAGAGTTCGGAATGGTGTTTTACGATACCCTCATGTTGGTGCAATCTTCACTGAGATCTGATGACTGCACAGCCTGGGCTCACGAGTGACTATTTGAGTGAACGTTGGAAAATTACCTTTTGAGATGTATGTCAAGTGTTTATGTGGACACCATTTTAAATTCTCATTGAGAAAGCCACTCTCCAGACTGAAAAATATTCAGAGGAAGCAGGTTTGGAAAGGTTATTGCAAAATCCATCTCAACTGCAAACAGAAGTGATTTTAATGCCTGTTACTTTGGAAGCAGTTCAAAGTTGTTTTTTCCGTTGTAAATAGCATTAAAGTGCTCTGTGAAGGCAAGTATTACTTTTTTCTTGGCCCACTGCACTTCAGTAATGGTTCTTATACACTGAAAGCATAACAATAAGACTCAGGAAGTTATGCTCAGTATATCAGGGACAGCAGAGGAGTGAGTGGGGAGAGGAGGTCATATGGTAAGTATAGAGAAAAGAAATTGGGGAGGGGGGCTTGTGGGCAGGGGGAGAATGCTGTGCATGTGAATAGCAGCCAAGACAGGGAACATCTGGAAAACCTGCTCTATATTATGTGGTCATTCCACAAACTTTTCCAAGGAATCACATAAGGAGAATATTACATTTTAATTAGACCTGGGATGGATCCAGAGAAAAGGGGGAAACAAGAGGATGGTGTGGTGAACAAGCTGCATTTTAGTTTGGCTGGGTCTGCTTAGCTCCCTCTCCATGTGCCCCGCGTGGCTCAATAGCTCAGTGAGTTGATGGAACAGCACACGGGGCTCTTGCCCAGCCCAAACCTGTAGACGGAGAGCAGACGCAATGGACAAGTGACAGTGGAAGGAAAGGGGTCAAACCTGGGACATTGTTTTGTGGGGAAGGCAGCAGAAAGCCGATGCGATGTCCCTGTCTCTGCCTTCCTTTCCTGTTTATGTCACATGACAAGTTTATCCGTGATTCGCTAATAGTAAGAAGGTAACAAGGCAAGATGGATGTAAGAATGTGGTAAAGTACATCATTTCTTAAGGTAATATTATTCTATTTCATTTTATAAGAAAATACAAGTATTATGTCAGGAAATAAAATAGTCTGTATTCCTACATATTTCTTAATAGAAACAATATGTTAATAATGTATTAGTTGTATAGCTAAGCATCTAACAAATTTAGTAGATCTGATATTAATAGAAAGAAATAAAAGAACTATTTGTCAGAACTTTATGTTGTTGTTTGCAAACTCGTCATTGTACATTTATTGACCTCAAACTACATAGTGGGTAATATTTTAGAATATCAACCCCTTCCATTCAAGGGACTAACAGTTAAGTAGGAACGACAAAGTGCAGAGCCTTGAAATGTTAGTAACGATATAAGACAAGGATACATATGATGGTAGTCAGTAAATTGCCACACTAAGGGTTCAGAAAGAAGTGCCATTCCCGGAGGGGGGGGTACAGAGAAAGCAGGGGTGGCTTCCTGAGAGAGGGCGAGTTCGTCTGGACCCTGAAGCCAGGATGGAGTCTGGAAACGTGGAGAAGAAGAGGATCAAGCAGGGAATGGGCTGCACTTTGAGTAAACACCCCAGGAGGCACTACAGTGTTCAGAAGACAGACCAAGGAGAGGCTTCGGCAGGCAACACATGGTGGGTGGCTTTTGGAAGGAGCCACTGGTCAGATCATGCAGGCATTGACAAGCCCTATGTAGGGCATTATATCGGGTTATAGAGGACCCCGTGTGAAGAAGGATTCCCGGTGTAAGGGAGAGAAGCGTGTAAGCAAAAAGGGTCCAAGATGAGAAACTAAATATTCCAGGGGTACACATACTAAATGCATACAAGGGGAAGTGGAATGGGAGATAAGGCCACATGGTAAGTACAGAGGAAAGAAATTAGGGGATTGGGTATACATCCAAATGTTAAGGAATGTTTTCTTCTTGAATAGGATCTCTGTGGCATATGACAGTTTGGACATCACGTCCATTGTGATTTCTGCTTCTCGTCCTTTATACTGCAGGCCTTTTGTCTGGTGTTATGCCATCTGAAATACTCTGAATTCCTGACCCCTTGCATTACTGACCCCATGCCAATAACATGTCAACTCCTTTTCTTCCCTCTTGCAACGTATCTTCTCCAGACAGTATTTTGTTCTTGTGCACAAGCTACAGACTTCCCAAAAGTTAGAGAAATCCTGCGAAGAAAGAACATGGCATCTGATTCTTGGAAACACCCTCCCAGTAGTCTTTTGCAGCTGCTGTACATACTTATACTAATTTTATTTAATAAGAAGGCTCAAAATGTTTCCCGATTCAGAGCACAACCCTGCACGCTGCTCCCTCTAGTCTAACCAGAAATCCCATTCTCCTTTTTCTCTAACTCAATAAACCAAATCTAATTGGAGAATAATTATAAAATACACTGATGTGCAATTTGTTTCACTAACCCAATAATTAATTAATATGCTACTTACGGTTCAGAAGAGCTCCTAAGACACAGCACTAATTCCACAAGATGAAAGAGAACACCAAAGACATAAACCAGGGCAGCATGGTTACATGAGACAGGCCGGGAGGAAAAGATAAGAGGGAGGAAAAGTCAAGATCTATTTGGCCTTTTTGAATGTATGGTGAGATTTGTTTTACTCCATTTGAGGATTCTCCTCTTGCCCCCCCTTTTTTAACAAGTGAGGTAGGGTGTGCGTTTTGCACATGAATTGGCAGGATGACTCAGACAGCTGAATCCAGCTGGTGGATGGACTTTTTTATGCTTAAACTTTCCAGCCACCAGATACTTTCCAGTGAGAGAATCGTCCTAATCAATGGAGCACATCTCCTATCGACTGCTGGTGGGTTTGAGTATGCATTCTGTGCTCATCTGGGTAATATGCGACTCCTAGCCTCTCTTGCTGTTTTTACAGTTGAATCTGGCCACAGGAAATGCCTTGGATTTTCCCTTTCATTGTTTAAAATGTGCAGTGCACATAAATTGCTCTAGAGATTTTATTTGGAATGATTATAAACCTGTCTTCTATTTGCCTTTGGGGGAGTTGAAGCTAAATCAAACGTCTTGTCATTACTGCAATGTACAATTATTAAATGAGCACTAAATCCACCAAATCTTTTAAAAGGCATTTTCTTCTTTGGGGGCAATTGAATTTATTCCTCACAGTGGGTACTAGATTCTGGGTGGCACCGGGCAATGGTCCACCAACACGCCTTCGTAAACTGAAGGACGTTAGGTTTTATTCGGGGGCAGCTGCAGTGTTTCTCACCTAAGAGTGACTGAACCTCAAATCATGCCGAATGGCTCATGTCTCCACGTCCTTTTCTTCACGAGGCTCTGGGAGCCTCTCTTTGCATCAGCTCCCTTTCCTTGACAAAGCATGTTTGAAGCGCTTCCCCAGCTTAGCCTGGGTGTGCCCGTGTCAGAGCCCTGCTTTCCTGGAGACCTCGTGTTTGTGCAGCAACACAGTTTGCGTTGGCAGGCCAGCGCCATGCGTGACGAATGAGGACTCCAAACCTCCAAGTTCAGCTGATTTCCCGTCTAAAGCCTATGTGAAGGAAAACAGTGACTCCACCACAGGGTGGTTCTCTGCCAGGGTCTGCGTATGCGTACTGCTTTCTATTTTTATTGCTGTTAACATGAGGTTTGAAATTCAGCTGAGACTTGCCTCATCTTATAAAAAGCAACTGATCAATTGCCTACCTATTGTCTGCAACAAAGGATGTACTGCATAAGTCATTGTGCTTTTAATCCACATTTCTTTAACACAGGATGTTATGTAGAAATGGGGGCGGCTTTCTGCTCACATGCAATGTAGTTAACTATTGAAATCTCCCTCTTCAGTATGTCACCTGACCCTGTTTATCTTGCATCAGAAATCCCCTGAATTTGGCATAAAGAACAATTTTTATGCAAGCTTACTGTTTAGACACATGGACCTATTTCAAGAAATTCTTTTTTCCTTAAAAAAAATGTTTCTTTAACAGCCGTGGGATTTTCATCAACAAAGAGAATTAGTCAAGCCAAATCTTATGGACTCATCATCCCGTGTCTATTTATGAAAGGAATGTTAATTAGGAAATTCCATTTTATGATATGAAGCCATATTGGACAAAGATAAGACGAACTTGCTTAAACAAATTACTATTTCAAGATTGGAGGAATTTCCAAACTATGGAATATGAAAAGGAACAGCTCCCTTCCTCTCCAGCTCTTCAGGTTCTACAGTGGACGGACGTCCCCAGTGACTGTCATCTTTCAAATTCTATAAATACCGCCATATTTCAGATTTTAACTCTCTGGAGTCTAGAGGGAAATCTTTCCACCTGCATTTCTCACTCTATAGAAATGTCATTGTGGCACAACATGTGTCTGTACAATTTTTAATCAAGACGACTGTGATAGGAAGGCAAATAGGTGCACTCAACACTAGAATGCATCAGACAACCTGATAAAATAGATGGAAAGAGGTTACAGGCTTCTTACCGATTGTTTTCATAGAGAGGTAACTAAATATGCAGGGAACATAGGAGCTACTTAATAAATGTTTATTGATGTCATGATAATGTTCACATAATGCAATGCCCCTCAGACTCCTTTATGCCACAGAGTTGCTTGGGGTTGTGTCAGAAGGGCAGCTTCCCGAGCCTCTCCCCAGAAATGCTGACGCAGTACTTGAGGGATGGGGCCTGGGAGTCAGCAGTTTGGAACAACAGCCCAGGCAATTTGGACGTAGGTGTCTGTGGGCCACACTCTGAAAAATCCAAATGTAGGTGATCTGTGGGCTATGCCATAGGACCTGAATTATGAATAAAGCATCATTTATTCCCAGGAAGTCAAGAAGCACTTTACAAAGCAGCGGGGTGACTGGCCCTCCCTAAAGAGCGGAGCAACACCGCCAACCTGGAAGAGCGTTCCGTCCATTCGTTCACTCACCCATTCCTTCCTCAGCCTTACAAACCCTGCGGAGCGCTGTCACAAAGCGTTTCTTTGCTTGGCAGGCCCTGTGACTGCTCTGTGAGCCCCCGGCACCAGGGGTCATAGAGAGGCCCATTGTCAGAAAAAGAATATCAGGTGCAGAAGAGCATGCTTTCTCTACTTGAATTTGCCTGTCTTCGGGGCCATTAATCATCGTTCCACAAGCACACAGTCTTTGCTGCCAGGAAGGCCCCATACAAGCGCCACATTCCGGCCCTGCTTTTAGCATCCAGAGCACCCTTTGACTCTGAGGTGTGAGGGGTTGGTGTTGGGCTTGAGCCCACGTCGCTCAACACCAGGCTGGACCCTCCTTTGTCTGGACGACAGCGGCAGAGCACGGAAGCCAGTTTAAAACCAACTCAGGCAAAATGGGGACATTCTGTGTGGGGGACTAGAGGCTGTTTTTCTCTCAGTAGTTAGTTTTCTACTGAGGATAAATTAACTCCCCTGCGGCATATATTGCTTTTCTCCCTCAAGCTAGAAGACAGGCCAATTATATGTAGGTTTGAAAATAGACCACATCCCAAATTCCTTATGGTTGTATGAAAATAAATTGTCTATAATGCCAGCATGTGTGTTACCTGGCATAGAGCGCAAGTAAGTAGGATACTCACGAAATCTCTGCTACAGGATTTCAATATGCAAAATAATGGAACGTGCACTGCCAACCAGCGTGGGAGAAGCAGAGCTGGCTTTTTTTGTTCCAGCTCTGGAGCCCTGACACGCTGCAGTGCTGCCTCCAGGTAGGATTTAGCGGATGGTCAGATGCCTAGGAACTCTCACCCCAGTTTTACATCTAGAGAAGTTTCGTGTTACAGAAGTGGCGGGATAGGCATTGCAACAAGGCTATAAGGAACCACCAGGTCAAAATCTGAGGAAAAGAGGGAAGCGGGACCTGAGCAGCACAAATGCTTTCATCCAGAGGCAGGTGCCAAGTTTTATGAGTCTCATGCAGAGGTGGACAGAAGTCAGGGCTCAAGGCCAATGCAAGAAGAGTGTCTGATAAAAAACCTTCACCACATTAATTGGGCCCCCAAGTCTACCCCCTTAGAGTATGTGTTAACCAGAAGTTAACTAGCTTCTACTACATACCCACAGGTGGAGAGAGGAAGGAAGTGGGAGTTGGGAGGGGAGAAGAAAGAAAGAAATCCAGCTCTGAGCCATTACAACCCCAGGACAACCCTCATGTGGATTTGCATCTGGGTTTGGTTCACTTAGGGGTGCCAGAAAACCTCCAACTCTGAACTTGGCTTAAGGTGGCTGAGGACCCGTAACGCCCACAGTGCCGAGCAGAAGCCAAAGGTCTCTGCAGGAAAGTGCCTTTATGACAAACCTCAAGAGTCCTACACACAATTTTCAAAGACAATGACAAGTACACACACACAAAATTCCCAGATACACCAAAACAAGATACCATGAGCAAATTTCATACCTGCTGGGACCCCTTAACTCTGTTCTGTGAAAGAAGGATCGCCTGCCTAGCTACTCCAGGGCGGGTGTCTTTTTTTTCTAAAGATTTTATTTATTTTATTTTTAGACAGAGGGGAAGGGAGGGAGAAAGAAACAAAGAGAGAAACATCAATGTGTGGTTGCCTCTTACATGCCCCNAGGAAAGTGCCTTTATGACAAACCTCAAGAGTCCTACACACAATTTTCAAAGACAATGACAAGTACACACACACAAAATTCCCAGATACACCAAAACAAGATACCATGAGCAAATTTCATACCTGCTGGGACCCCTTAACTCTGTTCTGTGAAAGAAAGATCGCCTGCCTAGCTACTCCAGGGCAGGTGTCTTTTTTTTCTAAAGATTTTATTTATTTTATTTTTAGACAGAGGGGAAGGCAGGGAGAAAGAAACAAAGAGAGAAACATCAATGTGTGGTTGCCTCTTACATGCCCCCTACTGGGGACCTGGACCACAACCCAGGCATGTCCCCCAACTGGGAATTGAACCAGCAACCTTTTGGTTTTTGATATTGGATAAAAAGTTTCTGTGGCTACAAAAGATTAAACACCACAGTGTCAGTGAAATATAAGCACTGGGATTCTCAGTTAATTTCATGATTCACAGTGGCTCTCAACTCCCTGACAAGTCAGAAGCCAGAGTAAAAGTCATCCAATTTCTCCAGGTAAGTAATGAATCTATTTGGAAACAAACTTTATGTGTGTTAGGAATTCAAAGAACACATAATTTTCTTCAGAATCATACACACACACACACACACACACACACACCTCGACAGAGGAGGGAAGTTGCACATTTATCCATTTCAGAGGCGAAAAAGGAGTCATAAAACTAAATCCCCAGGGACCAGAGGTAGCACAGGGGCATGGCCTGTGGGCCCCGGAGCCCCATGCTCTCATTTGAACTCACCAGGCCTTTTGGTTTTTGTTCATGTGTTTTAGATTCAGGGGGAAAAAAGTGTTTTTTGTCAGAATTCTCTGCTCTTTATTTTAAAAACCATGTGTGTTTTAGGGTCAATTTAATCTGCATGTTTCCTATTTTCTTATAATTAAAACATCAAAATATTGTTCTTTAAGAACTATTTGATGTCCACAAAATCTTCTGAGCCTCTTCAATAAGCTTCTTAAAGGGTTTTTATCCCACTTAAAAACGTGCACTGCGTTATGGGTGACCTGAAGCAGAAACCAAGAATCCTCTTTAAATTCTAAAATCCTTGAAGTCTGAATAATTTCTGAACTTGGAGAACATGAGTTCACCCATTGCTGAAGTTTCTGTGCTGCTGGAGAAGACATTTGGAGCAAAGATGAGCTCCACAGAGAGGAGACCAGAGCTGCGGAGACTGGAGGTATGTGAGTGTAGCCAAGGCCCCCGAGGAACAGCAGGAAGCCTAACTTGTCACACTGCCATCCGTCCAACAAGCAAAAACGTTAGTGTACCTCAGATGTGTGACAGGACTAAAGAGAAATGTGACATCCATATGAAACAATATTTGCTCTTAGCATTCAGAAAACAATGGAATTTAAATATACGGATTTCAGCACGTCCTATGTGCTCTCCAGTATAATCCTCTGTTGATGGCAGAATCCTCTGTAAATTGACCAACACTGAATAATTATTTCCTCACGAAGGATAAGCAGGATCTATTATTGTAACAGTAACTGTAAAACTAGGGAACCACGGGGCAGGGCCAGTGGAGGGAGAAGGTCTTTCATAGGAGGCTATGGAGGGCGAGCGAGGGAAGCAAGCCAGGCTGCAGAAAATTCTCCTCCCCGCTCTGCTGGCAGGGACAAGAGCCCAAGAGCTGAGCCACAGCAAGCGTGCCTGTGTGGGGACAGCTCTCCAGCCAGACTCCAGGGTGCTTTCAGCAGGCATTTCCAGGGAATCCATAAATACTTCTGTCCCGAGAAGAAGTTCCCAGCTCTTGGAGAGCACAGGCCTGTTATCACCAGGCATCAAATACTGAACAGGCAGGATGCGGGGGCTTCCCCACCAGGGAACTGGCACACGAGCCCTGAGGAAAAAGGATCTGAGGCTGTTTCCTGCAATTGTTAGAGAAGGATGGCAACCTGGCCCGGGCCTATTTAGAGTCCTGCGTGCGGTGCTTTTTCTCATGTGATCACTAGGGCCTCAGCTTATCCAGGCTCCAATCTTCTGCAGAAACCCCCTCCACGTAGGCACCCAGGAGAATTGAAAGACTGGTTAATGAAATAACATATAGGAGCTTCGCGGTTTGCAAAGTTCTGACACATGCATTAAATATCATCTTTGATCATTTTGTTCATGTTAATCACCTCAGCAACAATAACAATAACAATAAAAAGTGTTATTAGAACCAAGGAGTTTAGCGAAGTTGCAGGATACTAGGTCAATATATAAAAATCAACTGTATTTCTGTGTAGTACTAGCAACCAAAAAAACCTGGTTTTCTTGAGGTACAATTGACATGTCGTAAACTGCATGTATTTAAAGTGTATATGTGTGTATATACATACATACACTCCTGAAACTATCACCACAATCAAGAAAACGAACACGTCACCCTCAGAAGTTTTCTTTGTCCCTTGGTAATCCCGCCCTCTCACCCCTCCATGCCCTTTCTCACCCCCGTCTGTTTTCTGTCACTATAAATTAGTTTGCTTTTTCTAGATTTTTATATATATGAAACCATAAACAATGTTTTCTTTGGGCCTGGCTTTTTTCACTCAGAATTATTTTGAGATTCATTTACTTTGTTGCTTGGGGGGTGGGGCAGGAGGAGGGCAGGAGTTCAGCTTCTTAGATCTGTAGGTTTATTATTTTCCCCAAACATGAGAATCTGTCCAGCCATTATTTCTTCAAGTACTTCTTACGCTACCCTCTCTCTGTGCTCCTTTGTGGAATCTAGAGCACTTATATTATGGCACACGACTCAATAGCTCACAGATGCTGTTTTCATTTTTATTTTCAGTATTTTTTTATCTCTGAGTTTCATTTTGGATAGTTTCTATTGCTACAAATTTACTATTTTTTAACTATTTTTTCCAGTGTTCAATCTGCTGTTAGTTCCATCTAATAAGTTTTTTCACCCAGACATTGTAGTTTTCATTACTAGAAGTTCAATTTAGGTCTTTTTAATATTTATATCACACTTAACATTTTCATCTTTGTTTTAGCTTCTTGAATGTAGGAATACAGTTATAGTGACTCTTAGTATCTTTGCCCACTAATTCTATCGTCTGGGTCAGTTCTGGGTCAGTTTCAATTGAACGACTTTTCTCCTAATTATGGGTCACATTTTCCTGTTTCTTTGAATATCTGGTAACTTTTTACTGGATGCCAGACAGAGTGAATTTTATCTTTTTGAGTCCTGGGTAATTTTGTATTCCCCAATAGTCTTGAGTTTCATCCTGGGATGCAAATGCACTTACACGTATTACTTGGAAATGTTATGATTCATCTGAGTTTGCTGTTAAGCTTTGTTAGCTAGGACTGAAGCAACATTTAGCCTAGAGCTCATGAATTTTGTGAGGTTTTCCTACTCTCACTGGTGGGAACAAAATCCATTCTTGGCATGGCATTACTCTGAATTTTTTTCAGTGACTCCTCCCCTGACCTCCTCTCTAGCACGTCCTGATCGGCATTACTCAGCTGAAGGCTTACAGGACTCTGCGAATCTCTGGGGTTCTCTCTCAGCGCAGAGCTAGTCTCTCCAGTACGCTGACCTGCAGATGTTAGCCATCTTGGCCTTGGTGAACCCCGAACTCTATTTTCTCGACTCAGGGAGACCCCTGGGCTCTGCCTGAGTTGCTGGCCTGGAAACCCTCTCCAGGTGATGAGCTGGGCAATCATCAGGCCCTATTTTATTCCCATCACTCAGATATCACTGTCTTCCATTGCCTGATATCCCAGGACTTGGAATCCACTGTTTCATGTATTTCACTGAGTTTCTTAGTTGTCTCAGTTGAGAGAACAGATCCCGTTCCTGTTACTCCATCTCAGCTGGAAGCAAAATTCCATATTTGGAAAGCGAAATCGACTTATATACATACTACTTACAGTAGCATTGAAGATTCCAAAAATCTTAGGGGAAAATTAGTATAATGTATTAATATGTAAAGCCTATATATTAAAAATTACAAAACATTTCTGAGATAAATTAAAAAGGGACCTAAGTAAGTGGAGACATTAACTGTATTCATTTAGTAGAAGACACAATATTAATAAGATGTCAATTCTCCTTGAATTGATCTGTTCACTCAATGCACACAAAAAAACCCAGCAGGTTTTTTAAATAAAAATTGATAAGCTGATTTTTAAACATATATACAAATGCAAATGAAGATCTAGAAAGTTAAATTATTCTGTTAAAAAAAGAACAAATTTGGAGTAACTATGCTACCCAATTTCAAGACTTACTATGAAAGCGTAGTACTGAAGATGGTGTGGCATTGGAGTAAATGCAGACAGATAGACCAATAGAATAGAATACAGAGTCCAGAAGTAGACCTTCCAGTCTATGGCCAATTGATTTTCAGCAAAGGTGCTGAAGTAATTCAATAGAGGAAACACTCTTTTTTAGTAAATAGTCTGGAAGAAATGGTCATATGAGGGGGGAAAAACCCTAGATCCTTACCTCACACCATTTGCAGAAATTAATTCAAAGTGGAGCAAACGCTTAAATGTAATGTCTAAAACTACAAAACTTCTAGAAGAATACATTGGAAAAAATCTACATATTGAAGTTAGGAAAATAATTCTTAGCTAGAACACACAAAAATAAATGAACCACAGAAGAAAGACTATGATAAACTGGTCTTTCTAAAAATGATGTTTGCTTCTGACTGCTGACAGCTTTCATGCGCCGCTCCTCTCCCCTCCTGCCCCACATCTGGGGTATCGGATCAGAAAGCCCAGGTCTCCCCCCTTTGTTGCCAACAGGAAGTTCAAAACAGGCGAGCCCTGGCTGTCCTGCACAGGACCCCTCACGACAGCCCCATCCCCACACCAGGATAGAAACAAAGCCAGTCTCTTCCCCCTGCTCGCTCAGACCACTCTTGGACGAGCTTGGGAGCATGCACTTCTCTCCCAGAAAGTCTCACTATTGAGTAAGGAACCTTTTCATACCCTCTCAGGGCCATCAGTAGTCCCAACCCCTAAATCAAATTTGGCAGGGAGGAACCCATCCTGTTTGGGATAATCACGTGAAACCTCTTACACTTCAAAAGACACTGTTGAAGGAGCGGTCCACAGGTCAGGAGAATACATCTGTGAACACAAACCCATAAGAAGCATTTTTCTAGATATATAAAAGAATTATCACACCTCAATAGTAAGAAAAGAAACAACCCCATTTTAAAAAGTGGCAAAATATTTGAACAGATTATTTGCCAGAGAAGGTATACAAATGATAAATAATCATGGAAAAGCCTGCTCAACATCATTCACCATTAGGGAAATGCAAAGTAAAACTGAGCTAAGACTGACAACACCAAGCGCTTGCTGAGGATGTGGAACAACTGAAAATTTCAAATGTATCTAGTGCAAACACAAAATGGGAAACCACTTTGGAAAGCAGTCTGGCAGTTCAATTAAACATGGCCTTCAGATTAAACATGGACTTCAAACTAAACACAGACTTCAAATCAAACACGGACTTGCTATGCAACCCAGTAATCCCACTTGTAGGTATTTACCCAACAAAAAATGAAAACATATTCATGGTACTCAAATGATTATAAATTTGCTCATAATATCCAGAAACTGGAAACAAGACAAACGCCTGTCAACTGGCCAATGAATAAACAAAATACTATGAATCCTCCTAAGGAAATATGACTCAGTGATAAAAAAGAACTCCTGATATATGCAACATTAGGGATGAATAGTAAATGTCTTATGCCAAGTGAAAGTAGCCAGACACACAAGACTACAGACTGCATGATTCCATGTATATAAAATTCTACAAACAGTGAGGGCTGGGGGAGGGGAGGAAATGGATGGCAGTGGAGCACAATAGAACACCTGAGTGATGAACACACTCTACAGCACCACCGTGGCGTTGTTACATGATTACATACCTTTCTGAAAACATGGAATCGCACCTTACACTCGGTACATTTTACTGTGTATATATTACAGATCAGTAAAAATGTTGTAAATCAATAGCTACTATCTACTGACTGGTGAAGCGCTGTGCTGGCTTCTGCAGACCAGCCTGGTTCGCACACATCATCTTACTCCACTTGGCACATCTTCAGTGTGGTTCTGAGGGGTGATGCCGCAAAGAGGCGCTCAGCAGGCCGAGGGAGTTGCCCAGGCTCATACTATCTGCAAGGTGCAGAGTTGGAATTTTTAATTCTAAATTCTGTGCTCTTTCACTTACAAAGTCTCTTTTTCATGGAAATTCATTTTTTAACATCTCCCCTTGATGTGGTCAATGTGTTGCTTTGCACTACCCAACATACCTTAAAAGAGACCATTTTAAACAATCCCCCTTTTTAAAAAAAAACTAACTTTAGGTCAATTATTTATAGAGATCCTTATAATCCTGTATGTGACCCACTTATTTAGCACTTATTTTCTATTTTATAGTAATTCCTCATCCCGATAGAGTAAATAGATTACTCTCATGTAACTTAGAAATCAGCATCTTCTCACTTTTAATGAGAACCTTGGAGGGACCGACTGCACGGCTGAGAAGGGAAATGCCCCGTTGTAGGTTAGCTACAATGGGGTAGAAGTCTGGTGCTCAGTCCTGAATAAGCATTGTTTTGTCACAGTTGGGCTGGAAAGAGGAAGAACGTGCTGTCTCAGCTTTATATTCTCCCCCTTAACATGACAGCCGAGACTACCACCAGGAACATTTTTGCTCTGTCCGTGAGTCACTGGTGCTGTTATTCCTTTTGTCTTCCTTTAAACTTTTCACTTTTCGTATCTATTCTGATCTGAAACAATAACATGTATGGGATATTAGATCTGGAAAGTTACATGATTTTTGATACATAGTAAAATACATACATCACAGGATGTAAAAGGGAGCTTATTCTGTCCTTTCAGAATTTTGGCTAAAGTTTCAAAGCCTCAGAAAAATGTGATGGGATGTACCCCAGGAATCTGAAGCAAAGTACTAATAGGAGGCCAAGCTGGTCCTTTGAAACAATCAAGAGAAGTTGGGGTAGTGAACACATAATATAACATACACATGAAGTATTATGCAATTATATAGCTGAAGGCTATATTTATTAACCAATGATACACAGATAAATTCAATTAAAGATAAATAAATAGTTGAGCATCCATCGGAAGGAGAATACCAACCTCATTCAAACAGAGAGCACTATGGTGTCTTTCTGTCCCTCCTGGGAGCTTTCCCACCTCCGCCCTGAAATAAAGTGAAGGGGCCCCAAGAAAACCACTCACAGAGACAGATGACACACAGAGACATGGGGGCTGGCCTCTTACTCCCTAGGCAGATGCAAGAATTGGGCTCCAAAGTACTCCTGCTCCAAAGAATTACTGAATTCTTGGGACACTCTCAGATTGTGTTCCCGGGAGCCTGAAGGAATGAAATCAGAGGGCAAGAGTCTGGCAGGCACTGCCCTGGATGGTGGCACAAGGAGAGAGGCCCACGTGGACACGCCACCTACTGTAACTGACAGGCAGAGCAAGGTACATGAGCTTCTGTGATCCACGGGGGTGATGCCCCAGCAGACAGTGGGGTTAGAGCCAACTTGAAAGGATGCTGCCCAAGATCATCAGCCTTCTGAGGTGGCACTCCAGCAGAAAAATGGTATAAACTGGCAAAGGATAGGAACCACAGGGGTTACATCAGAAAGAGAGTCCATCGGCCCATTGCAGAGTGGTCCTTGTAAGGTGGTGGGAACATCTCTTACAAAAACGCCCCAGAGAGAGCCGGTCTGGGCTTCTGTCACAAGGAAGGCACTGACCACGAGCTTACAACAGCTCCAAGCAAACCAGTCTTTATTTTCTTCCGATCCTCCTCTCATTTCTGGCTTTGATTCTGGGAGCCACAGTGGCAACACTGCGAATTGGAGTCAGTGACTCAAGGAGAGCAAAACGAAATAGCATTCCCTTTTCCTCCTACTGGTGTTCAGGATCAAGGATGAGGGGGTGGAAGGTAAAACCTCTGAAGTGAATGAAAGATTGAAGTCTGGATTTTCATTCGATTGGAATTTTTAAGACATGAGCATGAGACTGTGTCATCCAGATGGAGCTCTGACAGAGCAAGGGGGAAGGTGGGAGACAATTAAAAGCAGTGCTACTTCCTGATTGTACCTTATGATATTCTGCCCATTCAATAAGTTCAATAAGTCATTAAAATGTAAAATATCCATGCATGCACCTTAAAACCATGCTCCACCCTGCCAGTGACCCACATTCTGTATTCCACCTTTGACTGAGTCACACGGCCCTGCAATCAATGAGGAGACTGTGGAGATGACAGCGTTTCAGCATCGAAAAGGCTTTTGGCCATTGCCCATGTTAAGTGTCAAGTACAGTCATTTAGAGATAAGGACAGGTTCTCAGAGATAGCAGATAACTTGCCCCAGATCACATAGCTATTTACTTAATGAGAACTCAATTATGCTAATTTCTAGATCAGAGTGCTTCCCTGATATTATATTGCATTGCTGGTTCACCATTGGTAAATTTTAATATTGTGTTGGAAATCTAATTATCAACTATATATAATTTGTCTGCCTGATGGTTTTACAAAAAAAAAAAAAACCAACAACAACTCTCTAAAATTCCCTAATTTAATTAATCCAAATTAACACTCTGGGAAAATAAATTGTCTTCAGATTCCTGCTCTATCTGTATGTCTTTGGGGTCACCCTCCTATCTCAGAGGCTGGGCTGGAAAAACTTGGCCTAAGAACTTTTATACAATGTTTTCATTAATGCAACGACTGTTTATTAAACCTCGCATGTGCCAGGCCTTGCACCAGGCACTAGGAGTGCACCAGAAACAAGTCAGAGCCCTCGCCCTCCAGCTGCTGGGCATCCACAGGTGAGAACACAGGCAAAGCCACTGAGCACTCCGATGGAGGAGTGCTGACGAGTGACGCAAAGACCAAGGGACACCTGAATCAGTCTTAGGCGGCCAAGAGGGCTCAGACGTTTTGCCTAAATAGGTACACATAAATACGTATGTTTAGTTGACATCAGAGGCCATGACTAACTAAAGAGATACCAAGATTTCCCCTGGTTTGCATGGCTGGGTGGTTTGGGTGGCAGAAAAAATCCCTGACAGACCCCCACTCCCTACATGGTTTAAAAGGAATATCGCTGTACCCTGAGCAGGTAGAAGAGAACCAGGTTGTTCAAGAACAAGAATAGGCCTTAGAACTGCACTTTTTCCCATGATTTTTCAAATGCAGAGATCAAAATGCACAGCTAAACTGGTCAGAACTTGTGTTTGGAAGAGTAATAGCCTTCCAATAATATTCACCTCCTAATCCCCAAAACTTATGAATATGTAACCTTACAGAGCAAAGGGGACTTTGCAGATGTGATTAAGTTTAAGGACCTTGAGATGAAGAGGGCATCCTGGGTTATGAAGATGGGCCCAATCTTCTTAAAGGTAGAAGAGGAAATCAGAGAGTAAGAAGTAATACAGCTGTAGAATAAGAGTCAGAGAGACACGGCCTTTTTGTTCTATCAGAGGGAGAAATGGGGGGTGGGGGTGGTTCTGAGCCAAGAACTGTGGGCAGTGTCCAGAAGCTGAAATAGGCAAAGATTTTCCCCTCACCCTGTCGACAGGTCCAATGCATTGCTCTTCTGACCCAACAAATTTCTGTTGTTTAAGTTGCTAAGTCTGTGATAATTTGTGATGGAAAACTAACATAGATAGAGCCCAGGGCTCCTCAGTAAAGTGAGCTGAAAGTGTGGTTAAGAAAGAGTTTCAGGAAATGTTAATGCCCATAAATTAGTGTCAAAGATAACCATCCAAACTGGTTGTGTGTGTGTGTGTGTGTGTGTGTGTGTGTGTGTGTGTTTAAAGCTGGACAAGGTAGGCTATTTTGGTTATTAAGGAAATGCATTTTCACTGGGGGAAGAGAGGGTTCCCTAAAGAAGATGCATAATTTTCCACAGACGAGGGTGCTTGACCTTCAGAGTCTCACGAGAAGTTCACTGTGAAAACCACGTACCTCTTCTCCCAATGGAGAAACAAAGGTGGTGATCACCAGTGAACTGGCCAAACCTCTGGTAGGAGTGGCCTGGATGCAGCCTGGGCACCAGAGCCTAAGCACTCACTCTCTGGCCAGTACTCAGTGCTGCCAAAAATGTACCTAAGGAGACAGATAGGTTGTGGGGGCAATAAAACCCAGAGCTAAGCGGCATGAGACTCATTAGTTGCTTTTACTGTCCAAACAATCGGAAAGAGTAATCCATAAGTATTCTTTCACAGTAATGTTGGAAAAGAATTCTTCCCTCTTCCTGGCCATGAAAAGGCACCCATGAGGACAAGTGGAATTGCAACATGAATTTTTCCTTTGTCCTCAGCAGAATCCTGCTTTTGTGTTTGCCAACAGTGGGATTTATGGGAAATAGTCTCCTATTCTCTCTAAAAGTGAACCCACAGGCACAGATCAAACCGTAATGGCTGTGTGCTAAAGTGCATCTGCCCTTACGATGCAGTGAAACCGCCCCGAATGTAAATGCTTCAGAGATCTTTCCATCTTGGCTCTCCCTGAAGTATAGTCGTTGGTTGTTTGATTTCCCTGCCCTGTTCTTTGCGCCCCTTCTTCATTCACATTCCTGGTGATGAGGTATTGGGTTTGAGGAGCATTACACAATAGCACAAATCCCTGGAACTGACAAGGTCTTCAAGAACTCTTCTAATCTTTCCCTTTGTCCAAGCCAGCTGAGGTGTAAGATGTTTTCCATACCCCTGAAGACTCCCGCTTTGGTGGCTGTCCTGGGCTGAATCAGGTCCCCGAAATTTATATGCTGAGGTCCTAACCCCACTGTCTGCAGAGTGACTATCTATGGAGATAGAATCATTAAAAAGGCAGTTGAGTTAAAGTGAGGTTAGCAGGGAAGGCCCTAACCTTATGTGAGTAGTGTCCTTCTTATATGAGATGAAGACGGAGATGCACAGACAGGGAAGATGGTGCAGAGAGATAGGAAGAAGACGGCCCTCTGTAAGCCAAGGAGGGAGGCTTCAGAAGAAACTATCCTGCCAACACTTTCATCTCAGACTTCTTAATCTAGAATTACAAGAAAAAACTGTGTTCTGTTGTTTAAACCACATGGCTGTGATACTGTGTTATGGCAGCCCTTTCAGACTAATACAGAGACCAAACCCACTCGTCTGTTCACTGTTAGGAAAAGTCTTCTTACGTCTAATACAAATTGCACTTGCTCTAAATGGTGGCCTTTTATTTTGTCTCTCATGGAAAGGTTAGCAAGTTCTTTAGAAAGTACCCCGAATATAGGAGGGAATCCAGAGCATAAGACACAGAAGGGGTGTAGACATTACTATTCCAACCACTTCTTTCTCCGCATGAGGAAACTGAGCCCAGAGAGGTCAGGTGAGTCTCCGAGGTCACACTGCCAGATGTCGGTGAAGCTCAGGAGATGGGCCCACTGCTTTCTAACTCACGCGAGAACACCTGGAAAAGAGTTTAGGGAAACAAAGTTGGGAGGCATGAACCACACGAGGCGAGAGTGGAAAGCGAGAGCACGGGTTTTCTGTTTTTCCTCTTTTTTTCTCACCAATCCTTCAACCCCTCGTGTGGCAAAGGCCTGGCAGAGTTCACACACAAAACTCAAAGCGCTAAACTTCTTTGCTTTGAGTCCAACTCATCTTCCACTGGACACATGGACTCTACCCATCTCCCCGCACACGGGTGACCACTGACACCACTGGGAACCCAGGCAGGGGTCAATTCAGCAATGGTGCAGACGCCTGGAATCGAGATGCCACCAAGACTCAGAAGCAACAAGTGGAGGCCAAGCCTGCAGTTCAGTGGGGTGAGATTCAGCCCATTTACTAGAACACAGAGTCGGGGGGCCCGGGCTGAGCCGGAGTGTGAGTCCTTGACTATGATAGTTGCCTCCTGTGAACCTTCTGACTCGTTAGGATGGGGTTCTCCAAGTGACGTCTGTGGACCACCCGCGTCAGAATCACTGAGAGGGCTGTTCAAAACTCAGATGGCTGGGCTGAGCCCACCCCAGACTTACAGTGTTAGCAGCTTGCAAAAATTAGGGGGATAGCCTTTAGCATAGCAGTCTGAAATTGCTGTGTTTATTTTTAAAAAGCAATCAGACATTCTAGAATATCAAGAGACTTTAGCAAAATGGTTATTTTACTGTCCCTTTATTTAAAAGAAGATACTATGAAATGGTGTTTTGATACAATCCAAGCTGTTTTAGTTTAAGGGATCACTCTGCTTCTAATAAGTAAGAAATTAGAATCTCCGGTCCAGGACCTTGGGGCCTGCATGTTCATTAAGTTCCTAGTGATTCTTAGGTTCACTAAATTTGGAAAACTACTTCCTGTGTTTTCCTTTCCCTACCCTTTGGTCGATATTTTGAGGAGAAGAAAAAGGAGGGGGGAAGAGAGCAGGAGGAAGTAAAATGTCTATCGTCACTTTGGCCCGCCAGGTTGAATTTGGTCTATATTTGCCCTGTCCAACAAGTGTATTATCACCTTGTTTTGTTCTGCCCAGCATCCAATCTTCTCCCTGTGTGGGGTGAACCATTTCCTATGTGTAGCATTGCTGGGACACAGCACCCTGCATAGCCAGGACTTCAGCATGGGGCCGCTGATGCTTCTACCACTGGGAGGTGAATAATGGCTTTGTAGCTATGGCAACAGCATCCTGCAGGAGCAGTGGTATCTTGGCCAGATCACATTGCCTAACTACCATCCAGTTGACAATGGTACCATTTGATAATTAGACAATGTAGTAAGACAGAGAGCCCTGAGCTCGTCCTTGCAAAATTCAGCACTGATACTGGCTGTCCAAGGGGTGAGCTGCCTGACTCCAGGCGAGCCTCCATCTCTTCTAGGTCTTCACATGTATCATTTATAACAGGGAAAATCATTGTCTCTAAGCTACTTAGTAGAATTATAGTGAAATCCAAATTTGACATAGACATGTGCTTGGTAAACTGCAAAACACAATAGAAATATTAGCAGAAAGTGAATTTTTGATACTGATACCTATGCTCCCAGAAGCAAAACAATTCTACTCAGCCAGAAGTATTTATAGAAAGAGATTCTTGGTTTTCTCCTGTGACTTTTAGATTTAACATCCAACTTGCTGATTTTCAACATCATGAGTTTTCATATTTTATAATACTAAGTCCCTGTTTGATCTGTTTTCAGGCAGACAAATCCTCCCAAGGAATAAAAGCATTAAACACAATGGTATGCACACTTCAGCAAAACGTCCGTCCATTTCTGCTGCTTTTTAGAGAGATCAAATATTTTTGGAAAGGGCCACATACATTCTGGATTCAAACCATTTATTAGCTTTGGAAACATAACATGCAGTCATCTTGCCAGTCCTAATCTTCTGTTCCATTAAACACACCACAACTGCTTCATAAAACAGAAAAGGGAAGAATTTATAAACAAATAAAGCCGTTAATTGGGGCAATAAAATATCAGCGCCCTGCGACTGTGGAATTGGTGGGCTTTAACCTACAGAACCCTACTGTCTGTTTTTCAGGGCCTAGTGACTACCAGGGCGGATGCAGACCACAGGTTTCAGGATTGCTCTCACCTGGCTTTGGCTACACATCTCTCCAGGGAGATGGGAAGCCCCATACCCCCCTCCCCCCGCCAACCGCTACTGCATAGCTAGGGTTCCAAAGGCGGAAATGCACAACCATGGCTCTGTCTGCGACACAGCACTCAGATGAAGGGATGGAGACACTTTCTCAGAAGCACGTCTATTTCCTGAGCCATTCTCCCCTGAGGACTGGGCCATGCAGTGGTTGAATTGTGCTGTCTCTCACGGGCATTGTCAAGAAACAAGGCAAGCTTTGGGGCCACATCAGCTGAGTTGGAATCTATTGTTCCCTTTACATGCTTTACAACCGTGAGCAGAACCAAGGTCTTTAATCTAAGTCCCATCCAACACATAATTTACTGAGCACCTACTACATATCAGTCTCAGATTTTTAGATTTTTTAACAGTTAAATGGTGAAGCTAAACCTACTTCAGAGAGCTGTGAGAGTCAAATGAGAAAGAATTGTATAGATAAACAGGTGGATACACATGTGTGCACACTTGCACACAATGTGTGCCGCAAATGTCCACTCCACTCATCCAAATACAGATGAGAATTACATGTATTGTGTGTAAAATTAAAATTGTATTATCTCACACAGTACTGTTTTTACTTAAGAAAGAGACAGAGAAGACTCAGAGGGCCGGCATTACCCCTACCACCTCCACAAACGAGCCCTGGCTTTGCTCGTGTGACCTGCGGGAGAGCCCCAGTGGATCGCGGGCTCCATGGGCTGTGGGATGGAGCACAGCCAACTGGTCCACGTGGGAAGTGCACTCATGACCTCCGCCTGGGAACACCCAGGACCTGCACTCTCTCCCACCCGGAAATGTTTACAGTGCACTCATGTAATCAGATGTACACACACACTATCTAGCAGGAAATCCTGCCTCTTCACAGAGATCTGGCTTTTGGTAGGTTTTGTTTAAGCTCTCAAGGAGTAAACTCCCATTTACTTTTGTTTAACAGCCCTCATAATGCATAAACTGAGCTATACCTAAACGATGCTCACTCAACAGCACAGCACTCATGAACAATTACTTCCCCAATTTAACAAGGATGAGGTTAGTGTACAGTACTCCTGTAAACTATTTCCCAAGTCCTAAGCCAACCTAAAAAAGGTAACACCTTTTAGTCAAAAGGTGTCAAAATTTGTGTGACGCCTATATAAACGCTTGACACAGCTTGAAATCTTTTTAGACAGCAATTGAGCCTGGGCTGCTGCTTTAGAAAATGTCAGCTAGGCACTAAGGACTGGAGTCAGGACCCAACACTGGTCTGAAAAGGGAGACCATGGGACAGGGGAAGGAAAAGGATTTAATCTGGGTTGCTATCTTAAATACTTCGTCTAACTCAAAGGTTTCCAGGCTACACAGGCAATGTGTTGGGTTAATGGGTTTCCAAATGCACTGCGTTTGCTCAAACTTAAATGAACCTTTTATTTTTGGTCTCATATGTGGCTAGAGAGATGGAACCCATGCATCTCGTTCATTTGCGCATTGGCTGTAAAAACATCTTTAGCTTACGCTCTGGAAAAGCTCCGTAAACCTTAAGCAAGCGCACCCTCTCTTTCACCTTAAGACCTACTGAGAAACCTCACGGGTGGGGGTGGCAGTGCCGCCTTCTCCTTCCTAAGCGTTGCCTGCTCTTCCATGTCAACAGAGCTCAAGTGAACCGGAGTCACCACAAGGCAGTCCGAGTGCCGTCCTTTCATCGGCTCACCTGGTGCTCTAATAAAACAGCCACGAGGCCCACATCTGGTAGGTAATAAAGTCCAGGGTGACTGAAGACGCCCAGTTGCCGTGCCCCAGCCACCAGACAAAGCCATCGTGACACTATTTCAACCATGGTCGATGCCAGGATGTTAATGGGGCTGAACTGAGAGCCCTCTTTCTCCATGTTTTCCCTGCACTGAGTTCACTGGCTGTTCTGCTCCCACCCCATTGAGCACCACCCACCCGACTCACAACCCCCACGAGGAAGAGGAAGAGGAAGAGGAACGCACTTCCTAACAGGACAGAATCAAACCTAGTAACACTTATCTCTGCGGCCTTTTCCCCTGGGTGGCAGCACTGAAGGCGGGATCTTCATTTTTGCCCCACCTCTTCTTAGTTCCCCAAATAAGAATAGCTGTTAGATCCCTTTGCAGGGAGAGACAGTTGTGCCAACTGCGGAGGACGTGTCCTGACTGTCAACAGTGATGGATGAGATTCTGTACATTTAATAAATACAAATGTCATAATCCAACCATCAAATTTAATAAACAAAAATACCACAAACCATCTTTCCTCACTGTTCCATGTGCTCCTTTAAAGCTGATAACATTAGAACACATTTTGCCCAAGCTGTAACCTCACCATCTGCCTGGCTCAACTTCTGAAGACTTGGTATGGGCTAGAAAGAAAGGCAAATGACTTCACACTGGGGAAAAATGGGGGGTGGGGGGCGGGGCTGTTTTTCCACTCCCCCTTTCCCTTCTGACCCATTTGTTAAACACAGAACCAGATGTAACTATCCGAGCATAAGTTCAGCCCTCAAGGATTGCTAGGAAGGCAGGTCACAGGGAACTTTTTTTTTTTTGCATAAGCTACACAAACTGAACTGAAAAGCCTGCTTCATCAGCCGGCTAAGTTGTACGTTTCAGGGCTTTGATTTAGAAATGTGGCGATGAGATGTGGAAACTAACTCATTAAAGATACACTTTTTTATGGAAAATTAATAATAATCCTGACCATAACAATATACACATACAAGAAATTGTTTCATTCCTGGGGGAGGCAGAAAGCCAGATTCAGGGCTAGAATAGTTTCTTTATGTTGAGTTTAGAAAAACTCGGGAGCTAAGGGGAATGACGAAAATGGTAACCAAGTCCAAAGAGCCTTAGAAAATGTCTAACATGAAGAGAGAGCAAAAGAGAAGCTAGATCTATTTTTTTAAAGATTTTATTTATTTATTTTTAGAAAGAGGGAAGGGAAGGACAAAGAGAGGGAGAGAAACATAAAAGTGTGGTTGTCTCTCATGCACCTCCTACTGGCGACCTGGCCTGCAATTCAAGCACGTGGCCTGACAGGGAATCAAACTGGTGACCACTGGGTTCACAGACCAGCGCTCAATCCACTGAGCCACACCAGCCAGGGCTAGATCTAATTTTTTTGAATTCCCTTTTCCTGAGAGCTTGTTATGTCCCGAACAGCTTACATACATTTTACTATTTAATCTCACTGAGTCCTCCCAGGAATACACATCGAATGATACTATCAACCCTGTTTAGAGGCTGAAGTGTACGGAGGTTCTGTGACGTGATCACATCTGCAGCCCTAACTTGGGGGAGAGGTCTAGCTTCCTGTAGAACTGCCGCTCCTTCCGCTCAGGGGCACCTCCATTTTCCTTCAGGGATCCACCCCTCCCTCACTCTCACACCACGTCTCCCAGTTCCAGGGCTCACATTTAGGACATCTGGCTTCGAGCCCACATGCATGACTACTATGCAGTGGTGCTCAGGAAATAGGTTCAGATGTTCCAGCGACATTGGTGACTGGGTCATTGTCAGCCATGGAAAGGATATATCTTCCCACCTAAAAATCTCCAAGGTTTGCAAGCAAAACTAAAAGAGACTGTGGGCTTTGGGATGTGTCCATTGGTTGCTGCTACTCTCATTTCCCATCTAGGCAGCACCCTGTGCAAACATCTGCGCCAGAGAAACCATCGGACTGTGTCCAGCTGTGGTGTCATTCCCCTTTCTTAGGTAACTGACCCGCACCCTGAAGTTCTTCCAGAGCACACTTCCAACCTCACCCTGTACACAGCGTGTTTCCTTCTGGCTCTATGTGTCCAGGAGGCTTAGCTTGCCCGAGTGTTGGGGCATGTCTCGGTCACTAGCAGAGTAGCGTGTCCCAAGACAGAGTTAACCCAGCCGGGAGAAGGGGGAAGAGGCAAGGGGCGGTCTCTGCACATTAGTCTGTCCAGGCAAACTCACTGGAAACTATGAGTCTCATGGATTCTTTAATACATTAAACCCAGAAGGCTGCAACACTGAGCAAGATGAGAGATGAGAGGGCAGAGCCTCAGTAGAGGAGTTCTCTTACTTAAGTTGAAGTCTGCCTGTGTTCTCTGAATACACAATGGGGGGAAATCGTAACAGACGAAAGTGCAATGGAAAGATCTCGCAGAGATCTGCTGCCCAATTACTACCGGGACATCACATTGCAATTGGAAAATCTTATTTGCAGTTGGGTGGGATCTTAGTTTTGATTCTGCCACAAAGATCTTAGTTGATCTTCTTAGTTTTGATTCTGCCACAAGTCATTTGGCTAGCGTTACAAAAATGCAGTAACTTCAGTGTAACAATGATCGTTTTTCTCTTGACAGTGTTCTCAGGCCATGGGAAGCAGCACTACTCAGAACAAATACTGTTGCTTCCCAGCAAGGGAAACAGGAGTGGGCAAAACTCTGCAAGAGACAGTCCTGCCCTGGGGGACAGGATTCTGATTCACACAAAGGCACCGTCAATGCTGCCCTTTGGAGACTTCTACCATTTTCACAGCACGATTTTACACCTTGAAGACCAAAGTTCACTATTGTGAATTTCTTCTTTCCAGAGTCTTCTATGGTTAAAAAAAGGGGGGGGACCAAATTTTCTACCCCGAATGCCCTCCCTCCCCAGCAAAAAATACATCTAATGGCAGTAGTTGAGAGGTGGGAAAGTAGAAAGGGAAGAAGATGGACTCCGTGCCTCCCTCTGTCAGACCTGTCCTTTCTTCCTTGCCAATGCTATGAAAAAGAAGTAAGAGACATAGGGGATCCCTCAGGCAGCTCAAGGAAGGCAACGGAACCTCTGGGCCATATTCACCTTCAACAGCAGAAGAATCTGGCATCTGTTCCCAATCATCTCTTTTAATTCAGAACACTGAACTATGAGCTCGAACCCTGCCTCCTTAGGTGAATCTCAAAATGCTCATGTCATTTTCACTGTCTTCCTTGAGCACTAGACTCCAGAAAAGTTAAGTGTGTCACCCAAAGACGCACAGCAGGTGCTTAGAAAGTAATCCTGGACATCTGACTTGCTTCTAACTCTGTGCGAGTTAGCAATGGAGCACTAATAGCAAACGTATTCTGAAAGTGCTTGCCAGCTATTTTTCCATCACTAGATATCACCTAGTAGTTTGCCTTATAAATATTGTATTACTATGATTCCTAATATCTCTGTGAGAGTCCTTAACTTTTACGATAATGGGCAACTAAGAAACACTTTGCAAGACATTAGGCTCTTGTGTGCAGAAGCAGCGACTTAGAACTGCGTTGTAGCTCTCCACAGCACGTCTGGTAAACAAATGACAGGTACAGGACAGCAGTGAAAGTCAAAGCTTAAGCGCTGCCTTTGTGCCATGAAACGAGATGGCAGAGGACTGCTCTCCGGTTCTTCGCCTCATGGCAAACGCTGCGGCAGCTGCTCTTTCCTTTTAATTGAAAATAGCTCCTTGAAACGATAAACCCAGGAAGAAACTGCAGGACGCAAAAATACAACTCCAGCCACTCGCCAGTGATATCGATTACACTACCCGCTGAACAGCTCTGTTAGCGTAAACTGAATATCTAATTCCCTAAAGTTTAATTCTTTAAATTCCAAAAGCAAAAGCCCTCAGGAGGGCTTCTGTGGAGGGTGAAGACCCAGAAACAAATTACTCTTGGGGATACTACCACCCAAGTTCCAACTGAGAATGTTTTTATACAGATAAAACCAGATAAATCGAAGGGCAATCCTGAAGAGAAAAATGTAATGAAATTTTGAAAATTCAAACTCTACAGGAATTGCAAATAGAAGGATAAAAGGTTTTGCCTGGGTGATGGGAGGATTTTACGCATTTTTTAATTTTTATTTTTATTCCTTATTTTATTTTAATCCTCTGCCTCATTCTACCCAGGATCAGAGATGGCTTACAGAAATATAAGAGGAAGGGATTTTAAATGGAGGAAGTGTCAATAAGAAACAAAATTACTAACCCCAAGAAGTGATATTAGCACAAAGGAATGCAGACCATATGGTGACACGGAGTTGCTCCTCAGCTTCCTAGGAGCCAAAATAAAAAGAGAAACAGACATTTATAAAATTCAGCATGTCAACAAGACCAAAACAAACCAAATGTTCAGGAGAATCACACTTCCTGAAACTGAGACCTGGAAGCGTTTTCCCCGCGGCTTCCCATGAGGAGGATGCAAGCTGATGCCCAACAGGCTCCCCCCCATCCCCCACCCCCCCGCCCCCGCAGGTGCCGCCCACCAGGGATCCCCAGACGTTCAGCTGGGGTCTGCCCTGACGGCAGGCCAAGGCCCACCGAGTGCGTGCAGTGTGAGCGTGTGGCACTGCGTTTCAGAGTAATGTCGCATCCTCAGGTTCAACCCTGGTATGCAGCGGAACCTTAGGTGGAGAGCTTTGAAATATCCTAATACCCAGAGAGCATGCTAGATCAACTGAATCAGAATCTCTGGGGGATGAGTCCCAGAAGTCAATATTTTTCTCAGTATTTTTAAAAAATACAGTGTCCCAACTGATTCTAGGATGCAGCCACAACCCAGAGCTCCCCCTTCTTTCCCCCAGAGGCACCCCCCTATCCCATGCCCCCACTGTGAGGCCCAGGGCTATCTGTTAGGCACCGCAGCTTAGAGGTTCCGTCTCTCCCACCTCTGCAAAAGCGGCTTTGATCATCGCCATCTTCCCTTGAGGGCCCTCCCAGACTATCTCTGATTTGGCTATGGTCTAGCTCCTACTGTCATTCTTTATGTGTAAACTTTTAATTCAGAGATGGCCACAACTGTAATCTTTGGGGAGACATTTGTCTCTTTAGTCACAGTCACACACACAGATACTAATCATGATTTTTTCTTTTCTTTACTCTTTTTAAAAAAATAATGTAGAATAAAGCATGCATG
The DNA here is from genome assembly GCF_014824575.4 of Sturnira hondurensis. Classification (NCBI taxonomy): domain Eukaryota; kingdom Metazoa; phylum Chordata; class Mammalia; order Chiroptera; family Phyllostomidae; genus Sturnira; species Sturnira hondurensis. The sequence goes on from NW_028076767.1 coordinate 39,579,128, forward strand.
TTGACAGGTGCTATACACTGGCTCACTCAATACCCACTCTCGCTTTGACCATTTCCTCTGCCCTCTAAGGAAAAAGGAAAATCAGCATGCCTTCCCAACTTCCCACACCCCCGGGGTGGCCATGCAGCATGGTTCTGGTCATAGATACAGGCAAGGTCCTTGGGAAAGACTCCTATTCCTAAAGAAAAAGACGGAGCTTCATGAAGAGACGGTGTTTGCTCTTCTCCCTTCTTCCTTCCTGGAAGCAGCCACCTTTAAATCAGATGGAGGAAAGAACATACTCAGCATGAGAAGAGAGAACATGAGTGGGACATGGAGCAAAGGGCCCGCCCTAAACTGCCCATCCCCAGAGTTCTCATCGCGTAAGGACAACACACCTCCATTCGGTGCAGAGCCCCGGCAGCCACGCCCCTGCTGCACACACAGCATGCAGCCTCAGCTGACACATGTCCGCTGAGCACCACACATGGCGACTGGAAGAGCATTTTTCAAACAACAAGTTATAGTGCTTCACTGAATCAACTAAGACAATGAGTAGAGGCAGACAGAGACAGAGATGATAGATGATTGACTGATAGATTTCAGTAGAAATGGCAAGTTTCACTGATCTACCCAATTTCTCCTTGTCTACTACAAGTGAGTATGGTTGTGCCTTTTGCTCTGCTATAAGAATTTAAAAATAATACAGAGGCTTCTCTTGTCCCTGGAAAGGAAAGACAGACTTTTTTTAAGCCAAGTTAGATTGTCCAAGATGGAGATGGGCCCCAAGGGTTAGAGGAGATGGACATGGCCCAAGAGTGTCTCCCCAAAGCAAGATGGAAAACAGAGGGCATGAGGAGTTCCTCAGGTAATGAAGACCTGTGCCCTACTCCCACGTGGAGACCTTGTAGCAGACAGATGGTAAGAACCCTGACCTTGAGAGTTGGCAGCATGCCCAATGTCTGGCTTGAGGTGAGAGGAAGGAAATCCACACAGCTGTCCCAGCCAACACTGCCTGGCAACACTGAATGGTACCTCCTTCAACAGGAGACTCATTGCAAAGAGTAAGGCCACCATGAGCTAGGATCATGGTGTTTCAAGTTTCCGTGGCACCATGTAAATGCTTGAGTTGCTGTTAATTCATGGGAGGTTGAGGGAGCCCCTCAAGTTAATGGGTATTGAAGTCACTTTAATAAGGGGGAGCTTAGAATTAACATACCTAAGAAAAACCAAGAATTGTGAGTATTGATGATTCTTGCATCTAAGTGTTGGCAAGTTTATCCCTATGGGCCAATCCCTTGCTGAAAGACGCATTCATTTTGCACTATAATCTTTGGGGAAAAAACCAGTAACTGAGGATTGCATTGATTAGAAGATAATAAAACCTTGGAGAAAAGCTTCATGCTTGTTTTTGATACAACCAGAGAAAAGGGGTGAGGACACCAGCTGCCCCCTCCAGGGAGGCTGTAAAATCAACCTGGGGAGTGAAGAGACATGGAGGGTTATCTGGTCCCACCACTCATGAGATGCTCAGATCTCCTCTCCAACATCCCACCGCTGCACACCCTCCGCCCTTGACTTGAGCACCCCTTCTGTGCACAGGGCTGGGGGGGCCACAGGGGGACAAGCTGGGAGAGCGGCCCCATTCTGCCCTCCAGACACTTAAAATGGCGAGGTGAGAAGTGAGCACATAAAGGTTTACAGTAACACCCGGTTTGGGTGGGAGGTAGGGTGATAAGACAGGTGAAGTCTGGAGCAGGGTGTGATCTCCAGGGACAAGGGTCTTCAGTGAAGGTCTTTAGAGGAAGAAGTCAGTGATAAATTGTCCAAAGGATGCTCAGGGAAACCCTGAGAGAGTGGGGACAGACTTCACCCATCTTAGGGTTTTGCTGTGGACCGATTGGCTTGGGAGGGTTATAGAAAAGAAAGGTCTAGCTGAGGTGGCAACAGGAAAAGGGTAAAATATACATATAGAAGCTTTATTCAAAATTCAAATCCTACTTCTTACTCTGTTCTATAACACTGATTTTCCCCAGGAAGATGACTGTGTTTCATCTAGAGTCTCAAAGCCACTGAAAATGCACCTGAGTTCTCCCCCCACCTCGGTCCCTCAGTGCACATCGCTGAGCCCAGCCACAGCGGCTCTCACCGCAGTATGTGAGGGACTGTTAGGGGAATTTGAAAATTTTATGGTCTGAAAAGCGGGCCTTAGCACTTCAGCTTTTATTCTCTCAGAGAGCTTATAAATCCCTCTTCATTTAACAGTTTTCCAGAAAGTAACAGCTTTTGTTAGTCAGGCTAACACAAGATTAGAAATAAAAATTTTAACCATTAATCCTCACTGATTAAAGTGAAACCAGAAATAAAATTGTTACCAACTGTGCACTAATTTCAGCTTAATTCTTTGGCAAGAGGCGTTGGAAATTTTCATCTGGCTGCACTGATTCACAATGCCTTACTACTGATGGCAGAAAGTCAAGGCCTCCTTCCCTCCTGGGTCCAGGGTGTGAACAATGACTATTTCAAAATCAGTCCAATAAAATATAAACATTAAATGCTTAGCTATGTTGTTTCTCCGCCATTACTTTCCACATGGCTCTCTCCTCTTACTCACCACCACTCCCTGGCCACCCACCCCCCACACCCCCGACACCACCCCCCCACCCCCCACCCCAGCCCCTCCAACAGCAGTGAAAAACTGTCTCCCTGGGGACCAGAGAACCACAGCTGACTGGCTGGCCCTTCCGCATCAAACGGAGCGTCTGCAGCATCAAAGCGGGCGTCACCCCCACACGAGTCAGTTCTGTTCCACACAGAGCTGGGAGAGGAGGAACATCTTCGTGCCAAGAAGCCACATCAATTCATCAGTCAAAATAAACTCACCCGCTAATGAAACTAGCAAAGGCGTTTTTGAAGGCATTTGTGTTGCAGAGAGGGGGAGTGGAGTGCGGGGAGCTGGGGAGTTCAAATTCCAGGGAAGCGAAAACTTGACAAACACAGCAGCAAACAGAAAAGGCAGTAAATACAAGACCAGGATGAACAGTGAGCCCTTCCTGAACCTAAAAATAACAAACGAGTAAATAAGTAAGAAAAGGAAGAAGTGGCACTTACACGTGCCAAAAACAAAGAGGCAAATATTTTCCTGGCTGGGCTGAGCAGTGCCCTTAGCACGAAAGCCCGCTGGGTTGTGCACGTTCCTGGTGGAAGCCTTCGGGCCAAGCAGAACTCTCTCCCTCCTTCTTCACAACCACTCCTACCTCCTGCTCCTGTTGGTACTTGCCTGGACCGCCATGCACAGCTGTATGGTTAGCGCACTGCCCAGAAGCTTTGCCCACAGGAAAGAAGCCTGAAATCTAGTGCAAGCTCTGGTGGCCGAGTCACACACCCGGGTTGATGTCATCAGGAAGTCGTGCCTTTCTCCTCTGTCAAAGGTGCCCTCTGCCTGTGCCGCCAGAGGGCTGTGACCCCACGGGGGCTGGTGGGAATCCTCATCCTGGCTTCTATTTACTTCTCTTGTCTCCTGTTTCTCCGTTTCCTCCCTTTGAACTTTGAACTGAATGCTTCTTCAGCTGTTCCGGTATATCATAAATATCTGGACATAAAGGAAAAAAACTCAATTATCCACTTAAGTGTTTCATCTATATGACACCAAGTATCCACATATATGGGGAAACACACTAATGCTTCGTATTATGTAGACAAAACATCTGGTTGATCAAGTGAGTTCATGTCTCTTTCAGAGGCCTGAGCACCACAGAAACACTCATACCCACTCACAGTCTGGGTTTCCCTTTATAGACTAAGACAAGCTAGTTGTTTTCCAGATTCAAGGACTCTAATTCAGTATAGTAGGGGTGAGCGAGACAAGAGACAAGGGGACTGTTTTCCTCTCAACACTAAATAAACAGCATTTAGCTTAGATGCTAAATATTACAGGGAGAAAAATTTTTATCATTTGACAACAAGGTTCTTTCACTGTCTCTTGTCTGCATTTTATTTAGAGCAGAAAAGCTTCAATATTTGCCTCCATTTTCCAGTTTTTATAAAGCCTTTCAGGTACACCTTTTTCTCTTGAAGCCTGCTCTTGGAAACCAGGAGTCCAGTTGGAAGAGCTTCCTAAAGTTAACATGAGGACCAATAATTGGCCCAACCTCAGCTCTTTTTATTTGAAAAAATGATTATAATATATTGAGCATGTCATCTGAATCTGGCCTCATTGCCAAAGCATGTTACATACAGCATTCCCATGAGATAAATGGCAAAAGCCATTCTCCCCATTTCCCCAAAAGAGAGGCAGTGGCTGGTCATGTTCAAGGCTAGGCTGGTGGGCAGACAGTGAGTTAAGGGTGTCACAGAGCACTTCCTGGATCTCCCCAGAGGGGCCCCCAGATTGGGTGCACAAGGGGTGAATACTGAAGCTCCTTTGTGTTTCCCTAAGGCAGACCATGAAACTGTAAAGATGAGCTGGCATTTTGTTTCATTTTGTGTAATAAACCGTTCTTTTCGCAGCAGTGGCCCCGGGGGAGTTTCACATAGCACTGCTTGGCTGCAGCTGTGGGTGTGGCCGCTCAGTCCAAAGGCAACTTGGAGGCACAGCTGCGTCAGGATCTTAAACTTTACATCTGGGCTGCACACTTTCAAGTCCCCCCTCCCAAAACAAGTTGACTCATTTTCATGAGCCAGAACCCCTGGGATGGAGGCTCTGTTCTTCTTCTGCGTGTGGTTCCTCGGAGCACATCAGACATCCCCAGACACCGGCCCACATTTGGCTTAGGCCGCTTTCTGAATCCTACCTGAGACATCCCCTTACTACTCAGAAGAAAACTCCACAGTTGAGTTACAACGTGGTCAGCATTTCCATGCTGGCTACTGGATGGTAGCCTTTTGCGTCCTTGTTTTTATTACAACCTCACAGATTTGTTTCGTCTGTGTGTGGCTGTCACAACCTGCTCTGACAATCGGGATACATCCCCAAATCCAGTAGATTCATCCACATTTCTAGACAAGTTTTCTTACGGGATTTTCTTTGAGTCACTGCTTTCAGCTGGAGCAAATAATGGACAAAGTAACCCTCCATCATGTGTCCCAACCCAAGCACGTGAACTCTGAACCCCTTCTCACCCTGTAAGTGGAGGGAAGAATCACTTGCTTCTTTGTTTCATTGAGGGAAATATCTGGTCTTATGAATGGCTTCTTTTCAGACTAAAGTTGGCAGAGTCTTGGAGAGTCAGAGAGAGGAAACGCCGCACCGGGGCACGGGACCGGCCACTAGATCACAAAACTGCTTGCTTGGAGGAAGGCCTGGAAAGCCCTCAGCAGCGGGGAGCCTTTCGCCCTGGTCGCTGTCTGAGGAGCCACCGCTAGGGGGCGCGCGCTGTGGCGGAGAGCCGCCCCAGCCGCCGGCGGCCTTTGTCTGGGTGCAGGGAGCCGGTAGAGGGTGGGGAGCTGCTGGGAACCGCAAGAAGAGTCGTTCATTCCCTTTGCAGCGGGAATAACAGGCGTCTCTGGCCATCTGAATCATATGGTCTTTCGGGGGTATTACCATTGCCTGGGCCTGTACGCCTCGGTCTCATCCCAAGTGTCCTGCTTTTGATGGAAAAGCCCCCGCGATCCCCAAAGGCAGCCCTGCCCACCAGACCACAGCAGCACTGGGATGCCCTCTGCGTGCCAGGAAATGCGGGCAGACACACGGAGGGAGCAGACAGCGTGGGCGGGAAACCCCAAAACAAAGCCTGTGCAAGAGTGAGGGGGAAGTAAGAGGAGGAAGGGGTGTGTGTGTGTGTGTGTGTGTGTGTGTGTGAGAGAGAGAGAGAGAGAGAGAGAGTGAGAGAGGGGAAGAGAGAGAGGGCTAGAAGGGGGAGAGACAGGGGAGGAAGAGAGAGGGAGGGAGCAGCTCAACCCAAGATCCTCAATGCAAAGCTGAACGTTGTTCCCTGGGAGAGGCACGTGTCCTTTGGGACCCTGCCGTTTGGTGTTTGTGCACTGGTAGAGGAGACAGAATAATGAAGCATTTATTTCAATACAAGGCAGAAACGGTTCTATACGTATAACTAACCTGACAATATGTGTACTCATCTTCTCAGGGAGGAGTGATAAGGGCACAGAGTTCTGTTTTCTTGTCATTCTTCTGCTCTGTTTCAGCCGATCTGTTTGGTATTCCCATAGAGTTTAAAGCCTGCGTTTGTCTGCAGCCAGGGCAGGTTCTGGACAGTAACCCATTTGCTGATGCCACCAGGAGGAAAAGGCTGAATGCAGTCCTGTAGAGGAAGGTTGCGCGGACCATTTTCAGACCTACTTCCCTTAGTTTGGAAGTGGGGGAGGAACAACATAAGTGTGGCCACTCAGGTTTAAACACTACCTTTGAACTTGAAATTCCACACAGGGCACAATAGGAAACAGTGCACAGAGATATTGGTTGGATTGTTTCATTTTATTTTCAGATTTGAGGCCTTTAACTCCTAAAATAAAATATGAACCGTTTCTTCCACATGAGCATGGGTGAGCCACTCAGTCTGCTTCTGGTCTTCTTTTCTGCACTTTTAAACTTGAGGGGATCAAGGTACCTTCCAACTCCAAAATTAGAAAAAAGTTATGTCTGTTCAGGAAATCACAGAGGAATGTTCCTTACTTAAATGTATAATGCAGTCATGGAATGAAGAACAGGAAATACAAATCTTCAAAAGGAGAGAATGAAGCAGCATAGCATTTTCTCCAGCTAATTCTCCATTTCCAAATTTTTCCTTTCTAATGTTGGTACTTTATTGTCACATGAGGTCACATCTAAAAGAGTCAATATTTCTTATTGAGAAGGCAATGTCACCTGTGAGCCCCAGTATGGAAATCAACCAGGGGGACCTGTGGGCACAATGACTCGCTATTCGAGAAGAAACCATTCTCTCCCACTCAGGAAAGGCTCGTCACCCAGACCTGAGAATCCTAGGGTTTTCGGTGCCAAACCATGGCAGGATGTAACTGATTTCTCAGAGCATCTAGTTCTTTTGTTCATACTTTGTCCTCTTCTCATTTTCCTGAAAGTTTGGTCGTTTGAGAACAACAGAGATGCCCATCGAACTTTGTGGCAGGAACATTTCCAAGTACGCATGTCGGGTGTTAACAGTTCTGAGAGTGTCCACTGTTAAGGCTGTTTTACCTAACCTTTTCCTAAGCTCAGGAGATTCCAACAGTGAAATTTAAAGTCTGTAGCTAATGAGAAACACGCTCTTTTGAAACTTCGTTTAGAGGTCGGAAGCCTCTCTGTTGAAACTGTGACAATGTGGGTGTGATAAAATATGACGTGGTTTCAGACTATCAGACAGCGTTATAAAATGTTTGGACTAGATTTAGTTCTTCTAAAAGGTGACAGATGGATAGAGCACGGATAAAGCAAGTCAGCTTCTGGGAATGGCTGCTTCCTGGGAAACAAGACCCTTCTCTCTCCAGAGGGTCCCGGACATTCCCAGACAACACGTTAACTTGCAGAGTTCTCAAAGCATGCGTCCCAGCTTCCTTCCCTGCTGAGGCCTCTAGCGAGAGTGGGAATTCCTGTCAGAATTCTGTAGTGGAATGATAGGGTCCTGAACGTAGGGTCACCAGGTCATTGCATTCTGATCAGCCAGAAGTTGGCAGATCTGTCACCGCAGCTAAACTTCCTCTGAGCCATCGGCTCCCCTAGATGGGCCACCTCCCCCCATGTCCTCACACTGACTGCAGCCCCACTCCGCAGGCCTGACGCTCCTGGCCCCACTCTTTGGCTCTTTCCCCTCCCTCCATCCCCTTCCTCACTGCCCTTCTAGGGACATTTGCATCTCCTTTGTGTGACTGGCACACCGAGGGCCAGTGGGTTTCTAAAGGAGGATGGCTCTGTTGTCATCATCCATAACAGCATCTTACAAAGCAGGGCCAAGTATTTCGACTGTAAGTGTTGACTAACTTCAAGTCATTTAAGTATCATTTCTTCAAAATACCGGAAGTTATTTTTAACTGGAGACCTTTGTGGACAACAAAAAGAATAAATAAGATTAGCGGAGGCAGATAAACCTGCACTATGCAATAAACAATATATAGCTCATTAAATAGATAATTTGCACGTACCTGCATGTATTTATAAAGGTATATAAAGCTCCAAATTATACTCAGTCAGATTTTTCTCCGTGGTTTGGCTCTTAACTACCTCCATGTCTGTTTGGAAACCTTAGTGCAGTTGGGCCAAAGGGAGTGTGTGTCTTGTTCACCTTCTGTCCTTAGGGAATGGTGCCTAAGGCTTCTACACCTTCTCCTGCATGTTGGTGATGATCCGCTAGTTACAGAAATTCCATCTGTGCCTGCGTGTTCTCCCTCCCACTCTTCTTCCCGTCCTCCTGCAGTGACGGGAAGGATTTGACCAACTATCTCAGCTTTTTACTACATAGAATAATTTGTGGACAAAGCATCTTGCCCACCCCTCAGAAGTTAATCCCCCGTGGTAGTTCCAGGGTTGACTATTAAATGCTCCTTCTCTTGGTTGCTCCTGCGGTTGCTGCCGTGGTTTCAACCTTCCTGCAGCCATCTCGCCAAGAAATCACTGGTTCGTCGCATCACCCTGGTTTCTGAAAAGCCCCATGAGCGTCATCGCAGAGCAGACCAAAGTCGGGAGCCAAATCATCAGCCAGACCCCATGACCATCTCCTGAAGATGGCCTTAATTTGTTTTTTTCTGCAAGGAAGCCACATCATCTGCCCCACCCTTGGACTGGCCAACAAGTATCCTGCATTTGTATACAACAAAAAATCAGCCCACACATATCCATCGCAAGCATCCTTAGCAAAGCACTGTGCTAGGCACTCAGCATCCAGATACTGGACCAGGTGTGGCTGCTAAGAATGCTGCAGAATTTCTGAAAATAGCAACAACTACAGGAAAGAGACCTCCCAGAGGCCAGGCTGCCGTGAATCCTGGAAAGCAGGGCAGGACACCAGAGGTCCAGATGGCCAAACAGCTTCAGCAAAGCAGGGCATTTTTACAGAGCTCATTTAAACCATTACGCCATGTACACTCTGTGTTTTTTTAAATGATACATCACTGCTGACAGTTGGCATGTACTGTTTTCATAGCTTAGCCTTTATAAATATTATGAGCACATATCACAGCAGTATTGTTATAACGAGTTACAATGATGTGTTCTTTGAGAGAGTGCCAATGACTGGTTTATATCCTTGGTGATGTTGCAGTATCATAATAAATGTGGTATAAATCTTTTCCAAGGTTCAGCAGTCCCTTTAAGCCAAGAATTCCACATGTGGCTTGTTGGTTTCCCCATGTCGCAACCCACCCCCCAACCTTTGAAACCCCTGCTTCCTCAATGCTCTAATGTATAGTTCCCAATTTTGGAAGATTTTAATGTGGTCAGTGATCTAATTGCACTCATTTAATAGCAGACAGCCTTTATTATAATCTGGAAATAGTTTTCATCTAAATAGCACCAACAACCAAACATAATAAAATATGTATAAGTCAAGTAGCATTACACAGAGGCCCCGGCGGCTCCAGCAGAGTCAGCCACAGCCGCTGCCCAGCAGCGGGTCTCGGGAGAGGGCGGGAGGGATGGGGGCAGCATCTCCATTGGCTTTCAAGGAGATGCCGTCAGTGTTGGGGGGAGGTGGGGGAGAGCAGCCCCCCTCTACAAGATGGCTCTGCTAACTGCAGAGGAAGGCCACTGAATTTTCTCTATGCAAATCAGGAGCCCAAAGGAGAGGCTGAGGCGGTCACATAACCAGCAAGCCACACACACTGCACTGAGAGAGTTCACCTCTTCTGGCCGTGAACTTAACTTGATTGGTTTGGATGTGGGGTCTGGTTTTGGTTCCCTTCTTTCTACGGCGTGGGACCGGGATCAGGGCTGAGACATACAGACCCTGAATGATGGCGCTAAGTCCACACTCACAGCTCTGGGGAAATTCAGGGGGACGATAGCCTTGCTGCGCCCCCAACACGCTCACCACTCCTGTCACGTCCTGGAGGACGGCACCATCGCTAACCCTGGAGCCTGTGAATTTCGTCCACAAACACAGTTCCAGCTGCACTGCTCCCTTCAAGGTAGTGTGACTTAGAATGATTAGTTGGAAGTTGTAGGTATAGTGAAAACCAAACAGCTGGATTCTGGGTCATTAAATCTTCATTTAACCCTGCTAATCGTATACATGAGCCAAGAGCTGCCTTCAGATAATCACGCTCAACAGAAATTGGCTGTGGAAGCGAAAGTGATCTATAGTCAGCTGTCCCAAGCTTGAGGTGGTAATTCTTTTGCCAAACACTAATCTATTCTATATCATCCATGAAACCGCACTTTAGTCCGTCAGAACAAACCCAGGAGCTATGTTAGGAGAATACGAAACAGGGCCAGAGCGAACACTCTGTGAGGTAAGCAGGTCCTCTCATAATGTCATTTCATTCAACATCATTATTAACACTGACAAGAAAAAAAAAAAAAGAAACGATTCTCAGCCAGGACCACTGTGTGTATAAAGTCTGCATGTTCTTCCATGTCCACGCGGGTTTTCTCCCTGTGCTTCGGTCTCTGCCCACACCCCAAAGATGCGCACTCCAGGTGAAAGTGAGTCGGCGCTGTCTCAGTCTGGGTTAGCGCAGCTGTGGGTGTGAGTGGCCCTGCGATGGAAGGGCATCCTGTCCACGTTGGGGTCCCACCCGGCATCCTGTGCTACCAGGATAGGCTCCTGCCATACATGACCTTGAACTGGAATAAGCAGGTTGGAAAAAAATTCTCTTATGTGTTTTCATTAATCTTTCTTAAATGTATGTGTCGCTCACATTTATTTCAATGTTTAATATGAGAAGTGTTTGGGATCTTTATTTAGAAGATTGGTGATGTTTTATTGTGACCAGAAATATACCTTAGAAACTCAACTCTTGTTTATATCAATTAGCCTCTGGGAAAATTGGTTTTGTTACACACCATTTCTCTTTAAGTTGCAGTTTCCAAGAACCTATAGGTGGCGGTAAGAGAGGACTTACTTGCATGTCCTTCGTTCGGGCCCTAAATCACGTCCATTCCTGCCCAGCCTGATTTTACTTCATTACACTTCCCTGTGAATTATTAATACCAGAAACCCTGAGCTGGAGGCCAAGGCTGGAGAAAATACGTGTGGAGGAAATGAACCCCACCTATTTTCAAGTGCTTCTCCTTTTCTTTCCCTGGAATTTCCTTGCTCCCCCCCAGCTCTTTAAGTTCTTGTGCATTTGAAATAGAAAATGTTTGGGTCATTAGTAGTTTAGTGCTATCGCTCCAGTTTGTTTATTCTTTTAGAAATACCTTTTTGAAAGAAAAAAGCACCTAGTTCCTATAACCTTTGCAGAGTGCATGTTCTAAGTCCCCAGTGACCTATGAGGATGTGAGCTCTGAGCAAATTCTTCACTCACTCTTTCCTTTTGTATGAGAATAAAGTGGTTCATGAAAAATACCTTCCACCGATGAACCCTCCTGTTGCTACAGTAACCTGTAATCTCAAAAGACAGACGCTCAAATTCAGGGAGCCAAGACTCCTGCTCTCACCATGCAGCACAGACGAGCCCCCTACACACTCCCTGCTTTCATCTCCAGTCTGGACTCTCCTAACCCCCGATGACCCCACTGCTCTCCCCTACCCTCCTCCTCTCTCTCTGACCACCACCCGCCCCCATTCCTACCCTCTGCCCCGCCGGGAGCACACTTGGTCTCAGGACCTCTCACTCGCCCCCTTCTCCTTGAACCTGCTGTCTAGCAGCAGACACCCTCCCTTGATTCTCTAGACACTGAGAAAGTCATCTTGTTCAATATCAATTTTACTATACTCCACATTCCCCAAGGCCCTATGTCAGCATGCTACCTACAGGAGATTCTAGATAAATTTTTGTTGGGTGTTTGAAATCAGAAAGATTAAGTTGAAAGAAAATCTTGCAGGTGGGTGCAATCTTTAATGCCCTAAATACGTAGACCAAAGAATCCAGATAATTGGGGATTGGAAGAATAATGTGGGCACCTTTTGAACCACAATTTCTGCAGTAAACATATTTTAGAAGAAAATGTTGGTAATTAAATTTCTGTGCCTTGGTTCCAAGTGACCTTCTGAGCCTGAGCAGGAAGTGTGTGATGGACTGGGGGGGGGGGAGGGCAGGGCGGGGAACGGTCCCTGAGGCTTCTGGAACCTCAAGCCTGTCTCAGAAAATAACCTCTGGAGGAATTAGGGATACATGAAATCAGAAACATGTGGAATATATTTCCCTTTTAATACAGATGAGGCTAAAAATTAAGGGAAAAGTGTTCAGCTAAAGTTATTTAGGGCTTGGCTTTACCCACCACATCTGAAAAATAGTTCAAGATGTTGGATGAACCCAAAGTGCAACACGTTCACCTTCTCCTACTGAAAGTAGAGTGTGCGGAGCAGCTGAGGGGACGCATGTTTCATGTCAAGTTAATAAAAGGAGAAAAAGGTATGTTGGAGCTGAAAGGAGGGGGGGAGCATTCAAATACACACGGAGAAAAAAATCTGAAAGCTGCAGGGAATTTAGTTGAGAGAAGTGGTGAAGGAATCTAAAGTCTCAGTTTCAGTTTCTGAGACGTGCGCCTCCGTGCGGCATGGAGCTCACTTCTCGGACATCGCTTTTTCCAGGGCTCTCTCCTCGGTCACAAGACTCACCCTCAAAAGTTTGTGATTACACCTTGATTATAAAAGAGGGGTCTTATAGGCCCCCCAAATAGGTTTGAAATGTGGCTGGATTTTAGCTAATGGTTTTTTTTAAAGCACTAGTAGGCATCTATGCTTAGGTGGTTGAACTGCTGGACGCCCAGACAAGCTCAAAAAGTCAGGTCCATGCCCAGCGCTTTTGTGAGAGCAGGAGGCTGAGGACTGTGTTTCTGGGACTGCAACAGAACCGACTCCGCGTCTATGGGTCTGCTGTTGTCCCTTGGCGGCCGGGGGATGGGGGGGAATGGGTGGTAGAGCTGTCTCTCCTCTGACCAGGTGCACAGGGACCCCACAGCTGCACCCGTGCCCTCCAGCTGTGCCCACTCTGTCTGCACTGATGGGAACGGAGCTCCCCTTCAGAGCTGGAGGTCATCCTCTTTATTTTTTCACTAGATGTCATGACGGGAGATAACAATGAAGTTGACTTGTGTCATATCAACACTGGTGGCCTGGGGCTCTCTGTAGAGGGGGGCAAAGCCAGCTTCTTCCCTACCTGTAGAAAACTAGAACGCAAACCTTAAGTCAGACTAAAATACTCACTAAGACATTGATGTGGAAGAGCAGAACTAAATAAGCTCATCCCATGAGATGGCCTTGGTATTTGGAGAAATGAAGTTGGCTCAGTCTCTGAACATCTTTTTGTTTCAATTTTGCCACCTGTGAAATACAGGATAACAATGTCTGCTGTGCTGACTTTGAAAAGGTATTGTTAGGTAATTAAATGAGCAAATTAGTATAGGTGCTTTGAGAGATATAACATTCCTTGAAATGTTAGTCTCTAGCCTTCTGTACCTCTCTCCTGAGAGCTGGGTGGTCTCTGACATTTCTCCCTCAAGGTTGCACACTTCACACGTCCAGCGTGGGCCTCTTGCTCTCCTCTCCTACAAATTTCTGCTTTCTCTAGCTTTCCCATATCGCAAATGGCTCCATCACTTCACCAGATGTTGAAGCCAGAAGCCTAGGAGTTTCCATTGGTACTTCCCTCTCCCTGACTACTGTTGCCGGTCATCACTATGCCCCAAGGAGTCAACCCCATTGTCCTGGAATCCGGGCACTTCTCTAGCCCAGGCACTTGTCTGCTGTCACCTCGCCTGAACCACTGCAGGAGCGTTATCAGTCTCCCTGCTCCCTTCCCACCCTCCCATCCCCCCCGCCCCTCCCATCTGTCCCTACCTCCTCCCTACAAAGTCTGTTCTCCTCACTGCAGCCAGAACAGTCCTTTAAATTTGATCTTGTCATGCTCCTGCTCAAAATGCCTCAGGAGTTTTTCTGCTTCCCGGGGACTCGAAGAAAAAAATTAAGAGCACAGGCACTGAGAGAAGGCTCTATTATGTTGGGACTTAAGATCTGAGACTTACCAAGGTCTTTTGCTGTAAGATACACAGGCCAGCTAATATAGCCCAAAGTCCTTTCCTCCCCACAATAGCTCTGACTGAGAACTGACAACCGGTGCTCCTCAGCCAGGAGTCCTCCCTGGCCACCCGATCAATAGGTGCCCCCATGAAGGGGATGTGTGTGTGCCCGCTTATTTGTGCAACTTCTGTACGTTTCATCTGGGTGCCAGCTGGAACGTCAAGAAGGGAAGAGAGGAGGAAATCAAGTGTAATGAAATGAATAACAAGATGAATTCTTTGCTAATTGTATTTCTTATGGATAGTAAGTACTTTCAATGCTCTGAAAATAACTAACTTTTTAGTGTTTTTTAAATATTCATCCTCCTGATATCAAGTGTATTTTTTCATCACCATGTAACCCCCCGACACCCTCTTCCAACCCCCACCCACCCTGCAATGCCTTACATACGCTAAATCTGGAAAACCCTCAAACTATTTTACTAAGCATCTGAAAAGTTCTGGGTAGCAAATGTGTTTGAAACTCGGAATACAAACACCTCCAGAACACCCATGTGCAAAGTCTTGGCTCCATGGATAATCTAAGACAAGTTTTTCATTCAAAATTGACTTTCTCTACCAACCACGATTAGTAATTTGTACTCAAGAAAAGAGGAGCTAATTTTAATCTTTTTCTAAATAAAATATATTTAGGGAAGACAAATGTACCACCAGAAATATTCTGCAAAGTTTTCAAAACTAAACATAAATGCTTTCTGTTTTAATTATTAGGTCAGAATCACAATGCTTTTGGCCACTAGCCATTTCAAACCTGCCAGACTAAAAATCAAATATAATGTAATTTTGATATTATATCACACATTATAAAACAGAACAGGGCTAAAATATTTCTAAGCATTCAAAGCCTTTTTTTCAATTGTCTACACTTTCAGTCTAATCCAGAGACCCGAATAATCAGGAGTAACTAAGCATATTTAAGTTTTTGATGGCACTTTTTTTCCTCAATGATCTTTACAAACTTCATGGACATGACCCGATGTCAAGTACAATTAATCGCAGCTGCAGAGGACATGGCAGTTTGGGCGAGGTCACGTAAGCTCAGTGCAGGAAGAACTGTGTTGGGTGTCACGAGTCTCAGAACCTTGTCCCTCCCTGTCTGCCTGCCACATCCCTAACCACCAGCTGTGCCGTCCAATTTCTTACACGTTCACCTGGAAGGTGAGAATATGAAGGCAGATGATTTCTCAAAGATGCTTTCTAAGTTTCAAAACACCTAGTCCGCAATTCTATGATGTAACATACAGAATAATTTGTAATGGGGAAAAGTTTCTTCAAGTGAATAAATCCACTGAAAGCAGAAACTAAGAATTCAGAGTTAATAATTGAAACCTGAAAGTAAGGTAAGGTTTGAATAAGACTTCACTTTAAAAGACACAATTAAAGCCCTGGCTGGTATAGCTCAGTGGATTGAGCATGGGCCTGCGAACCAGATGATCGCAGTTCGATTCCCAGTCAGGGCACATGCCTGGGTTGCAGGCCAGTTCCCAGCAGGGGCCAGTTCCCAGCAGGGGAGGCACAAGAAGCAACCACACATTGATGTTTCCTTCCTCTCTCCTTCCCTTTCCCTCTAAAGATAAATAAATAAAATATTTAAAAAATAAATAAAAGACACAATTAAAAATTATTAAGAAGTTGATTTTATCATATTTTAAATGTTGGGTTATAGTTGCAACTATAAATTGCTTTTTTGAGCCAAGAATAAAACAAACAGATTTCTTCACGTAATTTTTCTACAAAGTCTTATAATAGTATAATTACACATTATACTATCCGTCACCATCATAGAAATAGTAAAATTTTCAGGATTTCACCATTTTCCCAAGGGCCTCTGAATTGTTTGCTTTTCAAACATCTCTGATGACTTACTGTCTCATCATCATTGCCCTTGATGTGTTTCCCCTTTGCTATTGCTTATTTTCTTGATTCTTCTATTCCCATCTGTCAGAAGCTTTGTGTGTGATTCAAACAGCTGTCAACATCGCTTTTATCAACTTCACAAAATCCTGCATCTTTAGCAAGATTTGCAACTTCACTGTGCCATGGATTTATATTATTTTGTCCAAGTAATTATCAAGTTTAGCATTAAGTAGGAGAGAGATTTTTATAAATAAATGAATAGGATTGGTGAATATGTTCACGTGGTGATAATTCTTGCCCCTGTTCACATTCTGTAATGAAAGAGACTCAGATAATAAGGCCTTCTATTTGTGAGTTCCAGAATTTATTTCTCCTTTTGTCTACACAAACCCACCTTATATAAAAAATAAGAGATGCTTCCCCAGTCCTAATCTCTGGGAAAATTCATATGAGAAAATATCATGTATTAGAAACATGATACTAACATTAATGGAATTCTCATTTGAATAATTAATAAATGAAAGACTCAATGAAATAATGCTGATCAACTCCAAAAACAACTGTTTGTAATGACAGGTCCCAGCAAAATTGTGATGACGGCCTTCACAGTGAGAAATACTCCTCTTAAAAATATTTTTGGCAGCAGAATCCATGATATCTTTGTGTGAAAGGCCATTTATCAGGTAATAAGGCAGCAGTTCGCTTCACAAGCATCCTCAGCTTGAGGTCATTTGTTTCTGAAAAAAGTTAGTCTCAGTGGGGCTTGAGTCTGTATTACAGAAAAAAGAAATGGATTGACCTACTGATGCTGGAAGGTAATGTTCAGAGTATCCAGTGGTAAAAAATCCTTTTACAGAAGGTGTTTGACCAGCCACTCTGATGACTTTGCTTCCCCTGCTCCCTCCCTCCCACCCCCTTCCTTCCTTTTCCTTTCTCTCTCCTTCCTTCCTTCCTTCCTTCCCGCCTTCCCGCCTTCCTGCCTTCCTGCCTTCCTTCCTTTCCTCCTTGTGTTTTATCTGCAGATGTGATATTTGGCTCCAAGATGGAGCCCTAAAGTCCAGATAGCTTAATGATGTTAAACATGAAAATTTTGAGCCAAATTTTGAGCCAAAATTTTGAGCCAATTTCCCCTCAACCCTTACCTCCAAATTGCCACTTCCAGGCAGAGTCTACGACAGTGGATTGCACTTGATGGACAGGTGAGCCCTAAAAATGGAAGTGAGATACTATGGACAATAAAACAGGAGAGACAACCAAGGAAAAGGCATGCTGTCCAGTTGGTCAACACTGTGGGTGACTGGAGCTCAGTCCCACCGGGACTTCTGAGACATTGCACACAATGTGCCTCAGAATCATTGGACTGAGGAACAGAGGACAAGCACTTCTCCTCCACTCCATGCCCGTGGGTCAAAGTTCGCCTGTGAGGCCTTCCCTTCCTCCCTCCCTTTCATACCTCCAAGTTGCATGTGTGAATGGGTTTCCACCGCCATTTGATGTCAGAGGAGTCTCAGGGCAGAAAGCAAGAGGTCTGTGGTAGAGCTGAGGTGAGGCACTGTCAAATTTGGTCAGCAGGAAGCTATCTTATTGTAGCAGCAGCTTGAGCAAAGTGTAGATAAGAATAGGAGGCAGTGCAGAAGAGGGGGTCCACACGAAGAGAGAGAAAGTCACTGAGGTGAAGACTAAAAAGCACGTTTTCAATCAGGGTACCCACTGGTCACGTTAATGCTAAATGCTGCTTAGGGTTCCAAGGAGGACAGGTGTATTTGGAGTATTTGCATATCATGACACATGGAACACGTTCAGGAGGATGAGTGAGGTCTTGGAAGCTTACCATTTTAAAAGTGTACTCAACTGGCCTCCACAAGGCCTTGCAAGTCTGCACTCTAGTTTCTGATTCCATATCTAAGACACTAATAAAGGGTATAGCTCAGAATAGCTGTATAAATAGTGACTCTTAATTTTATGCTGTAACTTTTAACCAACTCTTTATTCCTTCTCCCTGTACTGTTCATTTTTTCCTTTTTGTTTCTTTAAACACTGCTTTACTCTAAAGACTACCTGAGGTGGCAAGGCCTATAACCTAAGGTTAAATCACATTACTGCTTTTCTCCATGTATGTCCTTACACAGGAAAAAAAAAAGCCATCTTAGGGCCAGTGCTTGGAGAATTAGTTGTTCAAAGCCAAGCCCAGTTAATGAAAATATTCACCTATGACATAAATATTGATCGGGCACTTCTCATGTGCCAAACACTGGCAAACACACACACACACCATCCCCTCCCTCGAGGAGCTCACAGCCCAGCATGGGGAAGGAAAATAAATCAGGAAAGAAACAATTAGGACACAGAGGGATGGAAATAAGCACAGGGAGCTGAAAAAATAATGGACCCAGACTTGGAGGAAGAGGGAAAGTAATGGAGACCAGGTGGGGTTGCACCTTGAAGAAAGTGCCTAGGGGATCCAGGAACACAGAGGGGCTTGTGCAGAGCCCCCAGAGCACCTGAGGAAGAGGGAGGAAGCAGATCATGAAGGACCTTGCGTAACACGCTGAGAAGTTGGCATTTGATCTCGAAGGACAGGGAACCATGCAAAAGATATCTAGAATCTGCTCACTCCTCACCACCTGGTCTAAGTCATCTCTTGTCCAAATCACTGCAGCGACCACTGCTCTCCACTTCCACTCTTGCCCACTATAATTGTCTTGCCACACCATCCACAGTGATCTAGTTCACTAGAATCCAGAGCATGCCATCCCTCTGCTCCAAACCTTCCCAGAGCTCCCCAGCCCACGCAGAGCAAAAATCCCAGTCCCTCAATGGCCCAAAGGCCCTCGGTGACGCGCACACGGCGCCATGCTGTGACTCCATCTGCCTTCTCTCACTCAGCTACAGCTATGCCCCCAACACAGCAGTCCTGTTCTTTCCCACTGTTTCCTCACTAGATTGCTCTCCCACATAGTCACATGGCTTGCCGTTCTCACGTCATTCAGGCCTCTGCCCGAGTGTCCCTTGAGCAGTGAGGTCTTCCCCAGCCAAGCCATAGATTGTCTCGGAGAACGAACTCCCTGTCCCCTGACACTCATTCTCCCCACTTCCCTTACTCTAGTTTCCCCCTCAGCACTTCTCTCTCTCAGACATAAATGCTTTTGCTCTCGTTTTATACAGACACTTTAACTTATGTTGTTTATTGGCTCTCTCACACACACAGGAATACGAGCTCCACGAGGCAGGAGCTTTGCTCTCCGCTGCATCCTCCTTGTGAGGTCCAAGTAGCCCCCCAGGAAGGACTCGTTAGTGGATGAATGGATGAGCTGAACAATTTTACACAGGATCACCTGTTTAGGTGGCTGCACAGCTGAGAACGGATTAAAGAAGAGTCAGACTGAGGAGTCAGGAACCGTGAGGCCTGAGCTGATGACGGAGCAGAGCAGGAGGGAGAGCCTCCCTCTCCCTCTATAAGGAGAGCCTTTGGGAGCCGAGCTCCACACGTCCTGGAGCTGACTGACTGGGGACGCGAGCGGTGGAGTTGAGTCAGGAGGAACCCCTGGCTTGTGGAGGGATGTAGAGGGGCGTCCTTCACTGAGGTGGAGAGGACGGGGGGAGGCAGAATCAGATGGGGGGGTTTCCTACCTAATGGCCTCTATTTGTTCTGTGAAATAAGAGACAATGACAATGACAAAATATGTGCTGAAAATGAGGGGAAAGCTAATGAGGTAAGGAAAAACTACAGCGAGAGAGAGGCTTGCCTGTGAACCCGGTGTGAATCCAGACCTGTGCTCACCAGCTCACCTTGGGGAAGTGATTAACCTCCTTGAGCCTCAGTTTGTTCATTGGGAGAAGAAATGAGCATGTTCTCTCCTGCCCAGCTATGACACACCTTAAATAAAATGAGCACGCCTGAAAGGGGCACAGAGCCAGGGCCTGATGGACCCTGATTTCCTGTAGCCCAGAATTCTTACAATTTTGAGAGCACTGTTTAATGACTAACTAGAACACAAAATAAAAAAGGGTATCTGTACTGAGAATGATTTTAAAAATCACCACAAATTGCTACATACTTTTAAGCCACCAAATGTCACATGCATTATAAAATCCAGAAAAATAAACTTGTTTTTATCAATTAATTGACTGGCCTACCTCTCTAATATTTTCCCTATAGTCTTTGGCTGCACAGTCTTGATCCCTTCTCCATGTGACAATGATTTTCTAATATAATTTTATGGAGAGGATAAAATAATTCAGTCTTTGCTTTAGCTTGTTTGAACTAAATTTGTTTTTGTTACTGATAGCTGCGGTGCAATAAACATTTCCACAGACTCAGCTCTGTTCACCACATGGCCGCAAGTCTGCACCCTACGAATATAAAAAGTGTGATTAGTTCTATTTCACACATACATCCAAAAAGAAAAAAGTATGTGGGGTGTTTGTGGCAACATGGGCTGCTATAAGAAAAAAAATCCCATGCTGAGTGGCTTAAAAATGAAAATTTATGGCTCACAGCTTTCTGGAGGCTGGGAAGCTCAAGACGAAGACATTGGCAGATTCAGTGACTGGCTAGTGCCTGCTTCTTCATCGGTGACCATCTGTCTCCTCACTGTGACCTGGGGGAAAGGGGGTTCTCTGGGATCTCTATTATAACAGCTCTAATTCTATTATGAGGTTCTACCCTCATGACCTAGTAACCTCTCAAAGGCCTCGCCTCCTCACACCATCACAGTGAGCATCAGGTTTTCAGTATATGAATGTGGGTGTGACACAAATATTCAACCCATAGCAGTGGGTTTCTGGGTGGTGCCAGACAGCTCATTATTGAGCACACTGCTGGCAGAAAAGAACTTCCATTCTCACTAGTCGTTGGTGCGTAGCTTCTGGCTCTGTGCATTTCAAACCCCATGTCTCTTTTATCCCTCACCTACTTCTGATGCCAGGTGTAGGTGCTGTGGTAATGACTTCTGGGTTCTGCATTTTCGTGTTCTGATGCTGAGTAAGTCAGCACATCAAGCAACAGAAGTATCCTGTATCACTGTTTCTACACTGGGATGGTTGCCAATAACTTAACTAGACATGGAAGTGACTGCAGAATACGTAAATATACCTCCAGAAACTCAGACTGAATGTTGTCCCACCCCAATTTCCCCCAACTAGATCTCCAAAATACTGGTGTCCATTCCAAACACATCCGCTACCAACTAGGGGAAGTATCAAGAGGGGAAATTAGAATGGACAAAAACAATGGTCTTAAACAGTTGCATTTAAATATTCAAACTTTACAAAACATGCAGCCATATTACCTAGTCCCTACCCAGGATCTTGGAAGGAATGAACACAAACGAAGGCCCCTCAAGCTTAAAGTTCACTAGCATCACGGTAAACCCACATCTCGTTGGAATGGAAACAAGTACTCAGTAAGTTATTATTCTTCCCTCCTCTTCATATGCTTCTCCAGGAACGTGCCTCCCAGGACTTTGGTGCCTAGCACCCAGGACGTAGCTGTTTGCAGGTGCACTAAGCCAGCACTTGGCAAACACTATGTTTTATTTACTATATTCAACTTGACTTCACTACATTTTGGATGGATTTTTATTTGAAGTAGATCCAATATTTTTTAAACAGAAATATAGACTTGATGTTTGCAAAACTCGATCTGATGGGATTTCTGAAAACGTAATCTATAATAACCATACTGCTAAAAATAAAAGAGCTGCAGGTTGGCTTTTGAAGCCCACATAAATTACACAGGAGCAACACCTTCCTAATAAATTCAACTAACACTTCACTTACAGCAATATCGGACAGATGGACACAAAGAAATTTATTATGAATCTTGGCCCCGATCCACACTCTTCACTAAAGTGCATTGGGTCTGGATTATGTTTGTCCTCCACAAAATAATTAAAGAAAAGAAAGAACAAAAGCAAAAGGCTCCCCCCCAATAATTTATTATATTTATTTTTTTAAACAATTAATTTTTTCAAGAGATAAAGCATGTTTCCATAACTTCTTCTATCTATAGTACAGAAGTAGAAGGCAGTCTTTCCCAGGGGCTTGGATGCTCTTTGTTCTAAGCGAGATTCTAATAAGTGCACACGATTTATAAGTAATACTTTGAGGAGTATCTCACAGAATTTAAAGCAATCTGGGATTTAATAGCAATCAACAGAATCAAGGCAAAGTGAAACTATTACGGCTGAACACACTGGAAAAGTGGAGTTCGAATTGATGCTGCATATTATTCATTTTGACAAGTGCAAACTCACACTGAAGATAGCAGGACTGGAGATGGGGACTGCAAGGAAGGGCAATACAAACCTATTATTAACACAGAAACAAATCTGACTTTAAACCTGGTGTGTCTCTTGGTTAGCAAAAATAATAATAAGGCCTTGAATTCTCGTTGTATTTTGCATCAATAGTAATCGAAGAAGTCCCAAATTCTCATGGGAGATACAGTAATTGGTCTACATCAGTTATATCTTCCAAAGGAAACCTATTACCAAATTATATGTGTGCACGTGGGGGACAGATGCAGATAGGCAACACCAAAAATGCACTCAGGCACAGAAACAGGGAATGTAGGGTTGCAGTGTCTGCCCACAAAGGTCAACCAGCCAGCTAATCAGAGAGTGACTAAAAGCATATAGTTCAGTACAGAAGTGAAAACACTTGCCATGCAGTGAACCCCAGCAAGTTTCTGAGCTTCTACAACAAACTAGGGGGAGAACCCTAATAATACATCTCAGCCAATTGCCTGTGAGCGGCAGTGTCCAATGCACTCTCACAAACACTCCAACAGGGTGGACAGTGTAAAGATATAGTCAGGATTCCAGCTGTGCACAGTGAATGCCAAGCCTATATTGAACACGTATGGAGCCCACCTACCATGTGCATATACAGGCATTGTGTACATGCATTTGTACACATACTCTTATAGTAATCCTATGAGGTGAGTCCTATTATTATCCCCATTTTACTTATAAAGAAACTGAAGCACAAACAGTTTGAGGAATTTGAGAGGGTCACATCTAGGTGATACTAACACGATAGTAGAAAAGGAAGAAACTTAGTTAAGGGGTCATAAAATCTTTTTTTATTCTCATCTAAGGATGTATTTTCATTGCTTGTAAAGAGAGAGAGGAAGGAAGAGAGAGAAACATCAGTGCAAGAGAGAAGCATCAATTGGTTAACTCTCATAGGCACCTTGACCAAGGATTGAACCTGCAACCTAGGTATGTGCCCTGACTGGAAATCGAACCCCCAACCTTAGGGTTACAGGACAATGCTCCAACCAACTGAGCCATACTGGCCAGGGTATAAAGTCTATTTTTTACAAACATTTGTATTTTATCTGCTCACTGGATCCATGGACTTGCAGATACAGTCAGCATCCTAGGTTCAGTTTCCCATAGAGCTCATCCTCTGTCTCCTCACTCTGCCCCAGTGACTCCTTACCTAAGAAATTTATAAATACAGTTGCTAACCTAATGCACCAAACTAAACCAAAGACAGAGAAGGGGGTTGGAATGCACCTACCAAAGAAATTGCTCTGGACAGAGACCACCGGCCGTGTCTGCTCTAGAAGAGAATGTCCACAGCCTTGTAAAGAGTTAAGGCTGTTGGGTAACACCTGAGACTGCTACAGGTAGCTATTATTCTGATACCGCTGCTCCTCCTGAATTAGTGTCAAGTATGTAGGCCCAAATCTACATTAGCATAAATACTGGGAGTTGCTTAATGCTGTGCTATACTCTTGATTTATAGGAGAACAAAACAAAACAGATAAATCATTTTCCTTAAGTGCCATAGCCACACATCTTTAAATAACCAGCCCCTCAGCTCCAAAGGCAGTAGTTTCTCCTTTACCCACATTTGTAATTCTCATTAGCATCCCGTGAAAACTGTACCTACCAGGGGAGAATAAAACTGAATGGATACCTTGCACTCCAGATTTTCAATGTGAACGAAATAGATCTTTTGACTTAATCACTGTAAAGCAGCACCACTAATGCAAGAAATACCAGAATAGCAGAAACCCACAATTAGGTGCTGATTAATACTGAGCTACATTGAATTCAGCAAAGGTGAAGATCTTAAATCTGTTAACTCCTTATAGAAATGCTACAGACTATAGGGAAGGAGGAATATTTAAATGAAGGTACATCTTTCTTATCAGCCCCAGAAGTCTGATTCTCAGGTTCACCGGGAGGATATTGTTCTTTAAGAATTAAAAAAGGAGAAGTAATTATCAATAATGTAGTCAGCTGGTGCATGTCAGACAGATAAATCCAAACCACTTTTAAAAAATCAATGAGATACAGAAAATGAATTTGTATCCTAATGGATGGGCACAAACAAAGAAGAGAGGAAGGCATAACCACCGTACTAGACTCAAGATTTCAAGTCGGGTCCAAATTTTTTTCTTAAGATGCTTTGTAGAACCAAAAATAAGACTGAAAAAAACTGAGGAGACAACTGCTGGCAGTGAACTGCTTCTTACAGGCTAAGAGCCTTTGGTTAAATATTCAGGATTTCCTGAGCTGGACCTTAAACTGTCGGTAGCTTAAACTCGGCTACGGCCGGAGTAGTTACAAAGGGAAATCAGCAACTGCTACAAAGCAGGCTCCCCCTGTGCCACCCCCTCCCGGCCCTCACCCCTGCCCCATTTCACCAGCCGCCTCCTGTCAGCTCCTGGGTGTGTCCAAGTTTAAATCTTTAGGCCACTTCCAAAGGCATAGACCTCTCCCACACTTTTGAAGACTGAAATAGTGCACTAGTTGTCAATTCGGTGAATAGAAAACATGCCACTTTGTTTAAAATACAGTGGGCAGTGAAGATGCTGCCTAGTAAAATGTGGATGTATTTTTTAATATTTTATTTATTTATCTTTAGAGGGGAAGGGAAGGAGAGAGGGAGAGAAGTGTCAATGTATGGTTGCCTCTCGTGCATCCCCTGCTGGGAACTGGCCTGCAACCCAGGCATGTGCCCTAACTGGAAATCAAACCGCGATTGCGATCCTTTGGTTTGCAGGCCCGTGCTCAACTCACTGAGCTACACCAGCCAGGGCTGGATGCATTTTTTAAAAAATACTGCAAGGTGGCTAAAAGCACAGGCTTCAGGATGAGGCAGTCTGGATTCAAACCTTGTCCCTAACTAAATAGCTGTGTCACTCTGAACAAGATTCTTAACCTCACTGTGGCTCAACTTCTTTATCTGAAAAATAGAGGATAATAATATTGCTTAACTCTAACTTTGTCCTACTGTCTGAGCAAGAGAGTCCCTGGCCTGGGTCCCATGCTACAGGTCACACACACAAAACCTATCACCTGTTTATAGAGCACACCGACAACCTGCTCACTAGCACATCCTGCGCTCAGCCTGGGCACAGTGTCACTCAGGACTCTAAGCTTGACTCCCAGCAAACCACTCACCAGCTGGGTGGCCTTAGGCAATTCACTTGACCTCTCTGAGCCTTCCTTTCCTTCCTCATCTATATAATGGGGCTAATAATACCTTCCCTGTCTATTTCACAAGATTGTTGTGAGGATGCACATAAAACCACATATTCTAAATGGTGAGGCACTGAAAAAAGTCAGGAAACCCATGAAACCAGCAATGTATTACATCGTGCCTTATGTCCCACTAGGACCTCACAATCTACCCTCCACCTCAGCAGATGACGCTCTCTCCTGGTGTTCTGGGCCTGTAGCTGGACTCCCTGGCTACCTCGTTAGCTCCTGAGGGCAGGGATTACATCATGTGTTTCTTCCAAATGCACCCAATAGCCTTGCACACGTGGTGGTGCCCCCAAACCTAACTTTGTTGAAGCTTCTGCCACAGGAATAAATAACCAAGAGCTCTTCGGACCTACGAAGACATTCAAATTCG
The DNA here is from genome assembly GCF_014824575.4 of Sturnira hondurensis. Classification (NCBI taxonomy): domain Eukaryota; kingdom Metazoa; phylum Chordata; class Mammalia; order Chiroptera; family Phyllostomidae; genus Sturnira; species Sturnira hondurensis. Next base: position 39,604,974 of record NW_028076767.1, read on the forward strand.
ACAGAGAAGTTATTTTTGATCACATCAGTATAGGTATCTTTTTTGATTCTGATTATATTTACTCAGATTTGATCTTTGAATCATCTACAGCCTCTGTTTTAAATCACTTCTCTAACTTCTGTTTCTTGAGGTCCCTCTGGCCCAAAGGCACAGATTCTTCCCAGTCCGCACTGAATTACATGGGTCTTGTTTTGATCAGCAGCAAAATAAAAGATGCCATAGTCCAACTAATGCCATACCAACTAATCCCTCATGTCCACTAATCCCTATTCACTTTAGTTTCGTATGGTTCTTCTTCGTGCTTTTCTTATTTGTTAATTAAAAATTTATAATCCACAGATAGGGCCCTCTACGTTCTCACTGTGGGATAGAATGGAGTAGTGGAGAACACACATAGCATTTTAGGCTCAACAGATGAAAGTTCAAATCCCAAGTCCACCAGTCAATAATTCCATAATGTCCATCTTCCTGACCTTCAGTTTCCTCATCTATAAAATGGGAACATAAATTAAGATAAGGTATATGGAAGTACCTGGCACTTAGTGCTTGGCACAAAGCTCCCCATGAAGATGCTTGAACCCTTGCCACAATCACTCAGAGCACCCTAAGAAGAGACTCTTAAATGTATTGGCCTTTATTTAGCCTTCGCTTGGCAAATAAGAACTAAGTTTTTAACTGGTGGAATGAATTGAGCTAAATCATTGTGCACTGCGGTTTGGGAACGGTTTAAGAATCCTGCCTCCCACTGACTCGGTCGAATTTGAACCTCCCAGCTGCCACTGTAGATTTCTTCTTCTGTTTGTTTTGTTTTGTTTCATGTTTGAGTTCTTTTCTTTCTTTTTTCTTTTATTTATTTTTTCCTCATTAGGTCAACAAATATTTATTTCATGCCTACAGGAGGCAGAAACAGGTTTTGTGGGGCCTGAAGGGTATAGGAGTTGGGAGACCCTATTATGAAAAAGAGTATAAACCTGCAAATACAAAGGTAAGTACAAAGGCGAATATTTCCTGGCTACTGCATGCCAGGCTGGGTGCGAGGCTCCAGGGATACAGAGACGAATACAACAGAGTCCCACTCATGTGGGGCCAGTGATTTTCAGCAATGCTGAACCTTTTCTTGCCTTTTTAGAGGGTCACCTGGTTCATGACCTTTCATGGTTGACTCTGTGAATGCCTGCACCCTTTCCTGTTTCTTCCCTGCTCTGCACTAGGAAGAATCCAGACCCTTCCACACCCAGTGGCTATCCACTCTCTCAAATCTCCTCCAGTGTGAAAGAGAGGATCATCTTCCCTATGGGACTTAATGGAAGTAGAGAGATGCCTGGATTTTCTCAGAATTTAAAACCTCATTTACAGGTGAAGACACAGGCTCAAAAAAACATGAAGTTACATTCTTAAAGTAGAAAAGTAGATATTGTCTGGCCGAGATAAAAGCTGGGTGTGATCTGCTTTGGGCTTGAATGGCATTTCTACTGCACCACGGAGTCTTTCCCAGACGTACTGTCCAAATGAGGAGTGAGAAAAGGCAAATAAACTTTATCCGTCCCTGGAGAGAGATTCCAGCAAGCCAGGCTTCGGTGTACATCACAGATAGTTAGTTGTCTTTATTACTTTCTTGGCACTATAACCGATCAGCCTTAAAAATCCCGCAGTTGTCATTTGGGGATCATTGTTTTGGTAAATACACTGAGGTCTAGGAAAGCACTGCATCTCTGTAAGTGTTAAAGATAAATAAAGATTAGAACTTAACTCTTGTGTTCTTTTATTTTAACCCTTATTTTCTCATTCTCCCTGAAGAACATGATTGTGAACATCTAAAGAGCTGAATTCAATGCAATCTCAGCAAATGATCATCTTTTTCTTGTCTGGGTATGAGTTCGAGTGTGTGAGTGACTGCTGAATATTTTATCTTAAAGTGACAAGGATTAGCCACGACATGCTCCTTGAAATATTATTCATCAATGTCTAATGCGTGCAGAATATCGCTTAACATTCAGAACAATATAATCTTGCCTTTTCTTGAGTTTTGCCTTTTGATTAAATGGCACTGGTAGTCAAGAAAGAGAAACAATGATCCCTGAAAAACCATATATATATAAGATTGATATTGATTCCATTTTGGAGTAATAGCAAACCACAACACTGCTGTGAAATGATCAAATTTGGGTTAGAAAGCCTTAAAGAATGAAGGCTGGGCATTTATTGTATGATCAACATATTGCATTTTTGCAACAGCAGAGAAAAAACATGTAGCAATTGTGGCCGAAAACATCAATGTAAATGTTATTATGCTTTCCCAGTTCTCAGTCATATTGGCTGATGACATCTCTCAGTGTTGTTGATTGTCAGTGGCAAAGCAGATCTGTTGTCTATTGGCTCACCAGTGTCACATGATCCCACTCCCTGCACCCAAGTAAATCACCAAGTGAACTGTTGTGTGAAATCAGTCCTGCACCCTTTGGTGAATTTGCAGTGTGACAGCTCATACCAGAAATAGATTGGACGTCTTCAGACTACATTTGCACTTCCGGCAATCCATCCAGAAACCTGAGGTTCCTGTGGACCTCAGGACTCCCATTCTCATTGTCTCTAATTCACGTGCCGGTTGGGTGGGCGTGGCCCCCTCACAGGCACACCACCTGCATGCTTATTTGCCTAGCCTCTCTCTGGGCGTCTGAGCAGCTGTCTCTTTACGAGACTGCATGATGAACATTCCGCAGCAGCTCAAACTGCCTTTTCAGTTGCTGTTATTTCACCAAATCTGATAAAGAGCTTAGCAACGCATTCCAGTGTTTCTGTTTGGATAATTTATGCAGTGAAGATGAAAGAAAATCAGAATTAGAAAGACACTGACACATCTTTTTACCAACAAGGGAAAAATACCATAAACCACATATCCCATACTCTCAATGTGAACATTTTGCTTGATAGATTTCTTACTGTCTCAACACACAATAACATTTTCATATGCTATTAATGAGGGTGAAAAGTAACATAACCTTTCCACAGGACAGTTCGGCACTGTCCTACATCAACTCTAAGCTGGGAAGAGGTGTGTGCAAAAATACAGTTACAGTTCTACAAATATCGAATCAGGGTTGTTTACAGCAACAAAATAACTATTTACAAATATACATATTTATAATTGTTGCATTATGTATTAATGTATTTATAATTGTAATAATTATAAGAGTAAGTAGATAAAGGATAGATGCATAAATACAAAAAGAAGCTAGATGTCTGTCCAAATATGAAAGACTCTGCCATTCTGCCTTAATTGTTGAAATATTTTGAGGTTAGGCTTATCATTCTAGCATACTCAGTAAGCAAGATATCAAACCCAGAAAATACTAATGATTTTTACTACATACAAATTTAAAAAATTGTTGGAGTAGCAAACACAAGAACAAAACAGGATAAACAAAGTCAGATGCTTATCACACAAACAACTCCTACAGATCTATTTGAGAAGAGGAGGAAAACAAAAGAAGGTGTCGCTAATAGAAAAATAGACAAGAAGCATAAACAGAGAATTTATAGAAATCCAATGGCCAATAAACAAATAAAAAGATGCCCAGCCTCACCAAAAATCAATGAAAAACAAATGAATGTCATAATTAGATATTTTTTAGCAATTACACTGAGAAGAAGACCAATAATCTTCACTCACAGCATGGGAGTAAGAAAACTGGTAGTGAGAGGATATACAGGTACAACCCCTTTGGAGAGCATTTGGCAAAACCTAAAATAATACATATATCTATAACAACATAATATAATAACTGCTTGCATTTATTGAGTGCTAGGTATGTGCCCAGGTCAGGTGCTTGTACACTTCCGTATGTCAACAAACCATTGAATCCTCACAACTATACCACACGGCTCCCGGTTCCTGAAGGCACAGGTCTCCTAGACTTCCTTTGGATAGTGCCTCCTAGAGCTGTGCAAAGCAGGCTCCCTGACTGTGAGGCAGCATTTTAATTATCCCCCCTGAACACATGAAAAAACTGAGCCTTGAAGGGGTTATGTAACTTCCTTACAGTCACAGCAGCAGTATAATGGTAAACCAGCAATCTCAAAAAATAAATAAATAAGAGGAGGAAGAGGAAGGAAGAAGAAAGGAAGGAAGGAAGAAAAAAAGAGACAAAAAGCCTTGATTTGTGGTGCCTGCCAATTTCTATGGTGTAAATACTTCCATCGTGGCCAATTTTAAGCTACCAACATGGCCACTGAACTCAGAGTTGGAAAGAGAAGGCATCAGTGGCTCTCACGTGCTTGCCCGAGCACAGCAAAGTTCCTAAGAGGTACAGCCAGGATATAAGTTCAGGCAGTTTGGCCTCAGAAATACATGCCCATGGCCCAAAATCCTATTGCTAGGACTACACAAAATCTATGAAGTACTTGTGGCCAAAGTTGTATGTGGAAGAATTTCTGTAATGAAAACAGCTGAAAATAATATGAACATATATTTATTCATTGATCAATTATTTACTGAGGGCTTCTTATGCAGCAGTCACTACTCTGGTGCTGGGGGGTGACGCGGTCCCACAGAGCTGCCAGTCCAGTGGGAAGACAAAAGATGGCACTCGGGCAAGTTACAACTGATCCAATCAAGGACCACTATATACATGGAAAAAATAAATATATGCGTGTGTTTGTGTATGCATACGAAAAGACACAAAGTTTAAAAGTCTTAGCATAAATTGCCCCAATGTTTTCTTCTTTTTAAAAATTATATGTAGTATTTCAATGATTAAACACAAAAAAGAAGATAAACATCATTGCTATGCAAAGATGCCTGAGGTTGTAGTTTAAAAGAAAGTAGTTTACAAAAAAAGCGTATATATATGATTACTTTTTAAAAGTAATTTGTTTTACACCAGAAAAGTGTCTTCCACGATGTGAGAGTGAATTTGTGAACAGTGGTTGGTTAAGTCATGTTTTTGTTTCCTCCCTTTTGCTGATTTTTATTTAACAATTTTTCTACTATGAACTAACAGATAGCTTTTGCAATGAGAAGAATAAACAGTGTAACTTATTTCAATAAATAAAAAGAATAAGAGAAAAAGTCAGCGGATGAGACCTCTTCTTCTTGCCACGCAAACAAGCTCAGAGCCATTTTTCCTCAGCAAACCCACCGGAAAGAGTGAAGTGGTGGGGTGTCCGCTGTCCCCAAAGGGTCACTGTAGGCTGTTCGTGTTCGGAAATGCCCAAAGGGCGGAATGCTCCCCCTATTATCTGCGTCCTTGTCTTCAGGTAGTAACAGCAACTCCGTGCGTTAGTCCAACCCGAGGCAGGGCGCGGGGCGTGGGGCGCGGGGCATGGGCCTGGGTGGGGAGGGGAGGTGCGGTGCGGAGAGCTGCCCAATAAATTCCATACACAAAATCACCTCTTCCCCTGGAAATCACTGTTAGTTCACATGAATTCTCACATTTCACACATAGGCCTCTGCTTCCACTTACCTGCCAAAGGTTAATCTACGGTTTATGAATCTACGTCATATGAATATGACGTGTCCACACCATTGCAATTCTTATAAAAATACAAGGTACCACTACACACAAGAAAAACAGCCACCCAGCAAGGGGTAAAAATTCAATAGCAGCAGGACTGCTCAACAAACCAACAAAAGCCAGGAAATTTTGCACCCCTCCCTAACTCCACACCACTGTGGACCAGAGCCGAAAGGCACAATGGGGCGCTGCGGAGGCCCCAGGGGCGCGGCTTCACCAGGAACCCCACTCCCAGGCTTTCACCGACTGGTGTCGTAACCTTAAACATTCTATAAACAGGGGGGGTTGGCTTAACACCTGGGGCCTTTAAAAAAGAAATATCTCCTGGAAGCCCAGCCTAGGGAAGCCCAAAGAGGTTTCCGAGTCTCTTAGGTATACACAGTAAATCATTATAAAGAGAGGAAACAGATAAAGTTGTTAAGATTACAGCCTTTCTGGCCTCTCGGGAAAATAAATAATTACAACAGAGAAATCTTATTTACTTATGAGACCAGAAGAGACTCCTGAGTAATCTTGTCTGCCGGCTAATTATTAGATACATTCTCGTACAAAGCTTGGCATTTAGGGAATAAAAGTATTGCTCAACGGTACTTCAAAGTGCTAATGGTTTAATATGAATACCTCTTCTCTTACCATTTGCCAAGTACAACAAACTTCTTTTGGGATGCTCAATGACTGAATACATTGAAATTCCAGTCAATTCAAGAATGACAGAAACATTTTTAAAAAGTTTAAAAAATAAGCACAATTTCATTACCAGGCATGAAACCTGGACCTTTTTATTTTATTTTATTTTATTTTTTAACCTGGAAGGAAAATTTTATTGAGAAAGTAAAATAAATGAATCCCTCAAAAAGCTAATTTTCATGAGCTGGCTTCACTGAGATGGTGGGGGAGAAGGGGCTCTTCACAGAGCCCGGGCCTAAGAGGTTCCTCCCTGTGACAGAGACACTGCATGGACCTCAGGAGCAGGGTGGCGCGCCTTCATGCTCTGGCCCACACTCCTTGGACGGCAGCCATCTCTGCTTCATAGCCATGATGAAAGGTTGGGACTCTGCAGGGACCCTTATGGCTTTGCCCCTATAACCACAGTCAAACCAAGAACGATTTGGGAATCCAGGTCCTTTCCCCTAGTTTTATGTACAAAGACTCTGACAACAGAGAATCAGGTTCAACGGAGTGAACTGTTTTCTGTGTTTGAATTCTGCACTTTAGTAAACATCACTGGTCGGAATTGCTCTTTCAGTAACTAAGTAAATTGCTTTAAGGCAGATTGTTGGCATGATCTTTGACCATCAAGAGATGGGTAATAAATAGGATCTAGCAGTTAAAGGAATTTTCTTTTATTTTAAGGTTATTTTTTAAAATCGGATAATGGGTATGGAATTGTATCAAATGCTTTTGAGACAGCTTTCAAAATGATTATGTATTCTTTGCTCTTGGAATATATTAATATGTAGAATAATGTAATAGATTTTATAATGTTAAACCATCTATGCGTTTCTGGAGTAAACATTAATCCATTCGTGTGTGACCAAAACTCAGCCACATGACCATACGTAGCTGAAAAGGAGGCTGGGAAAATGGGACCTGCGTGCCTCAGAGGAAGGCCAATGAATTTGGTGAATAACTCCCAGTCTCTGCAACACCAGCCACGCCATCTCTGAGCCTGTAAGAATACCAGGCACAGAAAGGAAGCATTTCTGAAGGAAAGGGCTAATCACTCCCCTTCTCCATTATATCCCTGACTCACAAGAAGCAAGAAATAGGGGTTATCTGGAGGGAGCAGAGCTTAGTCAAGCTTTCTTAATTCATAAGAATAAGATTGCGGTCAGGCTCACCTCTCAACGCTACAATTCTATCAAGAATGCGGGAGGTCTACATTTTTCACTTCTCCGTGAGCTGGGCTGGTGTACAGTACGACTTAAGTGCCCCATTATTGTGGGGACTGTAGCTATAAAATGATACACATTTTCTCATGTTTTCATGTTGCTTAATAAATCAAATGTATAACTAGTACAGAAGCCAAATTACACAATTTATTTTTAAAACTAGAAACAGAAAGCAGAGGTAAAGCAACATAACACTTAACTGGAAAAGTGAATAATCTCTTTTTCAGACATCTTAAGATTGCTATTACGGACTCCATGACTACTGTATCCAAAGGCCACTTCCATCTAAATGTGGGTACAGTAGGTAGGATGCTGTCCCTCCACCCAGCCCGAGAACCATTTCTGTGCTTGGCTTCTTCAGACTCCAGCAGGCACTCAGTAAGGGGAGGGTTCTATCGACATAGAACGGCACAGCTTCAGTCTGATTGATCAGCTAGATCTTACGGAGACTTGACAATGTCTAAGAGACATTGTACAAGGTTAGAGTAAAGCCATTGATTGTTACAGTCCTTAAATCCAGGGACATGTACCTCCAGTCTATTTATTTGGGTTGAGTCGTACCACTACGATACATCCCAGGACTGCAAAAAAAGATTCTTCTGTTTTCACATGAAATATTAAAAGAAAATTTTGCATTTTCCAGGAAGTTGAAGGAAGAAAACATGCAAATAAAGAAAAATATGAATGACAATCAAATCTCAAAGATGGGCTTTCAGAAACTCTACTACAAAGTCCACCATCATTAAACAAATCGTAGTTTTCCGTAAGAGTGATGCCTCAGTTGGAGACAGTACTCCTGTCTGCCCAGTCTCAACAGGACACTGAAAAGGGGCTCTAGGTTCCAGAAGGGGAGGAAAGCCAGAGCTGCTTTTGGCCTCATGTTAGTTGGAGGGATTGGGTCCCATTTCCCCACCTCTCATCTTTCCCGTTCTATATTTTCTTATTACCTGAACTATGCCTTTCTCACCTATTTCCATGGTTCTCAAACAGTGTGCATGAGAATGACCCAGAGAGCTTGTGAAAACACAGACGGCTGGGCCCCACCCCAGAGCTCCTTATTCGGTGGACCCAACACACAGGACACTGGAGTTCACATTTCCACATCTCCGAGGGAGGGGAAGTGATGCTGCTGGTCTGGGGGCCACATTTAGAGAAGCAGTTACCCATCCTAACAAATAGCTACCTGGGAAAAAATATTTTTCAAAGCAACCTTTGTCTTCAAAAGACCTTTGACAGCAGTGGAGCCCTTCAGATAAAGTTCAACACACACAGCCTGGTACGTTTCTAAGGCTGAACCTTCTGAGAAGCACTGAGTCAGGATCTGATAGATTGCAGCTGCTCTGATGAAATATCCTATAATCAGCGGCTGCTTGTCTCCGCAGACCTCCCTTAGCACAAAGGGTTCCCAGCCCAGCTGCTTGCTCCCAGCTTCCTGAAGCAGAGTGGCAGCTGGACCCACTTCCCTCTGCACAGGGGACCTGTGGGTGTGGTGAAGACCTGAGCCTCCTGGGTGGACTTCCTCCCCACTTCCTCCCACTTCCTGATGTCAGCTCTGTCTTCGGGACTACCGCTGGGGGTTTGGTTGCCATGGCAGCTGATCCTCTATTCACAGAGAGGAAAATAAACCCTGGTATGTGATTCGAAGAGTGGCTACACCATTTCCATTCCCCAAATGACAACTATTTCACCACTAGGAACTCCTTTTTTTTTGGATTAAGCACCTCTTCCATCTAGGAATTCCACCTTCCAATGCAAACAGTCCTGGAGGAGAGTGTGCATTCCTTTACCAAATGGAGCCTGGTAGGCTTCAGAGGAGAGATTGCTGGACCCCACCCACACAGGATGCTGATGGCAGCAACTCTGCCTCCCACACAAATTGTCCCAGACTCCTGCTGTGAGGTACTTGCTGAGGGCAGGACAGGGGTGACTGTGGCCACAATCAACTCAGGTTGGGACCAGTCACTCTCCCTACACACGGAGATGCTCTTAAAATCTCATGAGCAAAAGCTGAAGACTCGGGATGGCCACCAAACAGCTTACTGGTCTGCCTGTCGTGAAACTTCGGAGAAGTGAAGAAATACTAAAAAGCACAATTTGTTGATGTTTCAGGACAAATGCACCTTCATGTTTATATTTGATTTTACATTTTATTTTCCTATAGCCTATTTTAAGAACTTGAGTCGGGTTTCAGATAAAAGAACTAGAGCCAGAATGTTTGGGAATCTAACAGATGATATTTAGCAAACATTTTGACAGGTCATAAAGAAACATCTGCAGCAAGTCTGGGACTAGGAGTAGTGTGTTGGGGGAAGGAGGCCTCTCTCAAGCATCTGCATTAGGTTACAGGGCTGAGCTGAGTGAGCTAAGGATTCAGAGCCAATGACAGTGCAACTCAAGGAGTCCCCAGCAGGGGGCACCCCTTTGCAGTAAACTCTCTCTCTTTTATAGCTTTCCTGCCCTGCAACTTACAGATAATTGGCATTTTGATTCTCTAACCCTCTGCTTCCACCTTCAAAGCAAACACTCCCCTCTAGGAAGCTTTCCTCTGGCCTCTTATGAAAATAGACATTTTGACGGGAGGTGGCTCTTCTGGGGAGGATTAAAAGCAAAATCTGAGGAAGAAGGACAATCAGTGAAAGTAAACAGATTATGAAGGTCGAATACATACTCATGAAAGTTTAAAGATGGCCTTGCCTGATTTTCATGACTGACCCACACAGCACGAGGAATTTCTGGATTGTCTCATAAAGCCTGAGTCAGCGGTGCACAAGGGCGTCAGTGTAAAACTAACCTCCCAGTATTTCATTTCTCAAGGGTCAGCTGTGCTACTTGACAGCCTGTGTCTGTGTGGGAAGTGTCACGTGTTCTCCTGGCAGTGCACACATAATCGCAATAAATAACCCACTCATCAGCCAAAACAATCAGCCCTCTTTCAGACAATCCTAAAATGTCTTGGAAGCAAATAAGTGAGAAATTGACATCAGTGGTCTTCTCTCAAAACCAGGATCCAATATTGTCAGCCATTAGTATTCAAACATCTTAAATAACCTATTCCTTCATCCTCTGAATGAAATGAGATAGTTTAGTTCATTATACTCACACTTCAGAACCCTGTAGACATATTTGGGCAATATTCTCACTTTAAACTTGTTATGGATTTTGTAACTTGATAGGTGTTTTTTTCATTTTCTTTTAAAGATTTTCTTGCGGGAGTTGCTGTCTAGCAAGGTTTTACTGTTCACACTGGCTCTCTTCTCAGCCACATCTCAAAAGCCAATTCACTCTAGAAATTAAGTTACTTAAACCTCGTGCAGTAGATGTCCTGTTGCAGAGGAGTAAGCTGAGGTATAGAGAAATTGATACCTTGTAAGAATACACGGAACTGGCTCGTAGCCCAGGCAGAATTTGAACCCAAGGGGTCTAGGATCAAAGTCCCAGTACTCAGCTACCATGCTATGTTATCTTTTTTTTAAAAAAATTATTGATTGGTATTAGAGAGAGAGAGGAAGTCTGAGACAGAGAAAGAGAGAGAGACCTCGATTTGTCATTTCAGTTGATTGCATCCATTGATTGATTCTTGTATGTGCCCTGATTAGAGATCAAACCCCCAAACTTGGCACCTCAGGAAGGCGCTCTGACCAGACGAGCTACCTGGCCAGGGCCTATGCTGTGTCGTTACCTCTGAATGAGGAAGAGTCTTAGCTTAGTTGTATACAAACTCAGCTAGTAAATGCCTCTTTTAATTAAAAGTAATGACCTCTGTAAGGTATCCGGTTCAATCCCTGGCTAATAATAGATCTTTAATAAAAACTAAGGGTGGGGAGGATAGATGTATGTATATATATTGACCCTTTGTATTTAATTAGTGAAGTGGCTGAGAGCCCTGGGTTAAACAGAACTGGGATATTTCTATCCCTTTCAATCACTCTGTGTGGCCTTATTCAACCAATTTAGTCACTGAAAACTCAGTTCCCCCTCACAGAAGTGAGGCTAGGATAAATGAAATACAAGTACAAACTTACCCCAGTGTCCAGCACAGGACCGAAGGTTGCAATTTTTTCTTTTGGTTACATTTAAACTCAGTTTTATTTAAGGATTTAATCAGTCTTCAGTACCACATAAGGGCAAATATTTACTTAAATTTTCCCCCAAATAAGGGCAATCACAAAATAAGTCCTTCTGGAAAGACACAGAAGAATTTAGTAAGCATAAGTGATTGAGGATTTTAAAGAAAAAAGATTAAGAGCACTATTTGAAAATCAGTTAGGGACTGAAATTTGGCAAGGTTCACAGAGCTTCAAGTTCAATACTTCTCCTCTGTAGCCAACACTTTTTAATGTTTACAAGAGAAAGCTGGAAACTGTGCCCTTGATAGGCCCAGGGAATAAAAAAATCAGAGAGGAAGAGCTGGGGTCTGGCACAGTCTGGGCCACAGAGAGGGAGAGCAGGCCTTCCCTTCCCCCCCCCCCTCCTCCACCTCCTCCTCCTGTCGCCATTCCTCATCTCCCTCTGCTTCCCCAGGCTCTTCCTCGCTGCACCTTCTCCCGGAGCAGCTGTTCAATGGTGAGAGAGCATCACCCGATCCCCGATGGGTGATGTGTGTTCCATGTTTACACACCCCAGAGGCCTGCAAAGAACAGGTGGGGAACTTCTATCAAAAATTATAAGAAATACCTAGTTCACTGTTGGTGGGATTGCAGACTGGTACAACCACTATGGAAAACAGTATGGAATTTCCTAAGTAAACTAAAAATAAACGTGCCTTTTGACCCAGCAATTCCACTATTAGGAGTAGATCCTAAGAACCCTGAAACACCATAACCTATGCACCCCGATAGCAGCACAATTGTTCATAGCAGCACAATTTACGATAGCCAAGAGTTGGAAGCAACCTAGATGCCCATCGGTAAATGACTGGATCAAAAAGCTATGGTACATTTACACAATGGAATTCTATGCTGCAGAAAGGAAGAAGGAGCTCCTACCCTTTGCAACATCATGGATGGAACTGGAAAGCATTATGCTGAGCGAAATAAGCCAGGTGGTGAAAGACAAATACCATATGATATCACCATTAATAGAAATCTAAACAACAAAACAAACAAGCAAGCAAAATATGACCAATGGCACTCAAATACAGAACAGGCTGACAGGGTTCAGAGGGAGAGGGGAGAGAATCATAGGGGAAAAGGGGAAGGACTCACATGAACAAGTATAAAGGACACATGGACAATAACTAAGGTGGGGGGCGGAAATGGGAGGGAGGTGGGGAGCACTGGGGGGGACAGGGCTGGGAATATAAGACAGAAAACTGTACTTGAACAAGAACTAAATAAAAATAAAAATAAAAATAAACAAATAAATCCCAAAGAGATTGCACTATACAATTTCTGTGTTCATCCACATTAGTTTGGGCCTTCAAGGAGCTTGTCATCTGGTGAGAGGGAAAGTCAAGCAGACCAGCCTTCCCCAGTGTGAGGAGGGCAGTTACGGAAGCGTAGCAAGCATGCTATGGGTGCCTGAAGGGCGCTCAGAGAGAGGCCCCCGACTTAGCGGAGGCTGTCCAAAAAGAGAGCTTTGCAAGGCATCTGACCCTTAACCAACCCAATGGACCTAGAGTAGGAAACAGAGAAGCTGCTTCTAGGCATCAGGAACTGGCCAAAGTGTGAATGCATGTGGGGCAGCTGAAGCTGCAAGGAATAAAGCTTCCTGGTGAGCTTCATGAGCTTCATCCCTTCATCCATGAGGGATGACTCTGGAAAGGTGGGAGAGGGCTAAATTGTGAAAGGTCCTATAGGCCATGCTATGGAATGAGAGATTCATCCTGTGGGCAAAAGGAAGCCACTAAAGTATAAGTTTGAGCATGATATAATCAGACTTGAATCTTAGAAGAATTGTTCTGGTAGGAGTGTAGGAACTTATTGGCAAGGGTTGGTCTGATGATGAAAAGACCATTAGTTGAGCTCACTGTACACATTCTTTATAAAAGTGAGGACTCACTTTGTATTAAGCAAAAGTCCTGACAGTCCAAGGTCATAGGCTTGGCTCCAACACTGACCCATCCTGACTGCTGTAGATTAGGCAAGGCCACAAATTATTGGCACCTCTCCCCAATAAGAGGAAGTATTCCTTTCCCACCTTTTAAATCAAGGTTGGTCATGTGATCCACTTTGACCAATAGAATATGGTAGAAATGACACAGTGAAATTTCCAAGCCCAGGCATCAAAACATCTCACAGCTTCCACTTTTACCCTCTATGAAAACCACCATCACCATGTAAGATTACAGCCCAGACTAGCCTCCATGAGGATGAGAGACCAAGTAGAGGGAGAGGCCCAAACACCAACCCATTCCAACAATTCACTCATATGTGAATGAGACCACTGCCAACCAGCCAGCCTCCAGCCAACCCCACCAGCCAACTGTAGCCACATTGAGGACTCCAGGCAAAACACCAGAAGAACCATCCAGCTGAACCCAGCACAAATTACAAAGAGAAGAGCAAATTAATGGTTTGTTGTTTTATACTACTATGTCTTAGAGCAGCGAGCTACGCAATGATAAATAACTGGGCCTCCTAGATTCCTGAAAGCTGGCAGTGGAACAGTAAGCTGTCCAGTGCCTCGCTGGAGTTGATACTGTCTGGAGGATAAATATACTCATGTTCCTTGTAGAGAGAGGGATTCTCCAAGGCTCGTCTGCACATCCTTCCCTCCAGAGTACCAATTAGGATGCCTAACTTTCTCTAACTTTTATCTAACTATAAATGCCCTGCCCTGATTGATGGGATGTCGATATTAATTAATAATTCATAGTAAGTCAGGCTTTTCCACATGTAATCACAACTTTAAATCTCAAGAAGTGCTCCTGTAGAGAGCTGGAAAAGCAACTTTTCCTTCAAATCCTGACCTTAAAAAAATAAAGTTATTTTAGTCTCTCGGACAGAGTTTTGGGAAGGTGTGTACAGAAGTTGAAGTTGGCCAGAGATGCCATTTTTCTCCTTAGGCCAGGATGCCCCTCCTGCAGAATGTAGCTTTTATATGAACAGATCCCAGCATGGGGACTAACAAGGAGAAGACAAAATGACTGGGTATTCACAGCCTCCCCCGTAAACCACTTGGACGCCATATGGTGGGGAGCTGGGGGAGGGGCGCCGACATAGGCTCTTGAAACCATGTCAGTGTTATGAAATTCACAGCATCAAAATTCCTGCATGTACATCAAAAGGGAAAGAGCCTTGTTGCCACACACTTGAACTCATTTTGAACCTGCAGGAATTCTCTGCAGCATACTACCCTGCCTCGTCTTTGTTCCATAAATCTAAAGTTAGGTTTCCATCTTTCCGCTGTCACCAAATCATACCAAAACAGCTGGACAGATTTTTACCGCATTTAGAGGATATATTGGAGATGTCCTGACTTGACAAAAAAGAAAAAAAACAAGCCCTGGGTTTTGAAAGCAAGAGAGTCACTTCAGTAGACCCCAGTGGGCAGGTAACGTGAGATGTGAAAGATACTTGTAACTACCAATCCCAGACGTGGCACTAAAATGCTGGACCAGAGCCAACAAAACAGGGCTTCAAACGTGAGCCCAAACTAAGAATCGTTAAAGGCCCCCAGTGCAGGCCCCCGTTCTTGAAAGAGCTACTGCTTCTGATGAAACTCTTTATATAATTAACGTTTTGCAGGGTAAGCAGTGGTGGAATTTCCTTAGGTAGTAAAGGTTAAAGATTCCTTCTAGCAACACAGGGGAGGCCAATGTCTGTCATAAATACCTGGGGGCTGTGCCCACAGGAGATGCACCTTTTGAAAACAAAGACAGACTCAAAGCTGAATTCAAACTTGACTAAGAAAGGACACCTTACACCACTTTTGTCGAGAGTTTCCCTGACAGTAGGGTAGGTCCTAGCTTACCCTATAAACAAGCACAAGTTGTTCAAGGTCAACTGTTCTACCAGATACCTGCTGTGAACTTTCTGGAACCACTCGCGTGTTTCCGTTGTGCTGTTAAGTAAAGCTGTCTGTGTGTTTACATATGTGTTCACAGAGGCATTTAATTCACAGCAGTTGAGTGAGTGGGTGGGTGGGTGGGTGGGCGAGTGCTGCCTGAGGAACTGTGCAGGCAGGAAAGCGAACTGAAGCATCTAACACAACCCTTCAGATGAAGCCAAAGCTTGCTAGCTAGGCTCTAAACTGAATGGCACCTTTAGTTTTATTACTGACTAGACCGTTGACATCTTTCAAACTGTATTTAAAGGATCTAAAGTATAAAATCGTGGCCTTAAAAGGCAAAGACCACATTGCTTCCTTAACACTTTTCCTGAGGATGTTTACCTCGTTTAATGTGGGCACTGCCATCGTTCCTGCACCGGCTTGACAAAACAGTTCAATACACCTCATTTAGGACCATTATGGGGCATTTCATCAAAGATCTGGTTATGAATGCCTCCAAAGAGAGGATCTATGAGTTTTTTATTATGGTTGGGAGGGATTTCTTTAATAAAAAAAGCCTATGAAATGAAGGTGACAGGAATAAAGTATGACCTGAGCAAAGGACATGTCCCATTTTATTCCACTGAAGGTAAACATAATTTTCATTTTTACAATAGTCTCTTTGCACATATATTACCCATGTGATTGTTTCTGTTTCCAAACCCACTCGATGGCAGTTTTATAAGCAGCACAGACTACTCTCAGAAGTTTGTGCTCAGGGGCTGCCTTAGAGAGAAAACTGCCTTATGATTAGCACATTGGGTGCATTAGCAATAAAGTCCCCCTTAGAGGGCAACACGCGCCCGCAGCTCACCAAACCCCTCTCGCGCAGACCAGTCTGAGAGTGAGGTGCTGGCGGCTCATCGATGGCTACATGTCAGTCAAGGTGACCTTGCACTGTGGTCTTAAAGGTCCTGTGAAACATGGTGCATGTGGCCACTTACATGTGTGTCTTCTTTATGCAAAATGCAGTAATTAAGCCTTACTGTGGTTCTATTTATTCCCATATAGTTTTATAATTTTGGAAGGACAAACATTTCTAACTGGCTTTAATATTTTTCTTAGTTTATACCCATCAAGTCAATAATTTGAAGGAAGTTGAACAAATTTACAAAAAATGTTCTGTTTGATATTGCCTCCCCAGTTTTGCTCAGCCTTATAAACTTACACTTTTTGTTCTTTGTACAAATCTCAGGAACATGTAATGCAAACACTTGGGAAAAACAAACATTCTTTTCCTGTATGAAAAGAATCCGAATCAGTCCAGATTCTTTGGGTTCAAGACAAAGAACCAGACTCTGGCTGATGTAAGTCAAGAAGCAGGTGGAGGGAAGGATCCTGGGGAGCTCAGGCTGGGGAAGGAAGGGATGAGCAGTGAGTCTCAGGCAGTGCTGGAGGCCTCCCTATCAGAGCCCCAGCCTGGACTCCACCAACCTTCCCTCTCTCAGGATGGGGAATGTGATTGGCCCAGCTAGGTCTAGCGTCTCTACCCTTGAACCAATCAGATGTGATTAGGACTGAGGAGGAAACCACAGACAGGGTGGCTGAGGGGCACCACGATGTCCACTACATTCTAGACTTGTATCTGCTATGTGACTTTAGTTGTTTTATACCTGCCAATGTTAAATGCTAATGTTTTTTCAGAATAAGCTCAACAACAATAACACCTGGTATTTGGGCAGTTTCATAGTTTTAAAACATTTGGCATACATTATTATTAATAGCAAAACCCTATCATTTATTGAACAATTACTTTCTAATGGTACATTACTACCTTTGGTCTGCTAACAATGTCCTAGGCTGGGACTAAACACTTTGCAGTGTACCCCTATTCCTCATTAAAAAACTAATAGGTTTGTATTATTATCAAGTTCGTCAGATCATTTTGGGAATAAGGCAAGATATAAATAAAGTAAAATAATAAATCATTACAAAACTGGAGTGATACCTCACATATGGGTTTATTTGACCCTTGAAAACACCTTTTTCAAGACCCTGATGAGGTCTTAATTATTTACAGTAAACGAAAAAGGATGCCAGGCCCAGAGAGAGTGTCGGTTTCCTACCCATGACCTACAAATGGTAGGATTCTCATCTCCTAACTGCCCGTTCAGTGCTCTTTGCAATATTACACCAATAGAGCGTGGGTGAATCTGCCGATAAGGGTATTTCTAGAACTTTTCTTATCTTAGACAAACTTAGTTTTAGTGTATAGGATTGAGAGTACTTACAGAAATAAATCCTTGCTGGGTTGAGTTTTTGTTTTGTTTGCATATATATATATATATATATATATATATACATGTATATATATATATGTGTGTGTGCAGAGAAGAAGGGAAAAGTGAATGAATTGCAGTACAGTTTAATCTGCTCTAATGAAAAGATTCAAATGTTAAGGGGCTTCATTCCTCTCACACCTCAGACACTGGCTTGAGCAGACCAGCAAAAGTGGGGCAGGGCTTCACCCTTCACACGGGGCTTCCAGCCATCCCCATGACCCAGCCAGCAGAAAGAAGGAAGAGAGAAGTTTGGACAAACAAAGTAGCTTAGGTTTTTAGACCCCAAATTTGTATAGTCGCACTGCAGTTCACCTCCTACTGGCCCAAATTTAGCCACATGGCCACACTTACTGCAAGGGAAGCTGGGAAATGTTCTCTCCAGCTGATTGGACAAGTGCCCACCTAAAACTCAGGGTGAGCTGTTCCTAACAGCAAGGAGGGAAAAGGAAACCAGGTGGAAAGTAACCATTTCTGACACAAGGAATATTTTTACACATTCTTTCTTTAAGTAATCAGAATTTTAAAAAATACTTACCAATTCTCAGAGGCAGAGCTGGGTTTTCAAGGGCCCCAAGCCTAACAATCCAGGAGGAAGTGGCGTGTGGAGATCTTTTTCAAGGAAAATACAAAAATATCTAATTTTTGTAAATGTTACAAAAACATACGACCTTAGGGGCACGTTGCTCAGGCCCTCCCAGGGCTCAGCTTGGTCTGGAGGCTGAGAAGCTTAAGGCTCATTAGCTTCAGGTTAAACCAGTTTACGCCTGTACCCACTGCCTTTCTCTAACTGCTTGTTCCTGCAAATTTATGAACTCATAAAAGCTGTGACTTTGTCTCTGAAATAAATGGCTGAGTCAATGTCAGAAACAGTCAGTGTGACTTTTACCATAGCCGGTTCAGTCCGTCTGAGGCCTGGCATTGCAGCTGGTGGTTGAGAGGCCCTTAGCGAGATATACTGACCAGCTCATCTCTGCTGGCCGTAAGTAAACTCGACCAGAACAATGACTCCTAAAAAGCAAATGGTGAGTATTTATCTGTTTCTTTGTTTTGTACAAGCTGAACTGGAAGAGCTGGATCCCATTCCTGACCAGCACTGTGGCCGTGGCAGGATGGAGCAGGGGTTCTCTGCTGGCCTCGGGTCTAAAATCCCTGAAATGGGGCAAAGCTGGGTCCTGCTTGGGCCTCCTGCACTGGAGGAAGGTTCTGGTGGAATCTCAGTGAAATGTGCCCTGACCTGCTTCACCTCATGGGCCTGAGCACAGAGAAAAATAATCTGTCATGAAAACGGTCACTTACCCATTTGCCCAGAGCAAATAACAAAGTAGGCCAGACACAGATTTACTTCATATATACCTTGAATGGGGACGAGGACGCTATTGTAGTGCCCGCTCCTCCTGAAATGCACGCATCCCCATTAGTATTTCCCGCCATGCACCGTTCTTCTCAGCACAGCTCAACTGCTCATTCACTTGTCCATTCCGAGAATATTTATTTCCCACTTGCTTTCTGTAGGCGGGCCCACGGATGTAGGAGTGGAAAAGAGGAGGGCAGTGTACCTACACACACACACACACGCGCGCGCGCGCGCGCACCCGCATCCAGTGAAGGGTGGGGAGGACCTCACCAGGGTTATGCATGGTGCCCAGGGGATG
Organism: Sturnira hondurensis; assembly: GCF_014824575.4. NCBI lineage: Eukaryota > Metazoa > Chordata > Mammalia > Chiroptera > Phyllostomidae > Sturnira > Sturnira hondurensis. The sequence goes on from NW_028076767.1 coordinate 39,624,305, forward strand.
CACACGCCATCCTGAACTGAGAGGGTTGGAGAGGACACCAAGAGAAGACCTTTTCATGTTGCCAAGAAAGTTTACCGTGAAGTTCATTTCTCTCCAGGCTCCCCAGGCTGGAACTACCTCTCGCTTTTCAGAGCGTTGGGTACGCATGGCACCCGCTGCACCCCCTGTGTGGCACTGGACACCAGCCTTACCTTCCCCCACCTCTCATATGAACTGTGCAGATGGCAGGATGGCGCATGAGCCGGTAGGAGTGTGGAGAGGACACTAACATTTATTAGATACCTATTTAAGCCAATTTACATGCTCTGTTGCATTTAAATCATATTTTTAAAAACTTGATGAGAAAAAATATGCCTTTTTTGCAGATAAGAACACTGAGGCTTTAAAATTTAAAAGGTTTAGGGAGTTTGTCCAGGCTCACATACCAGCAATGGTGGAGTGAGGGTTTGAGCCCAGTAGTCCCTGACTGCAAAACCAATACATTGTATTTTGCCGTGTATAATACATACTTTTCTGCTCAAACTTTTTAGGGAAAAATAAGAATGTGCATTATACATGGGTGTAATGATTACATACCATGGGTATATTACTACGTATAATAATCCTATATAATGCGCACGAAAGCGTGGGTGTGCGTGATCCGCAGGAATGCATTTCCTTTTACTTCACAGGACCTAGGAGGGTTCGTTACTATTTGTTAGTACGGGAATCCGTCTGCTGAACCATCGGTCTCACTGGACCTGTCTTCTTGCTCCTGGTTTAACAACAAGAAAACCTATCACAGCCTGGTTTCTCCTGCCATAGACATCCCTGGTTCAGGATGAACCTGCGGAAACCAAGTATGTCAGCAACTGTCATTAAATAATGATCACTTGGTAGCAACTTTGACCTCAGCCACATTTTCAAGAGAATTTTGGTAATCAAACACTCCGAAGTCCTATGTCGATAAACTGTCAATACCAAGCCTGTGGGTAAACCTGTGCCCTGCATTCTCAGTTCTACAGAAGAAGGAATACAGGCCCTGATTATTGGAAGTGGTCTTTGCCCCCCAGATAAACGGATTTCCGTGTTGACTGACAGCTACGTGATTTCATTTGGCTAGTTTCAGTCATACCAAAAGCAAATTTTCTTTTTACCAAATCCTATTATATATCTTATTACTGGGGCATGGAGAAACATTACTAGTATTTCCTATTTAGTGTCCTTAGAAGAGAATCATCTATCTTCCATTCTAAGCAAAAGTAACCAGATTTGTTTTTTTAGTTAGTATTAATATTCCAGCCACTAAGTTTCACGAGTTTTATGGAAATAATATATAATAGATTATTGAGAACAAAAAAAAATTGGTCATAACCCACATGATATATACCGTTCTCAGCACTGACATTAGACTAATACAATTCAAAGCTGATTTGGGATTTTGTGACTATGCACAAAACCCAGTGGTTCTTCCTTCCCATGCTCTTTTCTAAACTCTTATCTTAGACAACTTCACACTAAATACTTGAAATAACTTACTGTCATAGTCACAGTTTTACTGGAACCCAATGCATTTTAAAAGATAAAATGCTTTGTGCTCTCTAAGATTCAATATCCTTCCAATGATGCTGCAGAAAACTAACGTAGACTGAGAGATAGAAATTGTTCCCAGAAAACAGTGCCCATGTGGAGACATGAGCCCCACTCAGCAGACCAGCAACAGCAGGATGAATTGAAGAAGCCAGCGAGAGAGAGAGCGCAGCTACCCCAGTAACAATATGGGCAAAAACAGGTGGTTATTTCCTAGTTCATTTCAACGTAAATAGAACTTTGTCACTCAAACTCTAGTACATTTTAATCCTTGCCTAGATTTTATGAAAAGAAGAATCACCCTATTTTTGCTTTTTCGGGCATGGATACTTTTTTAAAAATATATTTTATTGATTATACCATTACAGTTGTTCTATTCCCCCCCTTCATTCCCCTCCACCCGCACACTCCCTCCCCCACCATTCTCCCCCCCTTAGTTTATAACCACATGTCTGAAGTTCTTTAGATTCTATATTTCCCCCACTATTCTTGCCCTCCCCCCTATCTATTTTCTACCTACCATCTATGCTATTTTCTGTGCCTTCTCTCCCCTTCTCCCCCTCCCACCCCCTGTTTCTAACCCTCCATGGGCATGGATACTTTTATTCACTTTTTTAAATGAACCCTAGAATCATAGACTTCATGTAGCTCTGTAAACTGACTTCACAGATGAAGACAGTACGGCAGAGAGAGGCAAAGTGACCCATCTAAGTTCGCAGCTCTTTGGCGAAACCAAGATGAGAAGCCAGTCCTCCAGACCAGGTTGCTCAGCCTCAGCTCTGTGAACATTTTAGACCAGACAATCTGTTGCAGGGGGCCCTGTGTGTCTTGTTACCTATTGGACAATATTCACCTCCTTCTGAGCCTGTTATTTGTGAGTAAATTGATTACGAACTGTGAGCTGTTCCTATTTTGCTTCTCTGTATGGAATCAATGTGCATTGTGGGATGTTTATCAGCATCCCTGGCCTCCGCTCAGTTGGTGCCAGGAGCACCCGTCTCTCCCGTTGCCACAACCAAAACTGTCTCCAGAATTTGCCAAATGTCCTGGGGGCCAAAACTACCCCAGTTGAGATGCACCGCTCTGACCCTGATTTGCCTGGTTCCGCAGCCCAACACCAGCCCCAAGTAGGCCCAGTCCTGCTTTCGGAGGGTTCCTGCGGTGTGCCAGAAGGAGCACGTCGGATCAAGCACTGGCAGACTCAGGGTCGAATTCGGGTTGTGCCACTCACTTGGACAACATTTTTACTTTCCCTGGTCCCCGCCCCCATTTCCTCAGTGTAAATGGGAATGACAACGCCTGCTTCCGAGGTTCAGTTTTGACTAAGCGGTCTGTGAAAACTCGCAACTCAAACCCTGGCACCCGAAGAGAAGCACAGTAATGTTAACTCCCTCCTGCTCTGACTTTTCAAATCTTGAACCTTCCCAGTGGTCACTGCACTGAAACTACTAGAAAAGAGGAAATATGGTGTGGCTGGAGTATAGGCCTTGAAGGCTCAGGTTTGGAAAAGCTGGTCTGTGCTGGAAAACTTTAGAACAAGTCTTCCCAGAAAATCTCAGCCTCCCCAGAGAATAGAGTCTACCTGAATCCCAGCTATTGGTGAAGCTAAACCAAGAGACAGACAACCAAGTTACTGGGATCCAAGTGGGAGCCCCAGGGCGGAAACACACATGTATAAGTGAGATTCAGGCCTTGAGTCAGAGGCCTTGTAAATCAGACCTGGGTGAACCTGCTGGGATGGGAAGAAGGCTGGGGATTGAGGGACTTCCCCCAACTTATAAAGATATTTTTTCTCCAGGAAATCTTTCCAAAACAGAAGTTGCTTCCTTTTGGAAGCCTTTGTCAGTGTTAGGACTTCAAAACATGTTGAAAACATGACTACCAATTATCTTCCATGGAAAATATCTGGAAAGACTTTACTACACATGGCAAGGCAACATGATTTTTCAAAACAACTCTTTAGAAAAAGAATTGCTGTTTAGTTAATACTTCCAAGTCTTAAATTTTTATTTAGCTCATGATATCTTATTACTGTTGGACAATATCCATCTCATTCTGAGCCTATTATTTATGAAGGAACTGATTCCAAGCCCTGAAATATCTCTATTCTACTTCTCTTTGTAGTACCAATGAAAAATGTGTGAACAGTGAAAAATAAAATATAATCATTTAAGTTAAAATTTGTATCCACAATTTTTTCTCACTGCTTTAAAATTTTAACATTCTATTTCAATAGAATGAAAATGCTACATACTTGAAGATATCTATAGCAGCTTTATTTTCAATAGTACCAACACTGCCGCCAATAACGAAAACCTGGAAACAACTGAAACATCCATTATGGCTTGAATCTTATCTCCCTAAAAAGACATGTTGATGCCCTGACCTCCAGTACTAAGACTACGACCTTATTTAGAAATTGGGTCTTTGCGGATGTAGTCAAGCAAAGATGGGTCTTGAGGGTAGGCCTTAATGTGGTACGACTGCTTTCTTTATGAAAAGAGAAATTTGGACCCAGACACAGACGTGCACGGCAGGAGGACTACGTGCAGAGACACAGAAAGAATGTCTCATGAAGGTAAAAGGATTGGAATGACATCTACAAGGCCAGGAATGTCTGCAAACCACCAGAAGCTAGGAAGAGACAGGGAAGAAGTCAGAGGGCACATGGCCTGGCTGATACCTTGGTTTTAGACTTCTGGCCTCCAGAACTGTGTTCTAATTTAAATAAATATTTGTGTTTTAAGCCAACCAGGTTGTGGTCCTTCGTATGGCAGCCCTAGGAAACTAATATGATGTCCAACAAAGGAGAAATGCTTAACTAATTTACATTATATCAAACTCATGAGATAGTTTATAACCACTGAAAATGGTCCTTTAGCCCTGAGTGTTGTGGCTCAGTTGGGTGGGTGTTGTCCTGCAAATCGAAAGTCACTGGTTCAATTCCTGGTCAGGGCACATCCCTGGCCAGGGTTCGGGTTTGAGTTTGGTCCCCAGTTGGGGTGCATGCAAGAGGCAACTGATTGATGTTTCTCCCTCACATCAAAGTTTTGCTCCCTTTCTCCCTCTTTTCCCCTCTCTCTAGAATCAATAAAAAACGATCATTTAAAAAGACTTAATAGATAAATGTTTATTATAGTATAAGGGATAAATGTTATAGATGATGAAAGAGTAGATTATAAATGGTATATACTTTGAAGTAATAATATAATATCTGGGATGATACATTGCAAATATTAAACCCATGTATTTATATATCCCACATTTACCTGTCTACATGCAGCCTTCTGCTTCCCAGACTGACCCAATAGTTTTACTGTTCCAGGGAGGATCCATTTCTAGCACGGGGGGTGGTGTGAGTGTGTGCGGGGTGAGGGGGTGGGGTAGTCAGAACAGAGCGGCTGTGGATTAACTTTCAGCCTCAGAACCCCTTTACTTTTTCTTTAATGAGAGATTGGTTTTGAAAGCCAGACTAGGTTGAGGGACAGGAGACTGTCTAGATAGCAAAATGCTCTTGTTGAAATATCAAACGTGAAGCCTTGCCAAGCAGCCCATAGTTTTATTTGAGAAAATTCCTACCTTCTAAAAAAAGGAGGGGAAGCTTGCTGGGTAGGTGGGGAGGCAGGCTGCCGGGAGAAGAGCTTTGGCCCCACCTCATATTTGGTGTTTGGCCCACACCAAACTAGAAGCTGCCATCGAATAAATTCTGGCAGACAGAGTGAGTAGTGAAAGAGAGGCTTTGCTCTCCCACCCTGGAGTCTGTGTGGCTTGGATTGGACCCAGAAGTCCTTGCATACCCCTGAAGGCAGACACAGATGGTACCAGCTGAGAACCAGCCTGGCAGCCCACCAAGGCAAGAAACAAAATGGAAGGATGAGCCCAGGGGCCAGACCTAGCACACAGGACAGACTCAGAAGGCCTGCAGAACCACAAGTGGCAAGATGAGTGACATGAACCAAGTACCGAGGGGAGATCCTGGCCTCGCCCAAGAAAACCAAAGGCTACCCGGACAGTGGCCTTGACCTTGGCTGCCAGCCAGCCAGCCAACACTGTGAGGCCAGTTCTAGCCCAGGACTCAACCTTCCAGGAAGCCACGAGACTGACAATTTTACAACAAGGACAAATCAATGTCCCAAGGGCCTCCAAAAAGATTCAAGGGCCCCTGTCTCCTTCCACCTCATCTCTCGTACAGCCAGATCCTTCTGAGGGCAAGAGGGCAGGGCAGGCCAGAGGACAGCCATTTTATCTGAAGCATGTGAGCATCTACAGAAACTGCCTAAATGATTGCCCAGACTACATTTACCCATTAGCAAAAATCTAGTTTTTAATGTATTTCCTGCAACAAAGACACCAATGGAAATTTATGAGGAAGATAGAATTGTTCTTACATAAACAAAAAAGTTTTCTATCTATATATTTTAATCCTCACCTGAAGACATGCTTATTGATTTTAGTGAGAAGGAGAGAAACATTGAAGTGAGAGAGAAACATCGATCAGTTGCCTCCCCCATGCTCTCCTGCTGGGGACTGAACTCACAACCCAGGCATGTGCCCTGACCGGGAATCGAACCAGTGACCTTTCAGTTCATGGGACCATGTACTAACCAACTGAGCCACACCAGCCAGGATGAAGCTATATATTCTTTTTAACATTTGAATATACTGAGAGAAAACTTTTGACCCTAATATATAAGTAGACAAAGATTAAAAGGAAATACCCCAAATGAAAAGAATTTATTCTTTCAACATTTTACATTGTTTTTTTAAAAGAACATCTTGCCTAGTCCCTGTCTCTGAAGAAGGTTTACAGCTGCTGCATAATAGTATATTTATATTAAGACTGTCTAAATATTTAGGAAGTAAACATCTTTCCAACCAAGGCCTGGTTCTCATATAAAAGCTTTAATAAAATTAAAGATGTAGAAAAATCCTTCCCTTTTTAGTCCTCAACTCAGTCAACTTTCTGGAGTGATTGATAATAAAAAAGGACAGAGAAATACAAATGGCTCAGAAAATCTTCCCAACATCCTTCACTTCATTCACCTGCTGGTGACCTGCTGACACCATTGTGAACAGCAGTTTCTCTCTCTCAGAGCCAAACATGCTCCCAGGAGCCTGTAGAGCTGCACCCAGGTCCTGCCCTACATCTATGACCACTTTTCCCTTCACACGCTTTCCAGAGCTCACATGGTATTTCCCAAAAGTAATTCAAACGCAATGTGAGAGAACAGTCTGTGTGTTTTTGTTTTCGCACTTTTCTCTTATTTGCGAGGAATGTCCACTGTCCCCTCCAGGTTGCCTGAGAACAGGGTCAGGCTCAGGACTGGAAGTGCCAAGGCATGTGGTTTGCAGGGTGCAATGACAGGGCGCCCTTCCTCCCCAGAAACATCTGCTCGCTGTGGGCGTCAGGTGCCAAGAAACTTAGCATCAGGGGCTCATCCACAGGGCGTTAGGATGCCTCTGCTCCAAATGAAACCGCTAACTGGCAGAGGTGACACCTTCAACATTTGTCAGCTCCCACTCATCCGGGCTGGTCACCCGGCGTTGTGCAAGGCCCTGGAGGACAGGAGCCAGAGTATCACCAGCAGGAAAGCAGGATCCCGCCGCAGGTGGGGGACATCAGGGAAAAGAAATCTAGGGGTGATCGCTTCACTCTTAGGAAGTTAATTACAAGAACAATGGTTACTATTTTAAATGGCCTCTCTGTGCTTGGTACTTTAATACTGTACCTCATTTAATTTTCATAGCAATCCTGTGAGGTAAGTATTATTATCTCCAGTTTACAGATGATTAAAATGAGGCTCAGAGAGTTTAATTAATTTGCTCAAGGTCATGTAAGTCATGGAACTGTGAGCTGGAACACAAGCCTGCAGATTCTAAAATCTATTGTCTCTCCTCCATCCGGTGTGTGAGGGTGTGTGTGAGTGCAGATGCACACACACTACTGGTAAAGAATAATTTGAAGCTACTTGTTACAACACTGGTGACTGCAGCGGGGAGGGGGGTACAAGGGGAATATATGGTGATAAAAATATAATAAATTATTTTTTTAAAAGCACTAAACATAATAACTCTGGCGCTTCTACTTTTTGAATTTGGGTAAGTTATCTTAAGAAATAAATTAGAGATATGTACAAAGTTTCAGCTAGAATGTTAAGCTATTAGGTAATCTAATATTCAACACTGGGTGATTAATTTAAAAACAGTATGTTATTTCCATGCAATAAAACTGCTATGCAACCTTTGAAATGATGCAGAAGGAAATGGAATGAGTCTAAAGATTTCACAGTACGCTGCTAAGTTTGTTCATTTATTTGTTTGTTTTCAGCATGTGTTCTGGTTACTACTGCTACATAACAAAGTACTCCAATTATTCTATTTTGTTTTTATCAAAAACGTGTAGGTCAGGAATTTGAAACAGGCTCAGCAAGGCAGTTCTTGCTTGGGATCTCTCAAGCGATTGCAGGAAAATGGAGCTCAGGCACATGAAAGCTCGCCTGGACTGGAAGTCCGCACTGGCGGTCAGCGGGGAGGTGGGCTTGGGCTGCTGGCTGCAGTGCTGACCTGCGGCCTCCTCAGAGGGATGGGCCTGCCTTGCAGTGTGGGGCTCAGGGCAGCTGAACTACTTGTGTAGTTCAGGGCTCAGGGCTCCAGGACAAGTTTAGGAAGAACAAGGCAGAAGCTGAATCACCTTGTCTGACCCAGCCTTGGAAGGCATAGTAGAGTCACTTCAGCCACATTCTATTGCTTACAAGGTGAGAGAACAATTAAAGGAACGTCAAGCAGTTTACTATCATTTTTAAAGCTGCCATAGTAGGTTATTAGTTTTTCTAATATAGTTACATTTTTGTTAAGCTGGCATGTGACAGAAAAAAAGATCATTAGGGCATAACTAAAATATCAAGAGTGGTTTTCTCTAGAACTTGGATGAGTTTTATTTTTATCTTTTTTACCTGCAATTTGATGCTGGATCTTTACAGATTTTGTGATCAGAAACAAATCAAATAAAAATGTTTAATTTTTAAAGCTTGAGATAAACTCTTAGGTAATATATTCTCTCCATCGTCTTCATTAGCTACAAAAATTTCCCCATATATCCATCTTCCAAAATCACCACAGAGCAATCTATCACCAAAAAAACCCTTGAGTACAAATTACACACAAATTCATACTTGTTTTCTATCACATTCATGTCAATAAATCTCCTCATTTTCTTAGACCACCAGCTACTTGCCATGCCCAGCTATCCATAATGAGCCTGGGACCACAGTCAGTGAAGGACGCCATGGAGAAAGTGATCATGGCCAAATCTTTCTCATGTGACACCTTCAGGAAAACTCACCAGGACCCCCAGCCACTCTCTCCTGAATGTGGCAAAATTTTGGCAGCTGCAGCTGGAATTTTTTTTCTCCCATAGAACAAAAAAAGAGATCTCAAATCAATTAGGGGAAAAAAAGAAAAAAAATAGGTCAATTGGCTAAGCCCACGAAAAGTGATAAACACTGCCTCTCAATCAAATGGGTAGACCATGACTGGGATGACCCACTCATTGGGCTACCTTCAATGCCAATACCAGTCGCTGTTGACAGAATGAATGAACATCTTCCTCTTTGTAAGTGGAGGTACATACTAGGCAAAAATATTCACAAAAGTCTCAGAAATGAGACCATATTGCTCACCCTCTTATTCCTTCTCCTGAAAACACAATTAAATAACTAAGGTCACCAGCCAGTGCATGCCATTAAGAACTAAAGAATTTATGGCAAGAGTCCTATTTAATTACAGCTCAAGAAAACTGATCCTGTGGTATTGCAGACCTTATGTATAAATATTATTTATATCCCCAACTTTCAGGAAAGCAAGGTCTACTTCACAATCTTGCTAAAGGTCAGGGATCTGCCCCTGGTGTTAAACATAAAAGGTGTTGTATAACATAGCTAAACAGATTATGTGCTGGTTTGCAGACATGGTTTTCTTCTCCACACAGCTAGAGCCCTCCTTCTCTGACAATGGAGAAAGAGCTCCATTCAGTACACACCTCCTCATGGCCAAGAGTGCCTGTCTGAAGAGCGTGCATTTAATTCACAGGGCCATGGGGAGCCATCGAGGGCTTACCAAGAAAGGAATGATATGATCCAAACTATACCTTAGGGGGATTAGAGCTAAAATTAATAGAGTAGCAAACAAAACTGCATAAATTTAAAAACCAGTTCTTTGGAAAGACTAACAGAATAAGCTTAAGGAAAAAAAAAGAGCAAAACAGTAAAATTAGGAATGTGAAAAAGGGCCATAATAACAAGTTCTCGAGAGGCTAAAAGGACTGTAACAGAGTAGTACATAAAACTTATAGTGACATGTTTGAAAACCTAAAGAAATAGATGATTTCCTAGAAAGATATAATTTTTTATATTTGATCCAAGACATAGTAAATGTGACTAGACCAGGTATGCATAGAGGTAGTAATAGGCCTCTATTGGATAAACCCAAAAGGTATTTTGGGGTTGGCGATTATTTATAGGATATAAGAAAGGAGGTGGGTGAAGGTAACTCTTACTAACCCGGCCTAATTGAGTGGAAAGACTGGTTTCACGCACCAGGAAACCAGGAGGAGGAGCTGGGCGACATCATCAGTAGAGTCATGTAGAGCTGAGTGTAATGGCAGCCAGATGTGTTCGCCTAGAATGATGCACTGGTATGCATGAGACAAGTAGGTTATATTTCTTTTTTTATTATCTTAAAATATTAATATATTTTACAGGTAATTGTATAACCTGTAAAATATATTAATACCATAGTACATATATACTGAGTATGTGTATGGCAGGGTGTACACTTGAAAACTTTTTAGCAATTATAGATGAGTAACCAAAAGCATTTAGAGGTATAGCCATATAATAGACACCACTCAGCAATGAAAAGCCTAGAAAATAAATAGTTTCAACTGAAGTATGTTGGGAACCGCTCTGCCTGGTTTCAGGAGTTGTAACTGCTCCTTCCCCATAGCTAAGACTGAATGAGCAGCCTCCAGAATTCGAGCCACGAAGGAGACAAAGTTTGTCTTTCACAGCAAGCACTGCTTCTGCTTCATCCCCCTCCACCCAGTGCTTGGTCAGATAGTTCATGACAGATAATACCCCTCAGAGGAGGGAAAACCTAAGCCAGACACAATCACTTGGGAGGCCATCATGAAGGACTGGGGGTGCTGCAACAAAGAGGGAGTGATGGACTCTCACCACCCCCCCCCAGCCATTCTGACATAGCTCAAGTCCCCATGTCCTCTGGGAGAAGCGATTCCTGGCTCTAATCCACTTAAGCCTGAAAACATGTTAAGTAGGGAGGTGGTGCAGCCCCTTCCTTGCCAGCTAGAGCAGGTTCCGGGGTGATCAGGCATAACAAAGAGTTCCTAAAAGTCCTGCGAAGCCTGCTTTGCTAAGAGTGCTTTCATTCATATGATAAGGGTCCAAGCAGGAAATGAGTGTGTCTCCCAAAGTTTCTGCAGCCCCCTTACCTGACAGACACTGACTCAGACTAAGCCCTCAGATTTCTTTGAAATATCATCTATTGTTTGATCCTTGTCACCTGTATTCCTGTGCATTACAACTCAATAAAAGCCATTGAGGAAGGGGCTCCTGGCCTTTCTCCTCTGAGAGATTGGCCACCTCTCCTCCCCAAGCAGATCATGTCTTGGTAGTGTTACTTTCATCCATGGCAGACAGGGGGATTTGTAGGCAGTTTCCCCCACAGGAGTACATCAGAAGGCTTGTATTCTTCAAGAAGATGCAACTGATGCTTAATGTATTTGAACACATTGAAAGGAGATTCATGCAATTTCATAAAAGTTTGGGTTGCATTCAGCAATAAGTACATAGACAGTAAATAACAATAATATTTTTAAAACAATAGAGAAGACAAGATAATGGACAAGATGGAAAAAGTTATTAAATTACCCTACATGGTTCAATGCATGAGTGGCATTTATATGATCATAGTTATTTAAACACAATGCAAAGGTTGACATAAATAAAATTATTGTATAACTCTAGCAAGTGGATGAAAACTTCAGAAGGTAAGAGTTAAAGATTCTCCTTCTGAGTGAGAAGGCAATGAGATAGGTAATGTCTGACATTGAAAACTAAAAGCAATATCTATATAAGTGTGAAATAAGATAGTAAATCCCTAGAAAAAGTTTGCAACTTCTGGATTATATCCTTAAAAAGAAGTTCCTTATTCTCTATTGCCTAATTTGGCCTTTCCCGTGGGCCGAGATGCAGGTGTTGGAAGTGGAATTAGACCACATGGACAAAGACAAAACCCCAGGGGAAGGCATGGAAACAAAATAGGGGCACCAGGGCCTGGGTGACCCCATGAAACAGCGAGCACAGCCTATCCCCAGCTTGTCCACCACCTCAGACTTTTTTGTAAACTACAAATACACTTCCCTTCCATTTCAGTCTCTATTAAAAGATCCTTTAAGACATAAAAACCAATATCCTAAGTAACATAGGACAACACATCTGGAAGAAGTTTATGGTCAAGGTGCAAAAGGCAGAGGCACAGGGCCAGGAATAGTGAATGTGGGGGCTGGAGCGGGGGTTCCGGAAGCAGCTGAATGGGAAGGTGGGACTTGGGAAAGCCATGCAAAAGAGTTTTCACTTTACCTTATAAGAAATTGGGAGCTATCAAAGTTTTCTTCATATTAATAATACAAACTCTGTTATTAAAATGACTGTGTACTTTCCTGGAAATAATCCATAATCCAATTCATGCATTTTAAAAACTACCTACAACTAGATTAACTGCAAACTGTACAACTGATTGAATAGAATACTCACTATTTCTAAGAATATCCTGGTTAGAGGACATACCAGAATATCCTGGTTAGTATCCTGGTTAGAGGGCCCAGAGGCATATGAAAAAATTCTCAACATCACTAGCCATCAGAGAGATGCAACTAAAACCACAATGAGATACCACCTCACTCCTGTCAGAATGGCCATCATAAATAAACCAACAAAGAAGAAGTGCTGACAAGAATGTAGAGAAAAGGGAACCCTAGTGCACTGTTGGTGGGAATGTAGACTGGTGCAGCCATTGTGGAAAACAGTATGGAATTTCCTAAAAAAATTGAAAATGGAATGCCTTTGACCCAAATTTCAAAGCTGGGAATATACCCTAAGAATTCTGAATCACCAATTCAAAAGACCCTATGTACCCCTATGTTCATGGCAGCTCTATTTACAACAGCCAAGTACTGGGAACAGCCTAGGTGCCCATCAGTAAGTGAGTGGACCAAAAAACTGTGGTGCATTTACACAATGGAATGTCATGCAGCAGAAAGAAAGAAGGAACTCCTGCCTTTTGTGACAGCATGGATGGAAGTGGAGAATATTATGCTAAGTGAAATAAGCCAGGTGGTGAAAGACAAATACCATGTTGTCTCGCCAATAAGCAGAATCTAATGAACAAATAAACTAATGAGTAAAATAGAACCAGAGGCATGGAAACATGGAACAGGCTGACAGCTATAAGAAGGGAGGGGGGAGGGGATAGTGGCAGAAGGAAGGAGAAGGGACTAGTCAAAGAACATTCGTGAATGACCCATGGGCATGCACAACGGTGTGAGGATTGATTTTGGGAACAGTGGGCAGGCTGGTGGAGGAGGACAAAGGGGGAAAACTTAGAACAACTATAATAGGGTGACAACAAAACAATTTTCAAATAAAATAAAAATAGAAAATATCCTAGTTGGAACTAGCAGCTTTTCTTACTTTCAAACTGGTCTTCCTCCATTCAAATGATCATGTTAGAGTCTTGGGAAATAATTTATTATTTTATACATAAAATAGGCATTTCTAGTGATAAAGTTATTTTCACAGTATTAAAACACATCTTATGAAAATATTCTTTCCTTATTTAAGTTAAACAACTCATTGTTAATTAAGCTAATTAACTTATAGCTTAAATAAGTTATCTAAATAGTTTATGATGCTAAATAGAAAGTTTAACTAAGACTAATAATTCAATTAGAAATAAATAAATACTTAATAACTGCTGGTGGAAAGATTAGTTGGAAATCAGTACAGAAAAAAACCATTAAATCCATTTTACAAAGATAAAAAGTATAAAAATGAAAACTAAAAGACTACAATTTCCATCCCAATAGGGACACAAGAGAACTTGGTAGCAATTGGAAAACATTACAACAAGGTGAGAACCACTAAAAGAAAAACGAAAAATAAATCCTAACTAGGAAGAAGACAAAAGAAAACGATGGAGCCAAGCTATTTTCACTCATGAAGAAAGGGTTTAATATTTTTTAAATGGATGTATATCCATAACATATCCTACTGTTTAGTAGGCACATTCACAAACAGATAGAGGACAGAAGAGAAGATACAGATAAAGTCCGTGCTTAGCACAGTGTTCAGACTCACTAACATAAAAAATGAACATTGAAACAAACTGGACCAAGTTCGTGCTATTATATAGGCCTTAAAAATGGCCTATATCTTCATACCATTAGAATTGGAGTGTATTAGTTATCTTTTAAAAAGCTACTTAGAATGTAACAAGTGCTCTGCGATCAATCTATCTTTTGACATACTAACTCACTTTGAATAGCATATTTTCAAGAAAATACAGGGGGTGGGCAAAAGGAGATTCATAACTGTGAGTATGTGAAACACAGAATTCATTCATCTATTACTTACTTACTTATTATTTTATTTACTTATAAGTAAGTATTATTACTTACTTATTATCTATTTGTATTATGTAAACCTACTTTTACCCACCCCATATTTAAAATTTTTTCAAAGTAACCTACATAAAAATGTTTCCAGCAGTTTCACTCATATGAAACTTTTTAAAAGCTCAACAACTGGGAAATGGATAAGTAAATTTTGGCATATTGTAATTGCTATTAGAGAACCTACATAGCTATTAAATAATATTGACGTGTGTGAAGTTATATGCAAAAATGTTGAGGTGTGACCCAAAAGTGTTAAATAAACATAAATTATTCTGTTTCCTAAGTATATTCATGTAAAAATTTTGGTTTCTACATTGAAAAATATCAGAAGAAGATATATGCAATTAACTAGAGTTTAAAATGAAATGGTTCTCTATCTTATTTTTCTGTAGAATGTTGACATGTACAAAAAACAAATAAAAGATTAATTGGTGAAGTTTAAAAAATACTTCAACCAACTGGTAGTCACCTCAAACCCAGAGTAATAATTTTAAGTGCTACTTACAGTCTAACATGTACCAGTGATTCTGCTGTGCTCTTTAAATACAGTGTTTTGTTGGAGCATCATAGCACTGCGAACTGCAAGCTTCCCCTCCACTTCTCAGACGCTGACTTAAGGCTCAGAGACACTGAATAATTTTCCAGGAGTCACACAGCTAGGACATGGGGGAGCCTAAATTAGAATCCAGTCTGCCTCCAAAGTTTTTACTAAAATAAATGTTTTTATGATGATCAAAATAATCCATTCTCATTGGGGAAGATATGGAAAGGTACAAATAATATTTAAGAAAAAAATATGTAATTCCACCATCCAGAGACAATCACTCAATAATCTCACAAATGTCATTTTAATAGTTTTCCAGCATATTTTCATTCTCATAATTGAATTTATAGTCCAGACATAATTTCAGTTCCTGCTTTTTAATTTAACATTACATCATATTCATAAGTTTTAATGGCTGCATGATATACTATTGTGTAGATATTCCATCATTAGTTAACCATGCTTGAGTGTTGCCTTATTTTCTCTATCACAAAAAGCACTGTAGTAAGCCTCTTTATACACAAATCGTGCTCGGCAAGAAAATCAATTCAAAGATGAACAGTTGGAATAAAGGGTATGGGAATTTTTTAAACTATTTTTGCAATTGACCAAATTTCTTGCCATTAAGGTTGTATCAATTCACACACCAGCAGTAATTGAGAGTGTTCATCTTACATCACCCTCCCAATGACTATTATTTCCTTTTAATCTTTGCTAGTGGGTAGGTGAAAAATTAGGCATACCATTCTTGTTTGAACTTATAGATGGAAGTTGCTTTTTCACACAGTTTTTTAAAAATGCAATATTCTTCTTCAGAGGTTATGCTAATTCCCCTAAATTATTCCAGTTTTAGACACATCATGAAGCAATCATAAGCCCTTGAGCTTTCTATTACAACCTGCTGCCTCCTCAAATGAAATGCGTCTGCCATCTTTAGTTCATTTATCCACCCACCCATCCATGCAATCCTCAAACATCCTTGATGGAAAGCATTTTGACAACAAGTACTAAGTCTTGAAAATATGCATATCTTTTAACCTCACAGACTCTCTTTTAGTAACAAGCTTTCTTTGGACCAGTTTCTAAAGAAACTTAAGGAAAGTAAATGCAAGGAAATAGCTCACATCTTTTGCTTTTCTTTGTCTCTTTCACCTCATTTCAGAAGCATCAAACATATTGCCCAGAACAGCTGCTTTGAAAACAGTGGGAACTAAGCAGTTGGTACCACCTGTAGCTGTGTGATTATAAGCTCTTAAGAGGCTACCCAGTTGTGCTGATATCCAGTTATTCTAGATTCTGTTGGGTTTAGCTCCAGGCCTTGACAAGATTCTATTTCAGAATCTTTATAACAATTGATAGATAGATAAATAGATAAGTAGGTAGATGAGAGATGATAGGTGTTAAATAGATAGACATAAGAAATAGATAGATAGATAGATAGATAGATAGATAGATACATAGGTAGACAGACAGATAGCCTCTGAAATATCAAAAATCATCTCACTTTCTAATTTAATCTGCAATGGGGTGGGTGCTTTCTAAAACAGCTGTCACATCAGTCACTTTCAGCATGTCCCAGGGTTGATGCATATGTAAACCCACTACTTGCTTCAGGTCTGCCCAACAACAGGTCTATTTGTAAAGAGAGCAAATTGGTGCAAGTTAACTCTCCCTAACCCGTGGTCATTTCCTCCGCAACATCACAAAAATGTTATTTATGTCTATGTGCATGTGTGATGGTGGGGATAGGTGGGTCGGTGAGTATCCTATAGACCTGCAATTGCCACAAACCAGTGAATAAGCCTTCAAGCCTTATTCACTCAAACATGTATGCATTCGGCCACTTAACAAATGTACTAGATGCTCACTGTGTGTTAACTTTTAGACAAAAAATAAGAAGTAAGAAGGATAGGGTCACTTTCTGCGTGTAAGGTCTCATTTCAGCTGAGACCTGGCAGCTGAGAAGACCCGCGGAGACAGCCATGGTAAAGCTCCGGGGAAGAGGATCTCGGGCAGGAAAGAAGGGGGCGTCTCGAAGGCACAGGCGGTTGAGCAGTGTGGCTGGAGGAACATAAGAGCTGGGATAAGAGAAGAATGAGATAAGGGTTGAGAGCAGGAGAAATTATCTCCAATGAAATCCTGTTAAAGAGTTAGACCCGTAGAACTCTGGGAAAACTGAAAGGCAGTCAAGTGTGAGGGGGTATCCGGGACAGACACGATCTCATTTATATTTCTCCTGCTTGCACGACCGTCTCTCTCACCCCCTTTTCTGCTGAAACTTCACCTGACCGATGGGACCTCCCCTCAGCACTTTGTGAACGCTAACCCCCCTCTTCTACCGCTCTCCTCACCCTTCCAGTCCCTCGAAACTGCTTGACCTTTTCTTTGTTCTTCTCTTTTTTAAGAAGTTTAAGTGTAGTGGTAAGATTTATTGAGATGAAAAGAAATAATATGCCCCCAGGGATGTAGAGAGCAGGCAGGCTCTGGTAGCAGCTGCCTCGACCTTTTCTTTTCCCAGAGCACTTAGCGCCTTCTTGCACACCATGTGTTTCACTGACCTGCTGTATTTTACCTTTTATGGCCGGTCTCCCATGTGAATGTAAGTTCCATGAGGGAAGGGATATTTGTTTGGTTCACTGACTTACCCCAGGGACCCAGAATGGTAGATGGCTCATAGTAGGCTCTCAGTAAGTACTTACTGATCAAATGAATGAGTTTACATGAAGATAATAATTTACAGCAGTAAACAAATAGTATGGTCATGTTTTAATCCAGCTTTTCCCATAGAATAATTAAAGAATACCACACTTTCATCCACAGCAATGCAAGAACCGGGACGGGATACTTCAATACCTGTTGTCGTTTCTCCATTTAACAAGCTCAGTGGCAATTTTCTCATGGTATTAACAGCCAAGGGGCAGAGAGCTGCTGTGTGTTAGTCTGTAGACATTTACCTGTGCTGGCATGTCATTTCAGCTGGACTGTCGCAAGGGCATGAAGCAATGTACATTTCGTTGCTTGTGACTTTTTGTACTCTACCATATTGTCCTGCTATCAGTAATAATAGTGGGACCAGAAAGTCCATTCACTTACTGGAATGCACTACTCTGCATTATGCAGCCATAGCTATCAATATTGTTGCAAATTCACAGAGGTACATCAGATCATTAGCTGCTATAGCGACAGAAACTTCAAGCATAGACAATAGAGAAAACTTGCAAGATTATTATATATTAATTTATTTATTATACAAAATATGCTGACAAGTGCTGCTTTTGCACCTCATGATGGTACATTCATGAGTGAGGCAGGGTCCTAAGCCAGGACTAGGGTGGCAAAGCAGCCACAGGGAGGCTCCTGTACAGACAAAAGATGGACAGCCCAGGGGTGTGGTCTGGACCCTCTTTCCTCCAGTGCCGTTTTGTTTCACAGTGTCTACTTCTTTCCCAGGCAGAAAACAGAAAGTACCCTTGCCAGGCCTCAAGAATCTCAAGCAACCACTCTAAACAAAATTATAATCCATGTTGTGATCCCAAAGAAGTCCAAGAATACAAACTAGAAATTTTCACAAAAGTGCCCTGAGAGTTCAAAGACCCTGGTCCCAAAACACAGTCACTGATTTGCTACCCACGAGCATGACTCCTGCCTGTTGAGCAAACCTCTGACACTGCCTGACTGAAGCCATTCCCCTGGCCCCTCACTTGAGGAAACCCCTTTCCCCTGGCTTCCACTCTCCCTCAGCCACATGCTTCAGGGGGTGGGATGCGGTGTGCCACATTCCTGGCCAGCAAGGCACAGAATCTTCTGGGAGGCTTTGGAAAAGATTTTTGGCACTAGTAAAGAAATGCATGAAAAGAAACAGCCTCTTCATGCCTCTCAGGTGCTCCAGCTGACTGTTCTGGTGTCTGCACGGCACCTGAGAAGGCAGCATTATCTCAGTGGGCAGCACTATCCCCAAACAAAAGGCAGGCTGGGATACTGAAGACAGCTCAGCAGAAACACAAGAGAAGCTAGGTCCATGAGGAGGTGGCACAGCTGTGAATTTACCTTGTGGAGCTGCTCTGCTTCTGGACTTCTTAATATGAGGATATGTATGAGGATAAAGCCCTTACAGATAGAGTGATGTGTAGGCCGGATAATGCCCCACCAAAGATGTCCCTGGTCCAATCCCAGGCTCCTGGGAATATGTTAAGTTATAGCACAAAAAGGAATTAAAGTTGCAGATGGAATCAAGATTGTTAATCGACTGGTGATCTGGAAATATGAAGATTACCCTGGAGTATCTGGGTGGGCCCACAATAATCACAAGGGCCCTTAAAAGTGGGAGACAGGACCAGAGAGATGGCTGTGTGAGAAGGACTCAGCAGGACGTCGCTGGAGGGAAGGGCTGCAAGCTGAGGAACACAGGCAGCTTCTAGAAGCTGGAAAAGTATATTCTCCCTGGGAGCATCCAGCAAAAACGCAGCCCTCCTGTAACCTTGACTGAGGCCCAGTGAGACCTGTGCTGGACGTCTAACCTACCACAGAGTGAGCTAACAGATGCATCTTGTTTTACGGCGCTAAGTTTGTGGCAGCTATTGAACACTAACATGACACCCATATGTTTTATTGTTCAAATATGAGCACTTCTGAGAGAGTGGTTGGTGTTATTCATAATTTAGACAGAAAAATAAGAGTAAATTGCAAATATCCTTGGAACACATCACTTATTGTTTATGTCACTGTGAATTGACTTTTCTGATGTGAGTAGCCCAAAATACCCTAATTATCATGAACACACCATACATTCCACGAGCTGGCATAAATTCCTTTTGAAATGCTTTAATTTTAAGACATTAATTCCCGCACACAAACCTCGAACCAACATCACAGGAATCAGTGGCCACTCCAACCCAGACACCAGCTCTCCATGTGAGGACTTCCCTCACAACGTGGAGAACCCAACCCAGAGAGAACTCAGAGTGTGCAGGAGACGGGAAGGCGGGGAGAGCCAGTTCCTACTTTCAAAAGTTTACAGTTCAGTCAGAAAGACAAGTGTCACAGAAATGAAGGGCCTAATGAACTGATTTATAGAAGAATCTGTTCCTTGGCAGCCCTTAGAGTGTTCCTATGACAAATTGTTTTATTCCCCCAAAGACAGGGGAAATGGAAAGCAAGTATTCTCACTCCCTGATCTAAGCATGCTTGCTCCAAATGCTGCGAAAGTTCTTTCCCCAACATGAGCTAAAAGAAACAGAATGCAAAGGTTCACCTTGAAAAGCTCAGTTAGAAAAGATGTGGCATTACCAAAGAATGACAATCAACTGCTGGATACATGTATGTGTGTGCGTAAAAACCTCACTTAAAGAAACTCTCTTTACTGCAACTTGATCTGTATGCAAGAAAACAGGGATCAGCACCGGAATGCGCTTAAGGGAATTTGCCTTGGGTATTTCAGTGGAGAACAGCAGCCGATTTAAGAGGCAAGGGCTAAATGCATAAGAACACTGAAGGAATTAACTGAGATTATCTATCCATGAAGTAATGCAAGAAGAAAGAGGTAAATTCAGGGGCTCCTGCTGGGGAAAGGAATTCCATTTCCTGGGATCGCTGGGGCAGTGAAAGCCCTGTACACAGAGCCATCAGCCTGGGGAAGGACAGCGGGCTCTGCTGCTCTGGCCAGTCTGGGCATCTACGGGGAGTGCCTCCATTGACCAGAACAATTTCCTGCCTTGGCAGGGACAAGGGAAGATGGAGGGAGAGTCTGTTAGTTTAGGATGTATACAGGAAGAGATTCAACTCCCTATAAAGTTACAAAATCTGTCAGATACCACAAGATGACTTTTTCTTTTAATTGATTTGTTCAGGTGTGTAGGAGAATGTCTGGAGAAATGCAAAATATCCTTTGAAGAGAGGAGACAGGTCTGTAAAAGACTTAAGCAAGTTAGGGAACACACTGTGGAGGCTGCAAAGCAGACTTAAAAGAATACATAGATATTTCATGCAAAACCGCTTTTATACCAAAACAAGTATGTCCAGGGGGAACAAGACACCTGGAATTTGGCTCCTGATGTGTCTCATTTCTGTGAGAGGAGAAGCCAGGGAGCATTAAGAATATGATTATTGATTGGTGGGGAAGTTGAAGACCTGGTATAACTCAGCCCTCTAATCAAGTCAAAATGATCCATTCTCTCCAGCTTAACTTCCACGTGCACCACCGCAAAAACAAACCACAATTCCCATCTAGTTAATGACTTCTTCACTTTCATAAAAGAAAAAAAGGCTCTACTCCATTCTGACTCTTCTTCAACTCTTCACAGCTTTCAACTATTGATCAATAGCTATTAACTTGCTCCTGCTTCTGAAGCAACCTTCCAACTTAGCCTTCCTTCCTTCCTTCCTTAGTTCCTTACTTCCTTAAATAAATATGTATAAATACCCCAGAGTACCAGACCCTAAGGGAAGATAATAAGACTAAATCTGATTCACATCCTGATGTAACACACTCTCAGTGGGCAACAGAGTCAGAAAAAACATCCCCATTTCTTTGGATTCACTTTTTCCGTATTTCCTCCCATTGCTATGCGGGTTGAAGGCCTCCAGAAGTCAGCCAGGGCTGTACGAACAACCTCGTGGTAGGCCTCCTTTCCCGATCTGCTCTTCATACGGGTACAGTGTAAGTCTGTCTCCAGACCGTTTGTCTCACCCCTACTTCAGAGACCCAGATCTCCCCTTCTCTTGCTTGGTGGAATAAAGTGACACCTCAATTTGGTATTGTTCTGATAAAAAAAATATCCTCCCCAACCACTTCTATTGATCAGGTTAATTCTTAGGAGCTTAGCTGAAATCTTAAGAGATTCAAAAAGTTGCCTTTGGCCAGCTCTAGTAACTCAGTATCATTCTCATTATCTGTGATGGGTTCTGAACATAGGCACACGTGCATTATTGTCTTCTCTCGTTCATGTGTTGCTATTTAATTATTCCATAGTTCTGTGTGTTTGGCTTCCTCAGAAAGTCTTCCTTGTATCTAATATTCTCAAAGCACTTAACAGAGCCATACTCATAATACAACATTTAAAATGCTGTTCAACAAATATTTGCCTCATCGTTAATTAAATGTGGAAAAGAAAGAAATTCTCTTCCTCCTTCCCTAATTTATCAAAGTGCTCTATTTATCCATTACCATAGCAACAGTGCTATTTCAGGTTCCTCACAGGCCGGAAAGGGAAAAAAAGGCCACAAGTCACATTGAGCCCACATTGTCTTTTGTGCATCCTCTGTGACCACAGCCAAGCACTACTGCTTCGCATGTATCACATTTTCATAGCCACCCCCTTCCTCTCAATTGTCACACCTGAAGTGTCAGTCCTCTATGTCAGGAGTCAAGAATTGGAGATAAAACCCAGCCAGCTCTGGACCTGACTCATCAAATGAAACAACCAGTTGCGTGTTTTGAAGACGACTGGGCACATCAAATGTGGAGCTCCTTGGACGACTCACTCCCCATGTCTTCCTTCTTTACATGGCACTTTGTAGAGCAGCCCTCAGTGACAGAAACTCAACCAGATGGGCCTAGGTTTGACAGCCAGGCCAGCCACTACCAAAGAGTGTGAACAGTGTGACATCACTGACTCACTCTGTATCTCAGTGTCTTCATCTCTAAAGTAGAGATACCACCACCTGCTCTGCAAGATCACTGGGGATTAAATGAGACCATAAACGCCAGTGTGGTAGCTTTTCAACATTAATTCCCTTCTCTCTCCTCTGCTCTACCAGAGCACCCACCCTGCCCCTGCCCCTTCCCTGTCAAAAGTGTCACAGCGGCTTCTCTCTGGTACTGGATAGCACTTTTATTTTCATCAGATGAAAATTTTTTGCTGAAAATAAAAGTTATTCAGTGGCAGAAGGAAGGACTTCTTTCTGAGTGAGCCAAGTGTTGTAAAGTCCAATCGAAACTACTTCAGCAGAAAGGGAGTTAATTGGGTCACTGCTGTGAAATCCAGGGTGAGGGCCATATCAGACTCAGCAGGCCTAGGGCTCAAGGAGGTCTCCAGGACGCAGCCATCATTGGCTCTTGGCTGGGCTCTGCTCTCCTTCAATTGTTGCTGCCTTTCTCGGGCTCCACATGGCCCACAATGGTGCAGGTGCTTCCTGCCTCCCAGGTTCAAGACCAGCAGGAAACACCAAGCTTTCATCTTGGCTTAAAAAAAAAGATTCTGATGAACTCTGATCGGAATGGCTTACGTCATGGGCTCATTCCTGAGCCAGTTACTGCAGTTGGAGGATACGAGGTAGATTGGTCAGGCTAGCACACGGACACCTGTGAGAGGCACCACAGCGCTGCACATTCCGACTTTAAGAGGTCCTCAGTTAAGATAGCTGGTCTCCACTTTGAATTGGGTTGGGGGGATTAGAGTCAAGATTGTTAGTGTCTGAGGGCCAGGACAAGCGTACTTCTGATCAAAGAATCAAAAAGAGGATTCTGGAGATCCCAAAACAACTTTTGAGGGCTTTTTGCTCTAACCAAATTTTGTTGATCTGGGTCTTTGGTGCGGTGTACAGGTTCAGGACTCCTGGGTCTCACCCAGGCTCTGCCGCTTTCCAGCTTAGACGAGGTGCTTCTCTGGGCTTCCATTTCCTCGTGCGTGAAAAATTATGACTAATAATAAATAACAGCAAGTAAAGAGCTTAAGGCAGTGTTCAGCTTTCTAAGCACTCAGTAAGGCTTCTCCACAAATAGAGACCTTGGGAAAAGGGTGCCCACAGCACTGCCTGGGGCGTTAACACTGAACTGCAAGTGGATGATTGAAGCTCTCTCTCCATGAGGAACCCTCTTCGGAGAACCAACAACCCACATGCGACTCTCTGACTTTCCAAGTTCCTTGTGATATAAGCATAAAAATTTTGCATTGAACTAAAAAATGTAATTAAAATGTAGCTCAAATAAAACTTTTAAAAAGAAAGGATGGTCATTGAACATCCTACTCCTAGGTGCCTTTGTTTATTACTAAGCTTACGTGGATGGGCATCTAACAGGCATTTCATTAAGCCAGGAAAGCTACAGCCTGGCTAATTGCATACCTGGTAGCAGGATTCATTACAGAGGCCCCTTAATCAGATGGTTAGCGTAAGTGATTCCCCTTGGAAGGTGACCTGACTAGTATCTGAAAACACTCAGATGTCCCAGCCAGGTTGATGGAGGGCAGGAAATGTAACCTTTGACCGGGCAAGTGGTAACAATGTTGCCCTTTCTGCAACCAAGAACCAAAGGAATTAAAATTGAGTCAGTCACCAAGTAGATTGCATTTAGGGTCACCTATAAATCTCTCTGAAACATTTACCAAAATGTTTACTTTTCTTAGTAATTTAAAACGAATGGGAAGAGGCTTTGTACCAAACACTGAAAAAAGAAACTCGGTTCTGTCTTCCTGGTTCCATTCCAGCTGTCTGTCTTCACTTCCTCTCAGAGTCCATTTTCCCGAACACCTCCTCGCCCGATAATGACCCTGCAAATTACGCTTAATCTTTCACAAATTAGATATATCTCTGCCCCTTTGGCTGAATACGCTGAAATTATCCTTCAGTAATGTATATACATGGATGACGTTGACTTTCTCTTACAACCTAAAGCAGAAGTGATGAATATTTGTTTTGTGTAATTTACTTTAAATCTCCCTTCATGGTGCACTTCCCTGTTAATGACATTCAGACTGTGTTTTGCGGTGCCACCAAGAACCTGAGTGGGACACAAGGGACCCAATTCTGTGGTTTTTCCTGTTTGTAGTTATGCTGTTTATTGTAGGGATGGGGGCAGGGTGTCATGGACGGAAATGTTCTTTTACAATTAAAACCAAGCAAATGGGAGTCTCAAGGCAACTCACACCTGATTTTCAGCTTACGGCTTGGTCAGTAGAGTGTATGAATTTAGGTGAAATCCTACCTTTCTCAGCTGTCTCGGCATTGACCGGGAGGACTTAAGGCCTGATGCAAAGTAAATGCAGCTTGGATGATGCTTCCTGCTTTGACACCACATCATGTTACTCCTCTCAAGCAGCCGTATTGATTTTAAAATTGGCTTCCTGACTTCTAAG
Organism: Sturnira hondurensis; assembly: GCF_014824575.4. Lineage (NCBI taxonomy): Eukaryota > Metazoa > Chordata > Mammalia > Chiroptera > Phyllostomidae > Sturnira > Sturnira hondurensis. Next base: position 39,649,239 of record NW_028076767.1, read on the forward strand.
TAATTGTCAATTTTTTAATGGAATTCCTGTCTACGGAATACACATACCTTTTTTGTTGTTGTTCTTCCCTTTCTCTAGGTGAGGGATATTCTGAATGTCTCAGAATCATTATTGTGTTCTTAAGACAAAGGAGTTGAGGAAAACAAACGGAGTTCTGATCCAGCTATAGGACCTTCCTCTGCTCCATTAAGATTCTCTCAGCACCCCCTGTATTTATGCTATTTCTGAACTTGAACATCAAAACTCTATATAGCATTGATCTACTTGTAAGAGGGATGATTTTTGTCTTCATCTAGCAAAATTTTGTTTGGATCATACATTTGTTTTATTGGGATGATCCAGTTTAATTGGCCTCTACCTGCAGGCAATTTCACCTATAATCTAAACTTTATAAACATTGTCAGAAATGAAATGCTATCTGGAAATTACTGGGGATAGGTGGGGAAAGAACCTGAGGGGCCAGGCTATTTCTTAGAGTGCCCAGCTTCTATTGGTTTGAGTCATTTCTAAAAGACCTGAAATTATCTCTTTATTAGACACTCAGGTAGATGCAACTTACTCTGCAATGAATGCCCTTAGAGAAGTACTGAAAAGTAATCCCAAGAGTTCAATAAGCCCTGGCTGGTGCAGCTCAGTGGATTGAGCACGGGCCTGCGAACCAGAGGATCTCGGTTCAATTCCCAGTCAGGGCACATGCCTGGGTTGCAGGCCAGTTCCCTGCAGTCCAACTCCCAGCAGGGGATGCGCAAAAGGCAACCATACATTGATGTTTCTCTCCCTCTCTCCTTTCCCTGTAAAAGATAAATAAATAAATAAAATCTTTTAAAAAAAAGAGTTCAATAAGCTACAGTGAGCGTTTCATCCAGAGAAACCCACTGCACAGCTGCCTACTGCTCAGGGCCCAAAGAGATTAACTTAAAGCTGTCTCTCTGTGGCTGCACTTCATTGTCAATCATTTGTTCAACAGTGTTTCCTGAGTGTTGGCAATAGCCCCCTTAAACCCAGGCAACCATTACCCTTGCCCTGGGCCCCACCATCTGGAGAGCTTGCTTTGGCCCATCCACCATTTTCTAGTCCATGCTCCAGGTACCCCAGAGCCCCAGATCCCTTGTCCAAATGGCTCTGAGGAGGAAGCAAAGGACTAGCTATGGTGGGGTGGAAAAGCATGGAGCTTCAATGTTGAGAGAGAAGGGCGTGGGACAGGCCAAGGCCCAGGGCCTCCGTTTGCAGCTTTGCCTCAGACCCCACGTGTAGGGATTGGACCAGGGGTGGGGGGTGGGGCTGTCCCTGCACTCCTGGAGCCTCCGCCCCACTGGGAAGAAGGGTGGGAAAGAAACAATCAGAAGGATGATAGGTTCTGCAAATGAGAAACAGGGGTGTTTGGGGAGCCTCTGCTGAGGGGCAGGGAGTCAGACAAGTTGGGGAGTGGGTCCCCAACTTCTAAAGACATCTTCTGTGAAAAAGTGCTCCACACAGCTTCCACCCATAATTCCTGTGCACCCAAGCCAAAATTTGTGCACTAGGACTCAAATGTGTAACCTCTGTAACTTTCTTTATTATGCACACTGAGAACAATGTCTGTCTCAGAGGCTGGCCTGAGGGTAATGGAATGAAACACTTAAAGCCTGTGGCAGAGGGAGTGGGGTAGGTTTCAGTAATTGTTAGCCCTTCTTCTGTGTTCTCCCATTAACCTTACCAACCAAGACTGGGTTTTGAAAACTTATGAATTAAAAGAAGAAAAAAGGAAGGAAGGAAGGAAGGAAGGAAGGCTATATTCTTCACACTCAGTAATACTCTGGTTCACTTTAATGCTAGGAAGCCATAATTGATGTCTTCTAGAAGGATGAACACCTAATAATAAGTAAATGCATGCCTACTTAGAGAGACAGAAGCAGAGCAAGAGAACTACTCCTTCAAGGTGAAAAGAAATATAATGAATGCGAATATCATTCAGACTTCTGTTTTATTTGGTAACAACTTTGTAGTTTAAAGTCAGAGAAATGACCCTGACCAGATGGCTCAGTTGGTTGGAGCATCATTCTGTGCACCAAAGAGTTGCAGGTTTGATCCTTGGTCAGGGCACATACTTCGGTTGGGGTCCAGTTCCCAGTCAGGGCACATACAGGAGGCAACCCATGGATGTTTCTCTCTCGTCCTTGCTCTCTCTCTCCCTTCCTCTCTCTCTAAATAAATAAACATATCCTCAGGTGAGGATTACGAAAAAATCAGAGAAATTAATTCCTGACCTGGAATGGCATTTTTGGAAACTAAGCAGACACCGTGCCGTGTTGCCACGGCTCAGGGCTGCGGACAAGCAAACACATGTGGCAGTGATGAGCACCACGACACTTCAGATTCCCTTCAACTGTGAACGCTTCCCTGCTGTCTGTTGCTATCTGGAGTGTCGATACTCCACACGCCACTCGTTCATCTTTGCTCCCCATCAGCCTCCCACCTTCCAGACTCTACCCCTTAGTTTTACTGAAGAGCTTTCTGAAGATGACGGTCCTAAGATAAAGAATCAAATCCTGGAATTATCTGAATTCCTGTAACACGGAAGACATGAAAATTCACAGAATCACAGCCTTCAGTGGATTGATAAATAGCACTTTTATCCTCACCTTGGGTTTCTGGTGTGTTATGGTAATGTAACATGCCATCTTTCTATATTTACTGTCTCTGCCTCCTTTTATTTATAGGAACTGACAAAACCAGACATCTATATTTTTCGTTTTGTGTGGTTCTGGGCGGAAGGTGGATCTATAAATGCACTATTTCCAAGGTAATGTAGTAAGTGCAGCCTAATAAAGCTTACATTTTTTTCTCAAGGCAGTGTGACTACCCCCATAAAACAAGTTTAAAGATAAAAGCTGTTTGGAGGTCTGTTTTGAGTTGTTGAAAAAATAATAGATGCAATAAATAAAACATTAGAAAATATTTATATTAAAAAGCCACACCTGTATTTATATTTAAAAATTTATATTAAAAACCCAAATACACACGCATACACAGCTATTTTCACACTCTTCTGTGCAGTCTTCACCACACGCACGCACTTTACAAAGCAACCTTAATCTGAATGCCATCGTGGGTTTTGCTTTCTAAACTCATATCCCACTTGTCTAGAGAATAAACAGATTTTGTTCATTCACTGTGAGTTTATATAATTTAATTAATGGCTTCAGTCACAATGATTTATATCTTGATAATCACTGCCTTCTGAAGAATTCACTGTTTTAAAAGTAGCAGCTTGAATAGCTCATAAGCCCTTATGTACAGTGCCCCATTTTACAGATGGGGACACTGAGGTTCTAAAGGGGTTATGGAACTAGCCAGGATTGTTCTTGGCACATCCAGGCCTGCAACTCACACCCCTAGAACCCCAGACCTGACCATGGCTTTCCGCCCAGTCTCAGCTGCCTCCTGTGAGTCCCTAGCCTCCCTGCTCGGTTGTGAACGGATGTTGCAGTGGGTGGAGGTCACAGGAAGATAACATCGTACTTACCAATTTTCCCCAACTCGAGTGGATCAGGTGGCCGCTACCTGCCTCTGCGCAGGGCTGGTTTGACTAGCACGATCCTAACCTGACTACTAAGAATGTGATTATTTTTGTGATTTTGCAAAACTGTTCTGTATTTCCTGGGAAGCTTAGCCCAGTGTACTAGGTTCCACACAGTTGCCACAGCTGCAATCCTGAATATCGTATCGTAGAATTAGAAGCTCTGTGAAGGTGGTCTGTATCTCTACATAAATTTCACCGCATCCCAGTCCAGTCCAAGGCCTGCACCATGACTCTTCTGGAGGTAACTCCCTGAGGTACCTCTTGGTGCTTTGTGGTGGCCCAGGGACCTGGAGGAAACTCAGAGTTACATGACGTTTTCAGAGACATGGAGTCAAACCCAGGAGTCAAGTCCTCTATATACCAGCACAATTCTCAGCAGCTGAATCCATGCATGAAAGGTTTTTCTCTGGCAGAATTCATGCAGTTCACACAGTCACAGGGCATGTTTTCTGCCGGCACACGCCATGAGCCTACAGAGCCCCCCGGGGCGGGGGGCATTAAGAAGGCAGATGGCAGCGGGGCTCAGCAGATCGTGGGAGCTCTGGTTGAGTTCCGGTTAGCCTGAGTGCCAGCTGAAACAGTGGTCCTCCTTGCGGGGGTTTCAGCTGCCCAGCTGTCTACAAGGGAACCGGGAGCACCCACCCCACTTCCCAGCTGGCCCAGGAAGCCATCATGTGCAATAACTTTTAGTAATGGCTGAGCACAGCTGCCTTTGAACTAATGGCCTGGTAATCTGCACTAGAAAGGTCTGGATCACTTTACAAATCCCCCAAGCCTTGCCATTTGTTTGACTTGTTGCTCTTAAAGTTTCACATCATTTCAACATGTTAAGCCGCCACTTCAAGTGCATTACTGAGTCTGAGGGAGAAGGCAGCCCCCCGAGCATGTTTTCTTTGCCACTTTGCTCTCTTCCTTCTCTTTCACAGCTTACTCACCCGAGCAAGCGGCCTGTCTCTGGTTTCCAGATTCAATGCTGCTTTGCTCATGGGCAGGATCCATCTGCTGAGTGTCTGCAGACATCAGCACTTGAAGAAATGCTTTAGAGAACCCCTGCATGTCAGTGCAGACGAAGTCTTCGTGAAAATAGTGGTACAGCACCCGACAAGGTTTCACAAACACACAGATGACCGCTCCAGGACAATCAAGCGTTTGTCAGGAATGTTAGACAAAGAAAGTGTTATGTCCACAACACTATCTATCACTGCTGCCAGCAACATCAATTTAATACGGAACTTATAGACCAAAAAAACCCCACCTTACTTTTGCTTCATGAGTAATATTGCACTCAGTGCAAGTTCCTGGCAATTGATAAGAGGGGGATCCCCCCCCAAAAAAAACAGCATTATCTTCTGGAGAGCAGGACCCTTATAGTACAGGCTTCCTCCACTAGGTGAGTGAAACCCATCTAGGAACCCATCTGTATCCGTGTACCAGCTGGGGTTGTTGTGAGAGGCTGCATTCAGCTTCAGTGAATTCTTTTTAAAACTCTTTCAATGCCTTTGTCCATTTCATGATGACTGTTTTACAAGTTTACCTGCCCACACTTTGCCAAGTGTTCAGCAGTTTTTGACCAAAAGCAGCATGACCCCATGCCCCCCCCATTCACCTGATCTCACCCCCAATGACTTTATTTTGTTTCCCTGGATGAAAAAAGCCCTCAAAGGGAAACAGCTGCTGATGAGGAAGAGGTGAAACAAAAAACAGCAAAAGCACTAAAAGGCATCGAGTTCAAAAACTGTTGATGAGTTCAAAAACTGTTTTGAACAGTTTTTCAAAACAATGAGTTCAAAAACTGTTTTGAGAAGTCGGAAAAGACTCAATAGATGTGTTACACCAAATGAACAGTACTTTGAAGGTGACTGGAGTTTAAACATGTAAGAAAATATACGCAATTTTTTATAAATAAGTTCCAGTTTGGGGGGGGTTCCCCTCTTATAGTAATATGCTTAAAAATGTGCATTTCCTCCTTAGTCCTTCATCCAACCAATGTACAATCATAAATACCTCATGAATTTTATGTAGGTTCATTAAGTATGTATTATTTATTGAAGAAAACCAAAAATTGTATAAAATCTAAAGCAATTAGAACTCCTGAATCACTTCAGAACGTTTTCAACTATTCTTATTGTTTTTTACCATTTCCTATTACTTTGTGCATTTAAAAAAAGCAAAACTTATCTAAAAGTTATGTGGCCCTGGCCAGTTAGCTCAGTTGGTTAGAGCATTGTCCCAATACACCAAGATCATGGGTTTGATCCCTGGTCAGGACACATACAAATGCCAAACAATGAATGCCTCAGTAAGTGGAACATATCAAGGTGTTCTCTCTCTCTCTCTCATCAATAAATACATTTTTTGAAAATATGTGGTTTCCTTTTTTATAATAATTATCATTTTTGTCACTTCCTGGGCTTTATGGGTCTAAGGCATTAAAATCTTTTATATTCTATTAAAACTGACAACTCACTTTGTGCCTTGATATAACTCTGCTCAAGGAATTCTCCGCCGATGAGTATCTGGCAGTATTATTTTTACCTTATGTGCTGATATTTATGACCAGACTGAGCAATGTGCAGGGTCTCCAATCTCCTTCCTTAGCCCTTATACACATTTTATTCTGAAAGAAAGTGGCATTATTGTTTATGCTGTCTGCAAAAGACCTAAAAAAGGAAACATTATGCAAAATGTCTTTATATTCCTCTGAGTTTGGGGGAAGAGGCATAAGGGCTGTAATGAATAGTTTGATAATACACTATCACAAAACACATGCTTTCTAGCAGCATCTTAAATTTGAAAGTTCCCAATTGAAAGATAACCTTCCAAAGCATCTTTCCTCCCAGTTGTCGTGGTCCCTCACTGTGGGTCCTGGGGCAATAAGGACAGTTTCCCTGGTCCCCTTATAATTGCTAGAACTTGCTTTCCAAAGTTCATGTTCTAAAAAGCATATTTGTCTTTTTCTTTTTTAAGTTAACCCCACCAGGTATTGAAAAACAGAAATCATCCTCAAAGTAGACAACATAAAACTGAAATGGCTTAACTACTGTCCATGCCACAGCCAATTGGTAACAGCCTGAACTCGCTGCCCCTTTTACCATTCTGTTGGGACCCAATCCAGAACTTTGTCCAAAGGCACAGACAGGCAGGAGGGTGGTCAGTGTCATTTCGATTACTGTATTTGTCCCAGTGATTGAAGGCATAAGCGAAAATGAGGAGAGATGTCTGGAGCCCTTAGCAGAGAAGTTCAGATTGAACTCACTGTGGAGGGAAACATGTTGTGCACAGAGAGGGGCACTACACTCCAAACTACACAACTCTTTTTCCTAAAGGCTTTATGCAAAGCAAATATTTAGTAAAGAACTCTTTAATGGCCAAAGGGTTTTCTCAAGTATCAGTATTCTCAGATCTCCCAGGCTCTACAAATTATGCTAAATTAACCAGCTCGGGCTGCCATAACAAAATATCAGACTGGGTGCCTTAAATAACAGATATTTATATTTTCACAGTTCTAGCAGCTGAAAGTCCGTGATCATAGTCTCAACAGGTTTGGTTTCTTCTGAGTCCTCTTTCTGTGACTTGCCAATGACTACCTTCTCCTGTGCCCTCACATAGTTTGTGTCTGAATCTCTTCTTCTTATTAGGACACAGTCATACTGAGTTACAGCCTGTCAATATGACCTTGTTTTACTTTAATTACTTCCCGAAAGGCCCTCTCTCCTAATATAGTCACATTCTGATGTGCCAGGGGTTAGGACTTCAACCCATGAATTTGGGGAAGTTACACCCACAACATATGCTGATGAGAAACATAAGGTAACTCCTTTTTAAAACATTTATTTATTGACTTTAGAGAGAGAATAAGGGGGAGACAGAGAGGAGAGGGGGGAGAGACGGAGAGGGAGAGATTGAGATTCACTGTTCTGTTTATTTATGCATCCATTGGTTGCTTCTTGTCTGTGCCCTGACCTGGGATCAACCCTGCAACCTCGGCGTATCCGAATGACACTCTAACCAACTGAGACACCTGGCCAGGGCACAAGGCAACTCTTAAGTGGTCGTGTTTGTTTGGGTTATGCACAATGTTCTTACATTTTCATTAATGTAATGGTGACACTAAGTTATTTATCTGCCTGTGTGGTGCTGAAGGATGGAGACTTGAAATTCTGACCAACCTTAGAAGATTTTCCTGAGACTATTAGAAGCATGTACTTCCCTGTAGCCATGAGATGCAACATACCCCTACTGATAACAGTAAGGATCTGAAAGAAATTGCAGTTTGTTTGACATGTTTATATGTAGCCTGGTGAGGTAGAAACAATATTATGGTAGAAACCAAGAGAGCTGAGTTTTACCCTTACTGAAGAGACGTGACTTGCCTTAGGGCACTTTGGCTTATTTCCCCAGTAAAGGGTAGCAGCCAAGAGTACACTTCTGGGGTCAGACTGCCGAGGCTCGAATCTACCGCCTATTAGCTGGGTGATCTATGTAACCTCCCTGTCATTCTGGTTCCTTCTTAATAATAATAACAACCTATCTAAAAGGCAGTGAGATTAAATAATGCTGAAGCTTCAAAGCACTATAAGAGTGTCTGTCATGACATAATAGCTTGGGTTTCCATTTTTGTTGTCCATAAAATGCAAGGATTAAATGAGATACTTTATAAAGTCCTTTCAGACTCTACAACTGTGATAGTAATGTCATTATGTTTTATGATTCTCAAAATTGCTGTTTGGCACGTGCATTTCAACATTTATAGACATTATAGCACCTAAGGAGTCAATTTTCTTCATACTCCTTGAATAAGTTATATACTAGAGAGAATCAAGTGCTCTGTCCATCACATTACCAAAAGCTCCTGAAATTATTTTGCATAAATTCTTCAGCATAACACAATTTGCCCTAAAACACAAACAAGCTGGTACCATATTGCTTTCTGCTATATTTTTCTCTTATGCTGTAAATTTTTTTGCTCTCTAGTAATATTCACTATTTTATTCTGGGTAGGGGAAAGCAATAGCATTTTTTTCATGCTCATATTGAGGATACTAAAGCATTCTATGATTAATAAATGTATCAGACCACTGTGAAGGTCTCTTTCATTTAGAAAATCAAGCATTCAAAGACATTTTAGCCTCAGTTACAAATCTTTTATGCAAATAGTTGGCAATTTAATTGATAATTAAGTAACATGGCAAATGAACTATGGATGGGGGAGATGAGAAGTTGTAACTATTAGAAGGTAATGGACTGACCACTGAAATCATATGGGATGTTTGCCAAAAATATAGATTCCCAGGTGTTTCTTTGGAGATCTTGGGTGGGGCCAAGGACTCTGTATTTTAATGAGTGATCCAGGATTGCCTTACAGTGTTATTTGGGATGATCAGAAAGGGAAAATTTTAACAGATACAAGTATGGATGGAGGACATCTCAGGTAGAGACAAACTGCACGAAGAAAACCCAGAGGAAGGAAGGCAGAGTGTGGGTAGAGGATGAAAGGGTTCTGGGGCCCAATTCCAACATAGTGGAGGGGTTCCAACATATCACCAAACAATTCTTGAACACCAGGTGGGTGCCTGCAATTCAACTCACTTCTGATACTCTTTACCTGGGGAGAGTGCTAGACCCCCCAGGTTAAGGACTCAGTCCCACGAGACTGCACTCTCCCCACTTCAGATGCCCCAGCTGTGCTTCTGACCCAATAGCTATATATCTGAGGTCCCAACTCTCCCCTCCTTGGGTTCCATTAATTTGCTAAAGTGGTTCACAGAACTCAGTGACATATGTTGCTTACTGGACCACTGGTTTGTTACAATAAAATATAAGGTGGGAACAGCCAGGTGGGCGATGTGCACAGGGCAAGGTATGAGAAAGGGCGTAGAGCTCCACTCTCCTCACATCTCCCCAGGAAGCTCTCTGGACCCTCTCCTTTTTTGTGTTTTCACACAGGCTTCAGTACTTATACACGACTGAGTACGTCATTAGCCATTAGTAATCTATTCAACTCCAGCCCCTCTTCCCTCCCTTAAGGTCAAGTTGATAGGACTGAAATTTCCAATCCTCATGTCACATGGCTGGTAGGTAACTTAGGTTATTGGTTTGAGACCTTTCACTCTTCTGACATAAACATGTTTTCCTCTCAGTACTGTGCCAAGAAACTAGAAAAGCAAGATGAAGATAAGCACAAAGCAAAAAGAAGAAAGGAAATAATAAACAAAAGAGAAAAACAGTGAAATTAAAATTATGAAAAAATTAAGTCAATAAAGAAAAAGTTCTTTTTAAATCAAAGCAATAAAGTTAATAAACTAACAAAACTGATGAAGACAAGAGAGATGACACAAATTACTAAGATCAGGAATGAAACAGATTTCAATGTAGAAACCACAGCCATAAAATGATAATAAGTGGTAGTACAAATAATTTTACACTCACGAATTTGATAATGTAGGAGTAATGAACCAATCACACTAGAAAATCACAAGTTACCAAATCTTTACTAAGATAAAATAGATAATCTAAATAGTCCTATAATTAATAAATTAAAAGCATAATTCAGAAATTTTCCCCCACCCCAAAACTTTCTGGGCCTGTATAGCTTCACTGTAGAATTCAACCAGATAGTTGAAGAAGAATTAACACTAATTTTGCTCACTTTTTCAGAGAAAGGAATAGGAGGAAACAATTATTTTCATGAGGACTTTATTACCCAAATATCAAAATCAGACAAACATCACCAAAAAAGGACTTACAAAAAACCTCTCTCGTGAACTTAAACACACAAAAAAACCAACAACTTGTTAGCAAGTTGAATCCAGTAAATATATAAAGAATTATATTCTACAACCAAGTGAGATTGAGTCCAGGTATTCAAAGCTGATTCACTATTCAAAAAGGAAACAGTGTAATTCAACAAATCAACAGGTTAAAGAAGAAAGATCATATGATCATAACAACTGATGAAGAAAAAAACATTTGACAAAATTCAACACTCATTCATGGTAAAAACCCCTTAGCAAACTGGAAATATAAAAGAACTTTCTCAACTTGATAAGAGCAACTACAAAAAACTACAGCTAACATTATTCTTTCTTTTAAATTTTTTTTAAATTTAATTCTTGTTCAAGTACAGTTTTCTGTCTTATATTCCCAGCCCCGCCCCCCAGTGCTCCCCACCTCCCTCCCATTTCCGCCCCCCACCTTAGTTATTGTCCATGTGTCCTTTATACTTGTTCATGTGAGTCCTTCCCCTTTTCCCCTGTGATTCTCTCCCCTCTGGACCCTGTCAGCACATTCTGTATTTCAGTGTCTTTGGTTACATTTTGCTTTCTTGTTTGTTTTGTTGTTTAGATTCCAATTAATGGTGATATCATATGGCATTTGTCTTTCACCGCCTGGCTTATTTTGCTCAGCTAACATTATTCTTTAATGGTGAAAAATTGAATGCCTTTTTCCCCAAGACTGGGAACAAGGTAAAGATGTCTTGTGTTACTGCTTTTATTCAACATAATTAATTCAAACTGATCACAGTTTTAGATAGAAAAATCATAAAACTTTTAGAAAAAGATGAAGAGGAAATTTGGGGGAACTAGAGCTAGGAGAAAAGTCCCAAAGCAGGGTACCACAAGCACAATTTATAAAAGGAAAATATGGTAAGTTGCACTTCACCACAATTTTACAATTTCAAATTTTTGCTCTGCAAAAGACCCTGTTCAAAGGATAAAAAGGTGAGCTACAGACTGGGTGAAAATATGTACAAATCATATATCTGAAGGACTCTAAAAACTCAACCGTAAAAATCGAACAATCCGATAGAAAATAGGCAAAAGGCATGAACCAACATTTCACCAAGGAGATTTTACAGATGGTATACAGGCACATAAAAAGATGTCCAAAATCATTCACTATTAGGAAGATTCAAAACAAAATACAGTACGATATCACTACACACCTATCAGAATAGATGGCTAAATAAAAACAGAGGCCAAAAACTGGATTACTCATGAGTCATTAGTAAAAATATAAAATGATACAACCACCCTGAAAAAGTCTGCAGTTTAAAAAAATAAATATGCAACTATAATAGCCCAGCAAGTGTATTCTTGGGCATTTTTCCCAGAAAAATAAAAAGTTGTGTTTACATAGAAACCTATACAAGAATATTTAGAACAACATTATTCATAATCATCAAAAATTGGAAACTACCAGATGTCCTTCTGTGAGTGAATGGTTACGCCAACAGTGGGACGTCCTTACCATGGAATGCTACTTAGCCATTAAAAAGGAAAAGCTATTGATTCCTGCAACAACCTGGATGAATCTCGACAATTATATGAAGTTTTTTTAAAAGCCAATCCCAAAAGGTCCCACACCATACGGTTTTATTTTTATAACAAACATAAACTTCTTAATAAGAATAAAATTGAAGTAAAATTAGAGGGATAAAAAACAGATTTGTGGTTGCTAGCGGTTAAAGATGAGAGTGGAGGAGAGAAGTGGGGGTCCAGCTAAAGAGATACACAAGGGAGCTTTGTGGAGTCTGTTCTGTTCTTGATTGTGACGGTGGTTACCCAAATCTATGCAGGTAACAATATTACACAGAACTACACACACACACATATAACTGAGTGTGAGTAAAACTCTCAGGTGAAACCTGAATAAGCTCTGTGGATTGTACCAATGCCAGTCCCCCAGTTTTGACATCGTACTCTAGTTTTACAAGAAGTTAGCACTTGGAGAAACCGGGTGAAGGGTACATAGGACCACCCTGTATACTTGTTTTATACAACTTCCTGTGGATCTAAAATTATTTCATAATAGCAATTAAAGAAAATAAACCCAACTATTTTCATAAAAGGTGAGGCAGGCACTCAGGAGAGTTAAGCTGTGGGGGCGGGGAGGGGCAGTTGGGTGGGGTCTTCCATTCACTTCTTACTTTATACACTTCTGTAATTGGTTGCACTGAAGATATAAAAAAAAGATGCAGAAATTGGTGGGGGTTGGGGCTGAGTAGATCTAGAGCAGAGTTTAGGAGTTTGCATTTCTAATCAGTTCCAAGGTGAGCTGATGCTGCTGGTCTGGAACCCACCCTTTGAGAACCACAGGTTAGAGGAAGCCGTAAATCAACTCAGTCCTTGCTTGCTTAGTCTGATCTAAAAGGACTCCTTAATCTCACGATTAGATAATTGCAGAAACTAACCTAAACTATCATTTCCAATTTCACAAAGCCCATTTCTCTCAAATAGGCAAATATAGACAGACAATTTGTACAAAATGTCTTTTAACTCAAATAAATGGCTAGTCAACCTGGTCCTAGAAAATATAAATAAGTTAGTTTGAATTAGAATTAAATATAATCAATTTGTAAAGGATGATATCCCCATCTAATCTATAGCATTAAAGGAGTCAATCCCTTGAAACTCTAGACAAAACCAGCCTTTGGGAAAATCTCCTGCTGGCCTTGAGCTTGAAAACACAGAGCCTCACATTTTTACATGTAGTACCCAAAGGAAGGACACCCACCAACCATCTCACAGATAGAGAAGCCAAGTGTAGCTCAGTAAACAAAATGTTACTTTCTTCATTTCCTTTCCCCGTCACATTTCATGCCCTCTTCTCAGAATGCTTATCACCACCAAGAGTCATATTTCTGTTCCAGTATCTGGCAAGTGACTCCCTGCTGAACCGGCAGGTGAGAGGCCCCGTATATCAGAGACCTGCAGTCCACATGCTGCCTTCCCAGCCAGTGGTGGGCCCTGGAATGTTCTTCAAAGCTAAGTACTTCAGAGCGGCACTCTTGAAAATAAAGATCCAATTACTCAGAGCTGGATGGCACTGGAAATATCTCCAATCCCCAACTTAGAGGAACCTGAGGAGCTGTGAATAGTTCCCCTGGCTGCCAAGAGCCCTGATCAGTGCCGATCCAGTGAGTTTAAGGAAAACGTACCTGTCTGCGATGCTGGCCTTTCCAGACGTAAGAACAGGTACCAACTGGGACACCAGGAGATGCAAATGAAGTACAAGATCATGAGTCTGTAATTATCAGTAAGAGACAAATCAATGTAAGGAAGTCCGCATGTCTGCAGCACTCCCTCTTAAAAACAATACAATTTGTAGTGTGAACAAATTTTTCTGAATATTCCTACCTTCTTACAACTCAAAAGTCTGTTCCTCAGAGGAGCAATATTGGCATCACCTGGGAGCTTCTGCAAACTGAGACTGTCCGGGCCAAACCTGACCCACCCAATCAGAAACTGCGTGATAACAAGATCTCTGCCGATTCGTGGGCACATTGAAGTTTGAGCCGCTCTAGGGCCAAGCACACTCCTGTTAATTACAGTGGGGAAGCTGATGGGAAAGGGGAGCGGCATTACAGAGGCAGGAATCTCACGAGTGATTGGGTCAATCTCCACAGACACTGCAAAGCCACCCTGGAGAATTAGACAGTGTTGAGTCCAAGTCTAAACAATCAGGAACATTGCTGTAATCTGTGATGCTCTGCCTTCACAAAATGCCCAAGAAGGCTGGAAAACTCTGAGACTCAAGTCTTCAATTCAAACGTCATATATCACCACAAAAGCACTATTTCAACTCCATTTAGCATTTCCTAATTGAATTTCTTATTTCCCAAATAGCTGGGAATTTGATAGCTTGCAGAGGTTTATTATTGGCGAAATTTGAAATAACTGAATGAAATACCAGGTGATGTGTTCTGGAAAAGTGGTAAAATTCATCCAACAATCATTACAATTATTGTTTGCTCTTTCTTTGCTTTCAAACCTCTTGTTATTATTGATGAAATCACAGGCATTCACCAAGAATTGGTACATTTTAGGAGGCAGAGTCTGATAATCTTTAGAAACTTTCCTGCTATTTTTCATCACATAAACCTTTGTACAAAACTGCAGCTTTGATAACCATAGTCACCATAAATATATCTTGAATAATTATAGTTTAGGTTTTACAGTTTTGGCTCTTGGTTTAAAACCAAGGTGAATTCAAAGGCCTCTAATTGCTTAGGATTTTGCAAGCAGCCATGTTCACTGGTGCACCTTGCCTTTCAGGAGCTTACTACTTAGATGAGGAGGCAGACATAAAACCATGAAGTACATAACGAGAAAAAGTGATAGTACTTTAAATAAAAATATCAGAGGGAAGATGAGGAAATCGCACTGGGAGATTAGAGGTACTACTGACAGAGCTAAAAGGAAAGGTGAGGAAAAGAGGGGTGGGTTCTGAATGGGAAGGTGATGGACTTGGCTGTAGACCAATGAGTAGGAGATGTCCCTGAAGCATGGATTGCTACAGGTCAGTGTAAAATTAAGTATAAAATAAACAGTTGCGTGAGAAGAAGTGAAAGGAGAAAACTAAACACACTAGTCAGTAATGAGTAGTGACTCAAACTTCGTGAAGGAGTTATGACTTGCATTAAACCTTAAAAAATGGATGACTTTATTCAAGGTGAAGTAGACTGAGATGATGAAGGGTTTTGAAAGTACAGCCAGCCTTTTACATTTGAATGGGTAGGAAATGGATGCTATGGTTTTTTTAGGTGAAAAGTGATGAACATGGTGTTAAAGACATTTTTAAGCAGGGGAAGTTTTTGTTCAAGGCTTCCAGAGTTAAAACCCCTATTGGGAGGAACAGATAAAAGATGTATTTTAAAGAAAAAGATAGATAAAACTTTGACTCGGACTACTGGGGAGTCAATAAAGGAGAGAACTGAATCTGACAGGGAGAGTGGTAGCACAGGCAAAAAAGACTAGAAAGATAAATGGGGAGAGAGAGGATTGTGAATGCAAAGATGATGAACTTGGCTTTGAACACCAATAAGTTGGATAAATAAATATTCAGAAGGTATCACTCTCAGGTCACTCACCCATGAGAGCGAGTGCCTCCTTAACTTTTGCACCTGAGATCTCAATTGCTTCAGCCCTGCCCTGCTAGGCTAATGGAAATATGGAACTTGAGTTTAAATAAAAAATAAGATCAGAAATACAGGCTTGGAAGTAACCAGCATAAGAGCAATTATATCCTTGAGGTCTTCAAAGTAGACATCAAAGAGAAGGACATAGGGCTGAGCCTCAAAAAACTCCGCTTTGGAAACCAGAGAAGAAAGAAAATCAAGCAAGCCTAACTTAGGAAGGACAATCAAAAAGTCAGGAGAATGGACATTTCTACTTAAACATGGTAGATTTCACAGTTGACTTACTGTTTGTTCCTTCCAACCACCACTGAAATGATGGTCAAATGATGTTTGAAAAAGCATTCACTCACAAGGATTGAAAGAAGAGGCAGGGAGATGACAGTCATCGAAATGCGGGCACTCGGAAAGTAGGAGAAGTCCTAACTGTCTGGACAAACTCAGGAAACAGACTGAGCCAGCAGTGAGGGAAAGTGGGCAGCAGGTGTACTTGCAGCACAGAACACTGAAAGGCTCGGTAATTAGAGGCACTTGATACCTCTAGAGGTTGGGGTAGGGTGAACTAAAGACAGAAGTATGAGTTAAAATATTACATATTCTGTAATAGTTATATACAACAGATCCCTTTCTCACGCAAGCCTGGTTAGACAATACCCTACCGGTAACCTAGAATTCTAAAGACCTATTCTCTAGAAAGGGTGAATTACAGAGACTGGACACAGGAATACAAATCACAGCTGGACATACGATTTCCTTACTAAAAAGAGAAGGACTAAGTGAAAATCTACCTACAGAACAGTGCCCTTCCCCAACCGAATTTCTAGAAGATTGGGAGCCAGGCGTATAGCCCCCAGGCAGGATTCTTCTCTGAACAAAACTGACCAAGCTGGAAAAAAGACCAGTAAGGCACTCCCCTCAAGTAAGGGTGCAGTCAGTTCTGACAGTGAAGCCTAGAGCTCACCTAGCACTGACTCAGGCACAGACACACAGCTTCCAGATCACACGGTAGAAACTCACTCTGACACACAGGGATCATTAGAAATTTAAGAAACACTTCCACCATGAAAGATAAAAGTGGGGAGGAAGGGAGAAAGAGAAGATGGGAAGGAGGGTAGGAGGGAGGAAGGGAGGTGAAGGATGGAAGGAAGGATGGAAAACAGATACAACCATACACAAAAATAAACTCAAGATAGATAAAACGCTTAAATATAAGTTGCAATACCATAAAAGTACTAGAGGAGAACATAGGTAGGAAAATCTCAAATATTCCACACAGCAACATTTTCACCAATATGTCTTCTAGACCAACAGACATAAATGAGAGAGTAAACAAATGGGACCTCATCAAAATAAAAAGCTTCTGCACAGCTAAAGAAAACATCAGCAAAGTGAAAAGGGACCCAACCATATGGGAAAATACATTTACCAATGATACCTCAGACAAATGTTGTATCTCCAAAATATACAAAGAACTCACACAACTTCACTCTAAGAAGACAACTAACCCTATTAAAAAATAGGGAAAGGACTTGAACAGATTCTTCTCCAAGGAGGACATACAGAGGATCCAGAGACACATGAAGAGATGCCCAATATCGCTTGCTATCAGAGAGATGCAAATTAAAACCACAATGAGATACCACTTTACACCGGTGAGAATGGCTATCATAAACAAAGCAATAAACAACAAATGTTGGAGAGGGTGTGGGGAAAAGGGGACTCCGGTCCACTGTTGGTGGGATTGCAGACTGGTACAACCATTATGGAAAACAGTATGGAATTTTCTCAGAAAACTAAAATTGGACCTGCCTTTTGACCCAGCAATTCCACTGCTAGGATTGTATCCTAAGAACCCTAAAACACCAATCCCAAAGAACATATGCACCCCAATGTTCATAGCAGCACAATTTATAATAGCCAAGAGTTGGAAGCAACCTAGGTGCCCGTCAGTAAATGAATGGATCAAAAAACTATGGTACATATACACAATGGAATTCTATGCTGCAGAAAGAAAGAAGGAGCTCCTACCTTTTGCAACATCATGGATGGAACTGGAAAGCATTATGCTGAGTGAAATAAGCCAGGTGTTGAAGGACAAATACCATATGATCTCACCTTTAACAGGAATCTAAACAACAAAACAATGAAGCAAGCAAAATATAACCAAAGACACTGAAATAGAGAACAGCCTGACAGTGACCAGAGGGGAGAGGGGAGGGAATTTCAGGGGAAATAGGGGAGGGATTAAGAGGAACATATATAAAGGATACATGGACAACAACTGAGAAGGGTGGGAGGGAGGGGGGAGCACGGGGGTGGGATAGGATGGGAGTAATAGACAGAAAACTGTACTTGAAAAATAATTAAATAAATTTTAAAAAATAAATTAAAAAAAAGAAAAGAAAGAAAGTCCAGGGAAAGAGATGCAGAGGAAATCACTGAAGAAATAACACAGAAAAGAACACATAGGAGGGAAAGACGAGAGGTTCTGTACTAAGGGGGCTCAAGTACCCAACATAGTAAACAAAAAAAGGCTGATTTCAAAGCTCATAATCATAAAATTTCAGAATTCTGAAAACAATGAGGAAATCCTGGAAATCTGATGTAAGACCACAGGCGAAAGATGGCATAGAAAATGTTAACAGCAAAATTAAAAACTAGAAGACAATGGAGCAATGTTTCCAAATACTGAGGGAAAATTATTTGCATACTAGAATTCTATTCTCAGCCAAATATTGATCAAAAGTAAGGAGAGAATAAAAACATTTTTGGAAATGCAAAGATGAAAAATGATCTCCTCTGCATCGTCTTACTAGGAAGCTAGTACATTAGACACTTCGCTAAGGGTGATAAAACAAGAAAGAGGAAGATCTGGGGTCCAGGAAACAAGGAATCCAACACAGAGAAAGGCAAAGGGGATCCACAAGGTGATGGGAGAGGGAGCTGCTAGGGCAGCAGCCAGCCTGGACGGGAGCAGGGTGGAAAGGGGATTCTGGAGACGGGTATCAGAGAAAAAAACCTTTTTGTTCATCGTTACAGAAAACTTACCCCTTTGTCCAGGATTTGGGGCTGAACTAGACAAAAACAGAAAACTAAGCAAATGAAAAAGAGTTATTATTAATTTCAGGGGAAATAACAAAGTAGACGATAAAGGAAATGCTATCATATCATTCGGCTCATCTGTGAAAAAGATGTACTTAGTCATCTTAGTCTAAGATGTACTTAGATCAATATTGATCTAGCCAAAGTGAGTGGAGGTGTCTAGAGAGAGAAAGGGTGTATAAGCCAAACCTCATCATTAAAGGTAGGAAACTAACAGATAATACCTAGAGCTGAAAAAAATTGACAGTGTAAGGATGTGATTCAAAAACATGAACACAAATACTCAAGAACAAGTTAGAAGATTGGAAAGTGGTTGCACTGAAGAGCCCTCAAGAGGGAAAGGCTGAGCCGGGGCTGCGGTTCTCAATTTTTTTTTCAGATCTTATTTATTTATTTATTTATTTATAGAGCAGGGAAGGGAAGGAGAAAGAGAGGGAGAGAAACATCAATGTGTTTGCCTCTCATGCACCTGAACTGAGGACCTAGCCGTCAACCCAGGCATGTGTCCTGACTGGGAATCGAACTGGTGACCCTTTGGTCTACAGGCCGGCACTCAGTCCGCTGAGCTACACCAGCCCAGGCTGCTGCTCTCAATTCTAAGCCTTGAAAATAATCTGCCTTTTAAAGCTGTATCTACATACACCATTATAAAAGTTTAAAAAAATAAAGAGACCATGAACATCGGGGTGCATAGGTTCTTTTGGATTGGTGTTTCAGGGTTCTTAGGATATACTCCCAAGAGTGGAATTGCTGGGTCAAAAGGTACGTTCATTTTTAGTTTTCTTAGAAAATTCTATACTGTTTTCCATAGTGGTTGTACCAGTCTGCAATCCCACCAACAGTGAACTAGAGTCCCCTTTTCCCCACAACCTCTCCAGCACTTGTTGTTTGTTTCTTTGTTTATGATAGCCAATCTGACTGGTGTTAAGTGGTATCTCATTGTGGTTTTAATTTGCATCTCTCTGATAGCTAGTGATATCGAGCATCTTTTCATGTGTCTCTGGATTCTCTGTATGTCCTCCTTGGAGAAATGTCTGTTCAAGTCCTCTGCCCAATTTTTGATTGGGTTGCTTGTCTTCTTTGAGTGGAGCCGAATGAGTTCTTTGTATATTTTGGAGATTAAACCCTTATCTGAGGTATCATTGGCAAATATGTTTTCCCATACGATAGCCAAGAGTTGGAAGTAACCTAGATGCCCATCAGTAAATGACTGGATCAAAAAACTATGGTACATTTACACAATGGAATTCTATGCTGCAGAAAGGAAGAAGGAACTACTACCCTTTGCAACATCATGGATGGAACTGGAAAGCATTATGCTGAGCGAAATAAGCCAGGCGGTGAAAGACAAATATCATATGATCTCACCATTAACAGGAATCTAAACAAACCAAACAAGCAAGCAAAATACAACCAATGACACTCAAATATGGAACAGGCTGTCAGGGTCCAGAGGGGAGAGGGGAGAGAATCATAGGGGAAAAGGGAATGGACTCACATGAACAAGTATAAAAGACACATGGACAATAACTAAGGGTGGGGGGTGGAAAGGGGAGGGAGGCGGGGAGCATGGGGTGGGGGGGCGGGCAGGGTTTGGAATATAAGACAGAAACCTGTACTTGAACAAGAATTAAATAAAAATTATATTTAAAAAAAATAAAGAGACCAAAATAAGTAGAATCAAGATATCAAAATAAATTCATATTTTAGAATCAGTTGCATTTATGATAGTAAATGCATATTTCAAATTTAACAACAAAACTTGTTAAACAATCAGATTTTACAATCTCAAGTTAATAAGCTGTTTTAAGGAAGAAAAATGAGAGCATTGCAATAAAATCATATTGTCACTATTAAAGACTGCTTCTTAAGAAGGGTTCATACATTAGGTCAGTTTTAAAATCTTAAGTATTTTGTATTTTTTAATTGCACATGTCAATCACCCTTCCCAAGCGTGTGTTCACTGAGAAGCAACACTGGGCAGAGGACGCAGCACAAACCTGCAGCCCTCAGGGACTCAGGAAATGTATTTCCCACGTTTTCCAGGTGTCTGCGTGGTAGAACCCTCCACTGATTTTTTTTTTCAATTCACTTTTTGAGTAGCTGTTCCCACTTGTGAATACAAGTAGCCAAACAGCAGCTCACAACACATTTCAACTTACACATGTAAACATTCTGGTGGCCAAAAAAACGCTCTCTATTCAAACAATAGATCAGGGATGAAACAGTGGCTTCAAGGTCGCTTTTGACATTTAAAAAGGGCTGAAGTAGTTTTATGCCTTTGCTGCCTATAGTATCTCTAGATACCTAATAACTTTGAAGAGACGATCTGAGCATGTTATATACACTGAAAGCCCCTCCAATGCAAAGTCATATTTTCCTTTCTATTTTTCATTTCTGGATGCTGGCTGCAGTGAACAATATAATTGTGTTCTCTTATTGATTTTCTTATAAAAATGTATCCTTGTTAGATTCATTGATGACTATACATTACAGAGGCACCTGATAAAATTTCATTGTGTTATTATCACCACACAGGAAATGCTCTTTGTTGGATGAAAATAACTTCTTTCAAGGTGAAGATGAAACTGGGTTTAATGCAGAATTCCAGAGAGTGGCATCTTCATTTGAAAAACAATCGCCTAGAACTCCCACCCTCAAATCAATTCAGTATTATTTTCAGTTGAGAAGATACACTGTATCATTCTAACTTGACCTCAGTTTTCCAGTTTTTTAAAAAAGATTAATTTCCCACTTTAAACACTTAACAATTTAAAGCTTTAGCTCTTCAAAAGAGTTCTGATTCTCTCAGAACTGCCCTGTGCCATGCACCTCCTAAATCATTCTAGATAGTTTGTGGTGGCCTGTGTCTGATTAACTTGAATTGGTTTGGGCTAGAATATTTGTTAGAACAACTCAAGTCAAATAGTGACTTTGTATTTGCAGGGTTGTGTAAATGTATAACCCATAGTTATTTTCTTTATTTGAAGGATTATAATAAGAAGTCCTCATTTTTACTAAGAAATACTAAAATATTCTCTTTTATTTTACCAGAATTATAGGCTTCCTGAAATTCCTAAAAACCACTAAAATAACAGAAAATATATTTTTAAATATATTCAAAGGTTATGAATTATTCCTAGGAAATCCAACTAAAAAGAAAAGAGAATGTTCATACTGTCACTTAAAAATGTGATATGACATACTCTTAAAAGATCACTTGCTTTTCACTTCAAGTCCGTCTCAGCCTTGCTGTTCTAATGGAGTAGATCATGGCAATAAAGTTTTTAAAAAATAAAGTGAAATTTTCCTCTTGGTGAAAAATGATTTTCAAAAAGCAATTTCTCCTTTTAAAATTAGAATAATTACTAATTTTAAATAAGTAAAGTATTCAGAACTCCACATAGGTTAAATGACAGCAAATTTGTGAATAAACAAAAAACAGGACACAAAGCCAGCGCTCTGCCACATGAAAGAGGACACGAGGTACCATGACGCTCCCCGGTTTAGTCTCATCTGGATTCGAGGCTATTTTAAATCAGTCTTTTTATTTCTTTAAATCACACACGATAACTCATTCAGCTCACAAGGCACTGCTCAAAAGAGATGATTTAGGGACTTGATTAACAAATAGAGAAATAATTCATAATTAGCATGCCAACCACACATGACTGGCTGCTTCCCCAGATTTAAAATAGCATGCTTTGTAGATTTCTAATTTATTTAGCAAATCCTTTCTCCAGTCGAGAAGAGCCCATTTCTTATCTTGGTTTTCAGAGCTCTTCTGACTAAGGAGGTTTCCCTAGAGCTCATTGGCAGCCCATTGGCTAGGTTCCCAAATAACCTGACGTGGCTCCTGATTTCCCCACTGTCTTCGGCTTAAACTAGAGGAAGTCATTTGTCTATGTGCAAGCCTTAAGTGTCCCCACTTGAAAAATGGGGACAAGGGTCTGCACAAGTTCAAGTGAATCAAGAGTTCAAATCGAAATTGATGTTAAAAAAGACAACAGGCAGAGAGCAATTTTCTCCGTAAATCATTTTGAGGGACTTCTGACCACAGTAACATCCTGCATGCCTGGTGTGTAAAATGTGTGTAAAAAAGCTAGTCTTTCAGTCCACTCAAAAAACAAAGAATTCACTTAGAGACTTATACACAGCATATTTTATTCATTAAATTATTTTTATAATATGCTGAGAATGAGAACTTAAAAGTGCTTAAGAAAATATTATTCATTCTGCAAAAGAGTACCTATGGCCTAGAATACAAACAGGTCCCTGGAGACTGTCTTAAAGCTACAAGCTGAGGGAGGCAGAGGTCATGGCCCTCCTCCCTGAACCCCCTCACACTTGGCCTGTCCACTCCCGAGTCAAGTGGGGCCATCCACTGGGGCTTTTGCAGCCTGAACAT
Organism: Sturnira hondurensis; assembly: GCF_014824575.4. Lineage (NCBI taxonomy): Eukaryota > Metazoa > Chordata > Mammalia > Chiroptera > Phyllostomidae > Sturnira > Sturnira hondurensis. The sequence continues at coordinate 39,672,228 of NW_028076767.1, forward strand.
GACCACCGTATTTGGTTTGAACAAGGCAGAAAATCACAAAACTAAAAACAAATTTGCTACAAGGAGAAAAAAATGTGCTTTGCTTTCCAGATTTTATTTTAAAACATTTATTCAGGCTTCTCTATGATTTCAAGCCCCACAGCCCAAAGGCATTAAATGGTATTGAAGCTTAATGGCCTGAAAAGTTGCCTTTTGAATTAAAGCACACCCAGTTACAAAGGGGGAGGGGAGGGCATCTGCAACTAATCTGAAAATTCCATCTGATCCTGGACTTGGAGGACACAGCCAGCAAAATACAGTCCTTTCAAATCACATAGGGGAGCATATGATTCTCGGAGCTGGGTTTGTATATCAAGGCCTACTTAAGGGTATTTTTCCATTCATGAAGAATAACCTATAATATAGAGAGGTTTAGATAGGCACTGAGAAGAAAAAAATAAGCTTCTCCAGATTCTTTTCTCGCCAAGTTGTTCACTTATTATAGAGGCAAATTCTACAACCTTTCATTTTATAGGTAAATGGGGCATTTGTTCCCAGATCAGTGGGCTCCAAAATAGGAACAATATACTGGGTAGAGGTAGAAAATTTTAATTTTTTATTTATGTGTACTACTTTGATCATCATTTTAAATTTTGTGTTTGTTGTATGTGAAATCCATGTGACATCTCCTAAATAAATAAATGGACTTATATTGGGGTACTTGATTAAGTAAATCCAGAGACAACTTCTCTAAACAATGTATCTGGGGCACAATGAAGTTGTTCTAAATCTTAGTCCACAAACAAATCCCTTGAATGATGCAGGTGCCGCCCCCGCTACTCGAAGAACCTGACCAACCAGAGCTCTACCCATCGGATTTTCTCTAACTGCATCCTGCTCTTTTTCCTTTCATTTAAAAAAAAAGGTGCTATTGTGCATTGTTTAACAATGGAACTATAACACAAGTACAAACAGGTGAGTCCTGTGTGAATCTTTATCATCAGCTGTTGCTGTAAAATATGTACATTTGTATCAGCACCAAAAATAGAGAAACTCTGACAAGAACGAGTCCCACCAAATATCCCAGTTACTCTGGTGGCAGCGATTATCTCAGGGATAGAGAGATATGGTCACTATCAAAGTGGGTGTTTTTAATATCAACTTCAATCTGCTATTTTTGAAGAGTTATTTTTGTCTTTGTACAAACAGGATATCAAGTACAACTTTCTTGTGTTGATTAAGTGTCAGTATTTCCTTTTTGGAGTGTAAGTGGCCTGAATGGTTATTTAGCAACTGGTTATTTAGGGGTAAGAGAAACAGTGCAGGGAGCAGAAGAAAACTTCCAAAAAAAAACTGTAATTAAAATCATTCATGGGAAAAGAGAAAATATTGCATCCATGAAATAAGAAGAAGCTACAACAAACGGAGTAAGAAGGATGAGTTTTTAGAAAAATATATATATATATATATGACAGCCAGAAGAAAAAGTCCAGTGAGAGGACTGGAAAAGAAAGCAAATAAAATCTCCTGAGGAGATAGACAAAGAAAAATATAAGAAAATCCAAGTATCAATGTGGAATATTGAACACCTGATAAATAAAGCTAATAAAAACAAAATAGTTGGGAGAAAACTCTCAAATAAATAGTATAAGAAACATTCCTAGAACTGAACTTTGTAAGTCTGAGAAATTAAAGGCCCTCTGAAAACCTAGTATAATCAATGAAAGATGTCCACATCGGGGACTTTTAGACTACTCGGGACAAAGAGAGAATCCCGATCGCTTCCATGTGGGAGACTGGTCCACCCAGTACACACAAAGGATCGGGACCCAGAGTGGCATCAGACTTCTCGACAGCTACGTTGGAACCCAGAGGACAATGAAACACTGAAGATCCTGTTCAGTTAGAACTCCATAGCCGACCTGTCATTCCAGTGTGAGAACAGAATAAAGATACTTGAAGAGATGCAAGATATCAAAATGATTACATCTCCTGCCATTTTTTCTCAGGGACTCTTGTTTGAGCAAATCAAGGAAGAGAAAAATAAACACTTAAAGAAAATAGGGAATACGATGTAGAAAAAAAAAGGCATGGACAATCCCAAGACCACAGCCCTCCAGAGCAACTGGCTCAGATCACAGCACAAAGACCCAGGAATCAAGGGAGATATTTCCAGGAAGTAAAAGAGTCAAGAGGGAGGGTATGGGGGAACCTGATAGAGTACCCGATAGGTTAACCTTGAGGGAGATTGGACTGGCAGCCTTAAGAGAGTATGGAAAAACATATTACTGGTTAAAAACATATTACTGGGTACGAAGAAAACAAATCCAGTGAAAATCAAGAAAGTGAAAGTGAAAGCGTCAATGAGGAAAGAAATGTAATCACGGTCCGCTCTTCGACTGAGACAACAATATCCATAGTCGTAATTATAAACTCTGAATACTAGTTTAACCCAGACTAGTCGGGAAAGAGTGGGTGTGGTGTGGGAGAACTAAGTCCTCTGCCAGAGAAATAGCCCACAGGCGGTGAGTGAAACTGGGGCCTCAGGAGAAAGCAGCACACACTTGCTTAGAAATTGCAGAAAGAAACAACTAAAAGGGCCAAAAAGCAGCTGAAGGGTGGGTCACATATATAGTAGGTACTTGTTAATACTGAGAAAGTAAATAAAGTCTCTAAACTCTCTCCAAAAAGCATTATTTCCCCATTTTTTCTTTGTTGTTCTTCTTTTATACATATTCTTTTCCAGAGTTTCCCTCTAGTTCTCATTTTAAAAACAAAAGAAAGCAACTCAGAAAGGGTTTTAGCCTAGAGGAATTCTGGTCCAAACCATACTCTCCACACATCATGGACCACACACACACACTCACCCCAAGTGCACCTGACAGCTCCATTGTCAGCAGACTCAGACAAGAAGTTCATGGTCATACATCAGGGCTTAAATATGGGCTCATTCAGAGAAAATATACTAACCCTACAGTTAAAATTTTGCCTGAGGCAGGGAAGCGATACCTGGTTCCTGGTCCCCAAACCCACGACCTCATCCCCCAGAAAAACAATGCTGTAACAGAAAGGCCAAGATAGCTAGAGTGAAGGTCGAAGAGGAAACATTTCTTAGTATTTGAGAAAATACTGACTACTATAGCACTTACTCTTTGCCAGCTCTGTTCTAAGTTCTTTACAAATAGTACCCTGTTGGATACTGTTATTCACAATGAAAGATAATAAGATGGAGGCCAGAGTGGTTAAGTAACTTGTCCAAGATCACACAGCTACAAAGTGATGAATTTGATCCACACTGTCTGGCTCCAGTCTGTGCTCTTAATTATGACTCTCTGCAAATTTCCTGAGCCAGAGATACAAAGCCTACTCTCTACCTTTTTAATTCCTAGTATAATTAAAAAGCTGCTTTCATTATCTGAAAGAAGAGAGAACATGGGTGGGAAAAGTGCTTGGGATGAGCCCAGAAGCTACCTTCCCAGGCAAGCAAAGGAGCAGAAGCTACAACAGGGAAGTCAGGGAAGGAGGGCTTGGGGACAAGAGCTTCAGACAGTGAGAACCTGGTACTCCTTGGCCAGAACATGCTTGAGGATGGATAATGCTGGTAGCCAAGGTAGGGGGAGATGATGCCAGGCCTGGAGGCCACTCAGAGATAGGAAATAAGCTAAAACTGGAAGTTAAAATCTACCTGAACTGGTAAGAGGACTCTCTGGCTATCTGTGGATATAGCACATTGGAAAATGAACCAAATCACTCTCATCAGAGAAGCACATAAATAGCACTTACAGACTTCGGCCTCCTTTCCCATTCAACTCAGTCGTATTCATAAAAGTCCTTCTATGAGGAAAGGATCACATTCAACAAACTAAAATAAGAAATTTGGCCCCAATTTTTCTCATCTTAGTGGAGTCTTTACATTGAACTCGACTGTGGGTTTAATATGCGTGAGATGTTTGGTGGGGACCTCAGCCACCAAGGGCCCTTGAGAGCGCCTGACAGCACCGTCTGCAAAACTAAGAGCAGCAGGCTTCTCGGAAGTTCCACCAGTTAGAGGGGAAAATAAATGGCGGGGGCCGGGGGTGGGGGGGCGGGGGTGAAGCAGAGGAGCCGACATTAGTCAAGATAAAAAGAAATCCGCAATAGGAAGGTCAGCCATTCTAAGAATAACTGTCCTGCAAAAACAAAACCAGGCCAAATATAACGTCTCCTACCTCAGCCAAAATCATCTGCCTTTTGAAGTCAGTGTTATGTTCTGGTATTTTTTTCTCTCTCGCTTATTCCACATAGGTTCTTTGAAGGTAGGCCATTCTCTGTGAGAAGATATATGTGAACAAGGTTTCATTTGACATCTGTTTTCCAACTATTAAATTTTCAGTGGTTATTTTTAGAACAAAAGATCATTTAAAAAAATAATTAGGTGCTTATATATGATACAGATTGGATGTTTTTAAATGTTTTTAGGATTATGTCTAAAAAATTCAAACTGATTGGAAAGTAGGGGGAAATAATGTGGATTTGAAGTTTCTTAAAATGACCAAATGTTTAAAACTCAGCAATATAATGTATCCATATGTACCTCGATTTCCCCATTAGCATACTGCGCTGTTGTTTGCAGAAAACGACTCCCCTGACCCTCCCAGCCTGCATGCAGCCTGTGAGGCCAGCATGGTCAGCTGGGTTTCGTTGGTGGTGATGGATTTGCTGCGATCCACCCTCACCCTTTCTCCGGTTTCCACCCGTGATGAATGGACACCATTACAAGATGGCGACTGGGGTTAGTGACACAGCCTAGGAGAGCTCCCTCCCAAGGGAGAAACCAGCGCTGGACCTTGGCCTCTTTTGTGTGATGCTTTAACCTGCTGAACCAATCGGCCACAGAAAAATAAGGACGCTTATCACTGACTTGCCAAATGGAAGTGCTGTGAGAATATATTTTTTAAAAAATAGAAGAAAGACAAAGGAAGCTGTGAGAAGCTTTGCTTTCACCATAAAACAGCTATTTAAATACCAACTAATATTATAAATCAGGAGCTGAGGCAGTAGCAATAAAAGCTGTTTCTTTAAGTCAACAACTGGCCAGAGACTACGTGTGTCTACAAAAGAGGTTTTTTTAAGATCATGATTATTTTAGAATCATCAATACTAAAGCAGCAGTAATGGAAAGTGTTTTTCCCTTAGTTTAAGCACTGCTTGAATATGCATTACATCCAGCCAAGCAATAACTGAACAAATTTCTTTCTTAAATTTCCCCAAGTTCAAGTATACGGCTTTGAGCACACCACACGCTTTATAAAACAGCTTAGCTTTAAGTGTGCAATAATCGCTCATTTCCTGGCCATTAATTCAGACATGATGCAATCACTCAAAGACATCCATTTTCCTCTGGTACTATTTTGGGGACTGCTGCCCTATTGTCATCCATGCCTTAGACCCCTGACTTAGTAGTCTTTTAATTAGAGCCACCGAGAATGACAGGCAGAGTCAGCCTGCCGAGGGTGATCCATCACACGGCTCCCTCTGCTCCCTGGCCTCCGAGATGACAGTGTATAAACAGGACATCTTGGATATCAAGATAGCTGCTTAAGGAAACAGAAGAACAAATGGTGACCACCTTGCAAGCTACTTCCCTGAGATTAGAAATGCTACTTTAGGGCTGTATTTACTGACATTGTATTTTGCTTAAACATCCAAATAAACTTTACTAATGATGCTTCTTTGAAAGATGTTTTCTCCTCAAGCTTGCGCTCAAACTGATGTCACAACCTAACAGTTGTCCAAGGTGTTAATTCATATACTTACAACTGAGCAATTGAGCCTATTTTTAATGGATCTGCTTTTTAGCTAAATCCTTTCCACATTGGTCAACAGCTATAGTCCCAATCCTGGAAAAGAAAAAAAAAATCAACTCAATACCAGTGTGCCCGCTCATTGCCATTACAGAAAGCAGTACATATTAGCCTACAGAGTGTTACTATTCGATCATGTTTTTCAGGTAAAACTAAAGAAGTTATTTATGCCTGACCAAATATAACCTTATTATTTAACAGAGAAGACATATAAGACCCAAAGTTATGTTAAGCCGGAATGCAACTTTACAACTGTGTAGGGAGCTGGTGCATGCGGTGTGTGCTGTGTTACACACCCTCGGCCCTGAACCGGAGAAGCTCAGGTCGGAGGGAGTGGTGCTGCAGGCTGAGGAAAGCAGTGTGACACATGCAGAACCTGAGCGTGTGACACAGAAGATGCTAAGGCCAGAGATGCTCTGCCTAGATTTGACTCGCATCTCCATTATTTAGCGCAGAGTGCAACCTTGGACAGTTTGCTTAACCAGCTGTATCTCAGGTTCATTACTATTTTTTAAAATATTTATTTATTTATTTATTTTTAGAGAGAGGGGAAGGGAAGGAGAAAGAGTAGAAGAGAAACATCAATGTGGTTGCCTCTCATGTGTCCCCTACTAGGGACCTGGCCTGCAGCCCAAGCATGTGCCCCGACTGGGAATCAAACCAGCGACCCTTTGTTTCATAGGCCGGTGCTCAATCCACTGAACTACACCAGCCAGGGCAGGTTCATTACTATTTCAATGTGTTTCCTTCTGTCCTCTGAGTGTGTCTGTATGTAGTATACACATATTGAACAGCAAAGTTGAAGTCATATTTTTGCATATTTAAATTGTTTTCATACGCTTAAGAGTACATCAGAAGCATTTTCCATATCAAAATTATTTCTCAAGACTTTACAAGAATATAACATATATGCATTAACTTATTAAGCAAGTTATTGTCAAATACATCGTTTCCATTTTCACTATTCTTATCTTCTAAAAGAACTTAATAATATTGCATTAAATATTACATGAACTATTTTAAACCTCAATAAAGTTATCTAAAATCCAATGGTTTAAGAGGCAATGATCCCATAACTCTTTAATTCTTGCTTGGACATGTCCTATTCTGTTTTTTAAATAATAACGCAGACTTTAGAAATACTCTACAATAGAAACTAAATTCAGTATCGAACAGTGAATATCAACTGACTTTTTAGTCTATTGCCAGGCACTGATATAGGTACCGAGGATACAGCTGAACAAGACAGACCAACCTCAGCTTTCATGGAGACAGAAAAACAAATGCACAAGTCAACATATAGCACGTCAGAAGCTGATGAAAGCTTTATAGGAAAAGGTTGAGAGGAAGACAAGTAATGCCTGACAGGATGGGAGAGGTGCCTTTTTTTTTTACAGAGTAGCCATGGAATACCTCGCTAAGAAGGTGACATCTGAACAGAGATTGAAGGAAAAGAGGTGGGAAAGTGGCCCAGGCTGAGCGAACATGAAAGAGCAGGGAGGCCCACTTGGCTGGAGCCAAGTGAGTGGAGGGAATGTGGTAAGAGATGTGTTCAGGGAAGTAGCAGGCGCCAGATCATGTGAGGCCTAATAGGCCTTTGTAAGGACTTAGAGCTGAGTGGGAAGACATGAGTTCATAATGGATGCTCGTACGCATAATCTGAAAATACCACTTCGAAGGTATGATTCCCAAAGTAACATTTGGTATAAGTTCTATGCATATCAAATGTAGTTTTACAGACCCTCTTACTATTTAAGCCCCCAATACATGTCCTACTGAAATGATTCTTATCCAAACAGCTATTTGTAGGTGTCAGAGCTCTGTTCTTAAAAGCTTCACTGTTTTGTCAAGGAGAGAGCAGTATAAAGGCTAAAGAGAAAAAGCTAGAGGACGTAAACATTTTCCAGGTTAAAAAAGAAAGAGCTTCCACAGAGATTTGAATTAGGACCATCCAATGTATTATAAGTGTCCTCCAAGAGATCACAAGAGAAAGTTCCTAGATTGTAGATGATACTGAGAGAACTAAAATGTGAAATGCCATTAGAAACAAAATACTAGGAAAGTCTCTCAAACCTCTGGGATTTCACATAACATTGAAAGGTGAGTGGCAGCTTTTAGGAGAAGTCATGCAAAATGTACCTATGAAACTCCAGGATCTGGGCATTCAGTTTTGCCGTAGAGTGCAAGGGCTTTTCCTACAGGCACTGCTCCTCTGCCATTGAAATGTAAAGTACAAAAAGTGAATGCATATAGGACGGCATCAGAACATCTAACAAATAAGTATGGTTTGTTTCAGTGAATGTATACGGAGCACAGATATGTGCCCAGTGCTGTGCTTTCCGTTGAAAACACAAAGCTATCATCTCACAGGGCAACAAAATGATAGAACGTGATAAACTCTTTTCTAGATGACACCACAGGATGCCATTTAAAAAAAAAAGAACACAGAGCCTAGATGGCCAGGGTCATGTAAGGTAAAAGAGGTAGGAGTTAGCTGGGTGTAGGTGAGTTGAAAAGATTTGGTGTCCCAGAAAAAAATTATAAGAGAAAAGATCAGTGCGGAGGTAGAAGGTGTTGATGAGGCTGTCTGTATGGTTGAAATATAGAGACAGAGAAACAATCTGGAAATGATGAAGGTCAAGAGGCAAATACTTGTTGCTACCCTCCTGGGCTCAATGATTCATCCGTGTCTGGAAAGGCGCATGCAGTTCTGGTCCTCCCCCTCCAGAGGCACACGTGGCCAGAAGGTTAGATGAAAGGCAACTAAAATGATCATGTAGATAAGGCAGTTTTCACAGAAAGAAAGACAAAAAATTAAGACTTCCTACCCAATAAAATCTAAAAAGGGAAATTGTATTAAAACCTATGAAATTAAGATAAATAATGAGTAGGGTAACATGATGTATTTGCTCATCAAATCCCAGTGATCAAATTCTAGACAACATCCAGCCACCCCAGGCCTTGCATGTATTAACCCTATTTAAAGTCAGTTTCTCCTAAACTTGCAGAGTCTCAAAAAAAATGGGCCTTGGAATTTGTATTTTAACAAATGTCTCATGGTTCTCACATTTAGGCAAATTTGGGAGTAACTATTCTAAAAGTAGAGGCTGGAGACTCCTAGGGGGAATAATATTAATGGCAAAATGTTTTCCACCTGGCCTGCTGTTTGTCTTGCATATACCAACCATCGTAGCATCAGAGAGCTTGGATGCCCTCCAAGGGTGGTACTGATGGCTGGAGCTCTTTGTGAATAACACTCCTGAGACCAGATCTCACCAGCCTCATCAGCCTATGGAGACCATTTAGGTCCAAACACCAGTGTTTGATTGTGACTAGTTCAATATCTCAAGCGCTTATGCAAGACACCAGCCTCCTTCAAAATGTTACCTGTGGTTTCCCCAAGTTGTCTCACAGAAGCATGTCCATTCAAAGTCCTCCTCTCAAGAATCATCATGGAAGTTGTCAATCCACGGGCCCCTTATGGGAGTCACAACACGGCAGCTGCAGCTCCTGCCGACCTCCTGTGTCCTCTTCCCCTCTCTCTCCGAATGCTCTTCTCTGAAGTGCCATTCACTCCTTCAGACTTTCAGGACTACAAGGACTGGAGGGAGAGACTGGGACTGGTGCTACATTCTCATTTCCTGACTTAAGTTTTCTAGGACTGTGCTGCTAAGGCAATCCACTGCAAAGGCTTGATTTTGACCTGCTCGTCAAATATGGATTTTCACATTCATGACTCTCACTTTAGGTAGTATTCCCAACCATACAAGAGAGGGATTTTTAATTATTTTTATTTTTCCATTATAGTTAACATTCAATATTATTCGATATTAGTTTTAGGTGCATAGTGGTTAGATAATTATATAACTTACAAAGTGATCCCCCTGATAATTTTGGTACCCATCTGGCACCATAAATAGTTATTACAATATTATTGACTATATTCCCTATGCTGTACTTTACATCCCCATGACTATTTTGTAACTTCTAATTTGTACTTCTTAATTCCTTCACCTTTTTCACCTGGCCCCCTAACTCCCTGCCATCTGGCTGTTCTCAGTTTGTTCCCTGTGTCTATGAATCAATTTTGTTTATTCATTTATTGTGTTAAAAGAGAAAATTTAAAAAACATATCTAGAGTAGAATTTTTTGTCAAATTTCAGCTTGATGGCATTTGAAATACAGAATCAGTAAAACGATGGGGCTTCTGCATCCTCTGAAACACTGGGAAGAGAGAGTGCCTTTCCTGGTGTTTGCATTAAAACAACTGCAGTGGAAGACCTTTACAGCTTAATGAATAGGGGAAGCAGAGGCTGCTAAAATTTACTTGTATTTCAATCGTTTGTAATAAATGAATATGTTCTAAAAGCTCAATTAACTAGAATCACAAGTACAACTGCTTTATAAACTAAACCTAATACTCAAAAGGTTTGGGACAAGTCATATTTGATCCCTTGTTCTTTGGTCATTTCACTGCTTGCTAAAACCTTCAATAAAAGGCAGAGGAAAGATCTCAAATCAATCAATGACAGATATTGATTCACTAGAGAGAGACCCCTAGAGTCTGAAACGTCTGCAAGGACCCCTTCCTGGATAATGTACAAGACAAAGAGAAGTGTCTGTTGGGTAAATTTTTTCACATGCTGAACAAGTGCAACAACTGTACAGATTGCAGTTACAACTGAATAAAGTTTACCAGTCAGGATCAGGACCAGTCCACTACAGCCAACCAACTTCTCAAGAGAGTTGGGTGAATTTCACGTTGGGAAAAAAGTCATTACCCAACAGAGGCACTACCATACTCAACCTGTTATCTTAAAACACATATTGCCCTCCAGTGACAAGTGTGCAGGTCTTTGATAATGGTAATTCTCCCACTCAGATGCTTGCCCAGGAATGGGATGTGCTCACTCCATCACTTCGGTTTCTCCATATAAGTAGAGGCTGGCCACTTGTGATATGGATGCTTATTTAGAATAGGGAATAGTTCCCTAAAGATGTCAGCCCTGGACAATAGGTACCTACTTTTCATTATTCAACATTTTGTACTATAAGACCCTTTAAAAATAAATTATGAGGCAATATATTTGTTCATCTGGTGTGTTTTTAGGCTCTAGACCCATAAATGTTATTCTCTTATTTCCCCTTCAATTCACTGGATAATAGATCTTAGTGCTGAAATGTTTCTTTCAATTAAACTTGCAGTAGATCTGAAGATTCAGGATTGTAAACTCATTACAATGGGAGAACAATACCATTGCTGGTGGCCCTGGATACCCAGATGTAAGGGGGGTATAATTCTTTATAACAAGTTTCAAATTTAATCTTTGTGTGAGAGGATTCAATTCCTATGAATAATATGGAGTCAGACACCAAAATCCAATAAAAGGCACTCTGGGCATATAGAATCAATAGTTGTGAAGTATTTAACAAAAGCCAAATAGTGAACTTGGATTCAGGGAAGAAGATTTTGTTCCTATTGTGACCCACTGGAGGTGAAATGGAAACCCCCAGTCTCTCAGGGGCCAGAACGTGGCCACACAACCCAGCTCAGAGAGACTATCAATGCCCTGTGGACCAGGGTGAGAGAAAGACAAGCTTGGCAGGTACATGTGTGTTGGGGTGGAGAAGGATGTTCATTCCCAGAATACTTTATGATTATTTAAACACTCGAAAGACTCTAAATGCTCAGGAGGTAAGTTGTACCAGAGCTTCTGGACAGCATCCCCAGACAGATGTCTGTGAGAACACACACAGGTTCGGGCTTGTTTTAGGCATGCTTCTGTGCCAAACATAGATCTGTAAATATGAGCATTACAAGAATGTTTTTTTTTTCCCAAAAAGCCCAACAACTAGGGTTGCCCTATTTAACAAATAAAAATACTGAACACCAATTACATTTGAATTTTAGATAAAAACTTAAGTTTTAGTGTATGTCCCATATAATACTTGAGACATACTAAAAATATATTTCTCCTTTATCTAAGATTTAAATTTAACTGGGTATCCTACATTTTCTCTGTTAACACCACCAGTTCACTACTGCAAAAAAAAAAAAAAAAAAAAAAGAGGCTGCACTGGAATCTACAGATAAAAAAGAAATTTGAATTAATTTACCTGGTTAAATATTACCTGAAGACCAGTGGTCCTAAGGCAGAAAGCAGAGACTTGGTACAGAGAAAAACTCTTGTTCTTGCCTAAAGTAGAAGGTCATTGCATGTTGTGATGATGCTTTTCTCTTTGTTAAATTCTCTTGAAATAATATAATACAAAATCATGCTACTTTGCATTTCGTAGTTGCCTGTGGAAGCAGGAGTAATTTCATTTTTATGGCAGTTTGTGTGACACGGCACTAGTGCACACCACGGCTGTGTTTAACAAAGGAAAAGAAAGGATTGTCGACGTGGCCCTTATGATTACAGGTGGGCAAACTTGAGGTGGGTTTATTCGTTGTTTGGGGTTTAAGGCTGTGTAAACATGGGTGTTTGAGGGGCTCCCTCTTACATTAGGGCAAATCTCAGAAAAGCATTGAATATTGTGCTGATATAAACAAGTTATTTTTAAAGTCCTTGATAAAAATTGTGTGTATTTTGGACAATCAGAATATGTGTATCTTTTTTCATAAATAGCTACCTGTAAAGGGCACAGAACACCTCTGATTAAGTATTTATTCAAGTTAAGAAATTAACTTGTACTAAAAATACCAAGGTGACTCAAGACCAAAGATTATCATCTGTAATTAATTCCCAAATACATGGACCATTTTTGAGACAAAGGAAATTATTCAGCCATCTACTATACTTCTTGGTTATTCTTAGATTATTTTTAGTATACATAAAATCTAATTATTTCTAATTATGTTTCAGGAAATCAGAAACTGATTCTAAAATAAAAGTGAGATTGAACTTCTTTATTACACACATTAATCTCTCTCTATTTATGTAGACCTCTTACACACAAGAATGTCACTATTTTTTATGTCCCTGCAAATGGGCAGGGCCTGACTCAACACAGACGCTCAGGAAGTTGTGTTGCGTGGATGAGTCAATGATTCAAACAAGATTATGCTGCAGAAAGGAAGAAGGAGCTCCTACCCTTTGCAACATCATGGATGGAACTGGAAGGCTTTATGCTGAGCGAAATAAGCCAGGCGGTGAAAGACAAATACCATATGATATCACCGTTAACAGGAATCTAAACAACAAAACAAACAAGCAAGCAAAATGTGACCAAAGACACTGAAATACAGAACGTTCTGACAGGGTCCAGAGGGGAGAGGGGAGAGAATCACAGGGGAAAAGGGGATGGACTCACATGAACAAGTATAAAGGACACATGGACAATAACTAAGGTGGGGGGCAGAAATGGGAGGGAGGTGAGGAGCACTAGGCAGGGGTGGGCAGGGCTGGGAATACAAGACAGAAAACTGTACTTGAACAAGAATTAAATTTAAAAAAAGAAAAAAAAGATTTGTTTGGAAAATAATTCAATCTACGGCCATACCACCCTGAACGCTCCCAATCTCATCTGATCTCGGAAGCTAAGCAGGGTTGGGCCTGGTTAGTGCTTGGATGGGAGAGAATAATTCAGATATAACATGTAATACTAAAAAGTGTCGACTGCCTTAAAACCTTTTAGCATAGGTTTTACTGGGTAAGATTTGAAGTGAGGTGTGTTTTTTTCCCTATATACCTAGTTGGAACCTACAAACAATGAGGGCAAGCCCTAACTTTAGATTTAACTTTTTAGATTCTAACTTTAGAATCTAACTTTGGCTTTGGATTCTAGCTCTAATATCTCCAGCATGGTGCCCTGGCTTCCTGTGTGCCCTCAGGAAGGATCCCATTTGCTTCTGTCAGAGAAGAGCAGCGGAGCCCCCAGATCTGCTTGTGTCTTCAGGGAGACTACCCAAGGAAGTGGGAGCCTCACCTACTGCCCTCCACCTTGCCGGCTCTTGTTACTAGTACCATTCCACCAAAAAAACCAAATATGTTATTTTTATTTTACAATAGTCTAATTCCAAATAAAATGAAATAGGAATTAAATGTACATTTCTTCAACAACCCAGTGGTAATAAAGCCAAGATCACAGCTTTAACGCCTGGTTGTGTCAGTGGCACACTACAGAGAAAGAGCTCTCTACTCACGCCTGCATTAAGGATGCCTTCGTAAATAAAAGACAAGGGAGCAGGGAGAGAGTATTAGGCACTTTACATTTAACCAGCTCAGCATGATACTGGAAAGCATTACATGCTGGTATTACAGATGAAGAAACTGACTTCCCAAGGTCACAAAACTAGGAAGCAGCAGTGCTAAGGTTTGAACCCAGGTTGACTGAGTCCAAAGGCTGCGCTTTTGCTAGGGCATCATGATGTCCTCCCTACACCAAGGGCAGATGGTTTGCAGGAGGCCATCACTGCTAGTGGCTAGTCAATTCAGTGCACACACCTGACTATGAAGGCACAAGGGGTGTCATTTCCTGTTTGGAAGGGTAGCAAATTATTTTCTTTTATGGGATGAGAAGTGCCAAAGTTAGGACGAATCCGTTCTCTCTAAAATCTGCAGTGGGGCACACAAGATCAGAATGGTACAAAAAAGAAGAAGATACATAATTTCTTTTACTGTTATTTTTGGATTTCTGTTCTTTGCATTTTTCAAACTAGCTTGCTAAAATAAAACATCAAGGTTAATGCCTCAGTTGGGTTCCAACTTCCCAATTGACCCTTTATCCCAATTATCTTTCAATGTAACACCTGCTTCAGAAAAATTAACCTTTAAAATGTTCCTGAAATGGAATTCCTAAAGCTCTGTACCCCCTGAAAAATAAGTTACCTCCAACTCATCTTCCACACACTTCTAGAGTTAAATATGTAAATCAACTCATGTTCATCAATAGGTGAATGGACAAACCGTAGTACATCCATACGATTTATAAAATGGGTCTCACAACATGAACAACTGATACACGTGACTACATAGATGAATCACATGTAATGTTTTTTAAATATATTTTATTGATTATGCTATTACAATTGTCCCATTTCCCCCCTTTCATTCCCCTCCACCCTGCACACTCCTTCCCACCCTCATCCCTGCCTTAGTTCATGTCCATGGGTCATACATATAAGTTCTTTGGCTTCTACATTTTCTATACTATTCTTAACCTCCCCCTGTCTATTTTGTACCTACTGATTATGCTTCATTAATTGAGAGAAATCAGACACCAAAGAGAACATAGATGATTCCATTTATATGCAGTTCTAGAATAGGAAAAATTAATCTATAATAGGAAGCAAGTTGGTTGTTGCCTGGGACCAGGAATTGGGTAAGGAGTGAGGATTGACTACTGTGATAAAAAAAAAAGCTTTGGGGGATGGCGGAAATGTTCTATATGTTGATTTGGGTGGTAGTCACACAGATGTGTGCATTTTTCTAAATTGGAACACTGCACACCTAAAGTTTACATTACTGTACAGCAGCATCCCCTTGTTCCTGATTTCCCTTTCCGGTTTCAGTTACCTGTGGTCATCTGAAGTCTGGATATATCAAAGAGAAAATTCTAGAAATAAACAATCCATAGGTTTTAACTGCACACAGGTCTGAGTAGTGTGATAAAATCTCTTAGCATACCACTCCATCCTGCCTGGGACATGGATCATGCCTTCATCCAGCGCATCCACACTGTGTATGCTGCCTGCCTCTTAAGTCACTTAGCAGCTGTCCTGGCTATCTGACTCACTGTTATGGTATCAGAGCGCTTTGTTAAAGTAATTCTTATTTTAATTAATAGTGGTCCTGAAGTGTGAGTAGTGATGCTGGCAATTCAGATGTGCCAAAAACAAGCTTTAAAGTGCTTCCTGTAAGGGAAAAGGTAAATACAGTACAGTAAGATATTTTGAGGGAGAGAGAGGCAACAACCATATAACTTTTATTACAGTATATTATTATAATTTTTCATTTTATTATTATTTATTGTTGTTACTTTCTTACTGTGTCTAATTCCTAAATTAAACTTCACCATAGGCATGCATGTATAGGAAAACACATGGGTTTGGTGGCTTCGGGCACCCACTGGGAGTCTTGGAATGTGTCTCCCGTGGATAAGAGGTGACTACTGTATGGAAATTTCACCTCAATAAAGTTGATTTTTAAAGTGGGACTGAAATACATTTCTTATCATATTAGTAGAATCACAGAGTGAGAAAACATACCTTGGTGACGCGACTGTGACGGGAGCAGGACTCACACGTTCCCGATTGTAGTGCAGAACTGGGTCGTCCACAGGCACCTCCCTAGTGCTCTCAAAAGACCTATGCAGTTACCTTTGGCTCATGTATATCACTTCCTGCAATCTGTTCCAAAGGCATATTAGCAAAAATATGGAAAACATACGTAACTTTTCATGAAAGCATTGTTTGTTCTGCAGTAAGATGTAGAACAATGGGGGAAAACCTAAGTACCTAGGGAATATGGTGTATTCAGGACAGAGATACAAGCCAGAGTTCTCTGAATATGCCTTGTACTTCATCTGTACATGTATGAATAGTCTTATGTTTACTAGTTCTTTTCACTGAAAATGCCTAAAACAATGACCGCCCACAATAGCTGTGAGCATCTCGATTGTATTCTGAAAATACCACTTTCCACCCCTCTCCCTGCAAAAGGGAGAATTTTAAGAAAGACAGCTGATCCCAGGCCTGGGAAAGGAAATGTGTAAGTGGGTCACGATAAACGCTGAGGGAGCTGCCAAAAAACTGCTGCAGTCGGGAGGTTTCAGAGGCCAAACCACAGAACTTCCCGTGGGCCAAAGATGCAACAATTTGATCATCAACAAAGATGGTAAATGCATGAATTGAAAAAGCCAATTTTAAAAAATACATTTGTTCATAGTGATACTAAAAAAATAAATATTTATTGTACCGGTTCATTATTTCAAAAACTGGTAAACAAAAAGAAAGAAAATGCCATCGGCAAATCCAGACTGCAGACAAGACTATAGGACAAACACCTAGTTTCTTCAACGACAAATGCCAAGGAAAGGCAGAGGAAAGCAGGGAGGAGTTCCTTCAAGACAGTACGAGACTAAGTGACTCATTAACCTGATAACAATATGAGGATCTTACACAGATCTTCATTTGAACAAACATACTTTTTGAAATACATTTATGAGATAACCAAGGAATAAAAAAGACATCGGCTGTATATTAGATGATAGTAAGGTGTCATTGTTGATTTTGTTAAGTGTTATAATGGTATTTAATAAGGTTTCAAAGGAGCCCTTATCATTTAGAAATACATATCATTTTTCTTTTTTTCTTTTTTACTGCATTTATTGGGGTAACAATGGTTTATAAAAGTATATGGGTTTCAGGTATACAATTCTACAACACATCATCTGTGTATTGTATCGTGTTCACCACCCTGAGTCAAGTCTCCTTCCATCACCGTTTACACCCCCTTTACAATCTTCTGCCCCTGGCTCTCCTTTCCCTCTGGCAGTCCCCACATCATTGTCTGTGTCTGAGTTTTTGGTTGGCGGTGGTAGTGCTTAATCTCATCACCTTTTCCACCCAGATCCCCAAACCCCTCCCCTCTGTATCTATGAGTCTGTTTCTATTTTGTTTGTTAGTGTATTTTGTTCATTAGACTCCACATATAAGTGAAATCATATGGTATTTGTCTTAAACTTACTGGCATATTTCACATAGCATAATACTCTCCAGGTCCATCCCTGCTGTCAGAAAGGTAGTATTTCCTTCTTTTCTATAGCCAAGTACTATTCCATTGTGCAAATGTACCACAGTTTTATATCCACTCATCTATTATGGCCACTTGGGCTGCTCCCAAGTCTTGGCTATTGTAAACAACGCTACAATGAACATAGGGCTGTATGTAGTTAAAGCTGATTCAAGTCATCTAGAATCTGATTCAACTCAATGGCGCACAGAAACAGTGAAAGTGTATGTATACTAGGTCCGTCTGGAAGAAGCCCAACCATTGTTAATGAGAACAGTTTGTATGACATCCATGTAACCTGGCAGCCAAGGATAGTGGATTGGAATGCACGTGCATGAAGTGATGACTGGTGTACTAGTCACTGTAGACACCATTGAGGAAGCACATGTACTATGTGGACGGCACATTCAAAATGACTGAGCGAGTAGAGCAATGAGTCTGCATCAAATTTTGCATTAAGTTTCAACATTCCTCTATGGACACTACTTGGATGATTGAGAAGGCTATAGCTGTGGACAACTAGTGACTGGCCGTTTCATCACAATGCGCCTTGTGCATCAAGGCTTGTGAAGAATTTTTGGCAAAACATCAAACCAACCAGGTGACTCAGCCCACCTACAGCCCAGATTTGGCACCCTGAAACTTCTGGTTTGCCCCAAAACTAAAATTGTCTTTGAAAGGGAAGAGATTTAGGACCATCAATGAGATTCAGAACATACGACAAGGCAGCTGATGGAGATTAGGAGAACTATGTGAGGTCCCAAGGTGCCTACTTTGAAGGGGACTGAGGCATCATTGTCCTACCTACAATGTTTTCTGTATCTTGTTTCTTCTTCAATAAATGTCTCTATTTTTCATAGTATGTGGCTGGATACTATCTGGACAGACTTTGTAGACAAGATCCTTTGTGAGTTCATTACTGTTAAAGCTGGGCAATGGGTGCAAGGAGTTCATTATACTATTCTTTCTAGATTTTTGTATCTTTAAAATTTGGCATAATAAAAAGTTATTAAGTACCATATGTAAACAGTTGAAAGTAAAAAAGAAATCAAGATGTGGACATGTGACTAAAAATAGATGTCACATTTAAGAATGAGCAGACTTGGTAAAAGCAACACAACTTAGCATAAAGAACAACATTCTAAAACTCAATCTATGCAAAACATCAATAACATATCCAATAAGCCATGTTTGATCAAACACAAATAATCAGTCGAGCAAGCAATCACATAATTAAGTCCTGAAGTCCCTGGAGCAGAAAGAGGAGAGTGGCCTGTGGACCCAGGGGAATGTGTCCAACTAGAGCAGAGGCGGTAACTGGAGACCGCAGTCTTGAGGGAATAGGTAGTGAAAAATAATAGAAGAATAATGAGAATCTGAAACCAAGAAAAAGACAGTGGAATGGAGATGATGGGATAAATTCTAGGGATAATTCTAGAAATAATATCAAGTACTATCAAGTATAGTTGATAGTACTTGATATTGAGAGGAAGAGAAAGAGGAGCCAAAGATGGTTCAATTCAGCTCAACAAATATTTGCCAAGTACGTGTGAGCTTGTCTTGGTCTCAGAGACCTGTCAGTCTAATTGAAGAGGAAAATAATGAAAACAATTAACTGTACTAGATATGAGTATTTTATACCAGACATTAGCATGAAGGCTGCAAGAGATCACGGATGAAGGAGCAAGTGAATAGAAGGTGATATTAACTGAGATGGGCAAAGTACTGGAAGAACGGCAGTTTGGAAAGGACTGTAGAGTTTGAGATGCTTATGGGGCATCCAGTGAAAGATGCTTATGGGGCATCCAGTCTCAACAGGAGGTTAGACAGGGAGTTCATATATCAGCATATAGGCAACGACTTCTAAAATAAATGGAGTAGTTAGGTTCATTGGAAGACAATTTTTAAAATGCCATCTTTACAATTTAGCCCTGTAAATACAATTTGACTTTATCATCTTCACCAAGTTTATATTTTTTTTATTTAAATCTTTCCAGAATGCTAAGGGAAAAAATTCTAATTTAATGCTACTATAAAGACTTGCTGAAATCATCTGAACCTAATGTCAAATTCCCTCATGCACCATTTCAGTGCATCATTTAAGATAAATTAAAACATTTCTTTGTAAATGTTCGCCTCACTGCACTTATTGGTATAGATGTAAAAGAGCATAGCGATAATGGCTACCTTCAATGAGAAAAAATGTTAGTTTGAAAGTGGAAATGTAATAAATCTTTGTTCTAAGAGCTATGTAATGAGAGAAGACAGATGCTGTTCTGCTGATGTACCTTAGCGGAAGTAAGTTGTCCAAATGAAAACAAATCATATTTCTCTTTAGCAATGTTTGTACTCAATTTCTGAATGCCCTGTTTTAGAATTTGTCATTTTCTTGGAAACTAGGAAATTGAGAAACTGCCTCTAAAGTTCATTTATCAGTTGGTCCAAATACATGCAACAGGGCAACGACTCTGAAGTGTCTACAACATTTGCTATGTCTGGTTAAGCTGCAACACACAGTTTTTGACGTCAGTTGACATCAGGAACTCAATAAGTAAAAATGCCACATGGCATTAAGTTCATACTATAGAAACAGGGAAAACACCATCTACTATTTAATCACCATTCATGGTCGTTTTCTTCAGTTGAGAAAGAAATCTAATATTACCAATATACTCATACATTATACAAAATTTAAGGTAGCTATGCAATATCATTGAGCATTTGCATATTAACTTCTTAAATTTATTAAAAAACATAAGGAAAATTCTTAGGATGAGCCAGTTTCATCTTACACCTGTCTGTGGATCCCCACAGTGAGCAGCGAACGTCTATATTCTCAAAAATAACCTCACCAACTTGAACAATGAACTAAAGTTGAGTAATGGTATAGATGGGAAGGTTTATTTAACTACCACCTGACAAAGATATGCATGGAAGACTGTCTCGAGAGCCCCATCCCCTAGAATGCACGTTTTTATTTTTATCTAGGCAACGTGCATGCTACAGTACATGACTAAACATAATCCAATTTGATTTGTGTTGCCGTGGTTGTCCAAGGAACAAATCTGTAAAATGACAGCATGTGAAAGCTTAACACCGTGATATAAAATGGCACTGGCACGGTTCATATCTTAAACTGACAGACTGATGGTGATTATTGCAAGGACAATGCCCTGCATATGTCAAACGATTTGCAAATAATTTATGTCACCTTCCCCTCCATTATTGTTTTTGCAGAGGACATAAACTGTGTCACCGATATTAAACTGTCTGCAAAAAGAGCCGAGCTCAGCTTTCTCCTCTCTGAGAACGCAGAGCCATCTGCACCCAGACAAACATGCATATGGCCATCATTTGTCCAACATCTTACACAGTGTGAAGGTTTTTTACTTGAAATGCCAACCTGGGTGGCAGATGATGTATGTGTTTCCTCAGTCCTGTGATTACCAGGCCCGCGCCGCTGTGCCGCGCTCTCACCTCATCAGTTCCACAAGCTGCGCTCCAAGGTGTGTGAGGCATTTGCAGCAATATGGCTTCTGACACGCACGGAGGTGGAGGCGTCCTGGTGTGAATATCTGACTCCAGATTTTGTTCCAATCAGGGTCAAAGTCTGACCCGCAGAAATTGGTGTGGGTAGAGATTTAGGAGTGAAAATCGGCAATTTGAAAACTGGAATGAATATATTTTGATAAAGGGGAAAGCAAAGGGTATTCCCAACCCCCAGCTTGACTGCTGGGCCAAATGTCTTAGAAATGGCCTGCATGGTGTTCCTTTGGAAGAGAATGCCACGCAGGGCATACTTGTTAGCACCAGTTGTGAATAGAAAGGTTACACCTGCAACTAGGTGTCATTAGTTTCAGGGATTTGCCGTAACTATGAACAAGAGTAGAAGGCATCACTACTCTGCAAAATGACCTGATGAGGCAGCTCTCCTCCAGCCCTATATCAAGTTTCTGGAGCCCTTAGAGAGGATTTTCTTTCATGTGTATGTGTATGTACACATGCCCACAGGATAAGCGCGAGGTCCTCAAATATAATTTCTAAACTATTAAGACCCTTTTCTTTTCCTTTAAGAGCTCTCCAGAATTCAGATGTGTGATTTGAGGCAGAATACAGTGTTTTCGTCTTGCTGTGACCCTGCTTTTATCAGGGATGGAGAGGGAGCGATAGAAGAGAACCAAGTTTAAAGACTGTCCCAAAGGGATCTGTTTAGACCTCAGAGAGCTTTACAAAGCCACGCATTTGGATGAGTTACCTGTAAATTCCTCAGAAAGGTGCGGACTTCTTTTCCTATAAGATTCACATGGACATACAATATCTCCCCGGCCTCCCTTTTTCAATGACAGGTGGGTGAGAAGCCTGAGGGAAGATACAGCAGTTAGTTCTTGTCCTCTATCATTTACCATATTTGGACACAAAAGTTTTCAAGCACGGACTTTGAAACTCAACCTTATTTCAACCAAAAAAACCTAATTTTTAATTAAAACAAATAATTGCTCAAAATAAATTTATAATACAAAAAAATCTCTGTACTTGCTAAATGAAGACATACCCTACCTAGGACCAGTTATGCCTGTGGGGTAAAATAGAAGCCACCAATATGTCTTAGCAGTGACTCAGTATGATATGATTTCCAGAAACTGGATTCTCTCGATTGAAAATAAAAGGCAGTTAACAGTGTTTCCATTAATATTTTGCCACTTCTGATTACTTGTAATTCTTTCAATTAATGACAAGGAAGAAAATGGAAACATATGCATATTAGTAATCAAATTGTAGAAAAATAAGCATGATGGATTTGGTAACTTTACATTTGGGGGGCGGGTTGGAAGATGTGCCCAGCAGCCCCTCAGGAGCTTATCCTGACAAGTGGGATGGTCACATGTTTAAATGAGCAGTGCCCAGGCTAGCGCAGCCAAATCACACCCAGTTTACCCCTGCTCCACGCTTTTTGCTCTCCTACGCCCTAAAGATAGCACGAGTATGGTTATTAAACCTCTTGCTTATGTACAGAAGATGTTTTGAGAGATTCATTAAACTAGAATTATGAAAATTTACTGTCTCTTTAAATTGCCTATTGGACCTTTTCATGTGAATGTCCTAGTCTGCAGCCCGAAACTGGCCTCTGCCTTGTCAGTGTGTCATGAATCTGCCTTTCTAACAACCATTCTTTTTCTGCCACTGATGCTTTTTCCTTTACCACATCTGATCAGCTGTTGGTCCTGTGACCTTTCCTTCCAGGTTTTTTTCAGTCAGATCTGCCCCTCTATTTCCTTTTTCCTGGCAACTTCCTTAACCAAGTCCTCAGCACCTCAACTTAAATAATGGAATGGCCTTTCGTTTTTGTTGCCTAGTTGCAGGAGGAAATTGTGCTCAATGGCCAATTTAATTATACCTTATTCTTCTCTACAATAAAAATATTTTGGATTTGTGGAATACTTCAAAATCCACATTAATCAATTTGCTTGAGCTTCACACCAAACCTGTGAGGTGGGCAGAACAGGCGTTGACATTTCTGTTTTGTAGATGGGAAGGCTAAAACTTGCTCAGAGGGACTTGCCCGAGGCCACACATAACGACCATCTGAAGCAGGAATCCAACTCAAGGCTTTGAACTCCAATCCCAGGCCAATTTCCATCACATCATTCTGTCTAGGTTAACTGCACATTGCCTAAATGTGGAAATTGCTAAAGTGCACTCAAGACCTTTTGTAATCAACTCTAAACTTACTTATAATTTTATCTTCTGTGACTACCCTACAGAAATCTTCTGATCCAACTGCATTTATTTATCTACTGTCCATTAATTTTCTGAGCACTTCTTGCTCATACTGAGACCTTTCAATAAAAGTCTTCCCCTAAAGTCTTCCTACTTACCTGTTAAAATCCAATTTAGTTTACCTTCTTCAACCACTCCATTCCATTCTATAAGCATTCCATTAATTGTCCATTTTTTTCAGATGTTTAAATTCAGTGTAATTCTTTTGAATACTAATTTGACCCTAATGCCCTTCTGAGGACTCCGTCTGATGCCCATGTGTTTCAGGTGATCTTTACACTCTGACTGGTGGGAACATAAACAATTTTTAGCACTCTGTGAGTTCTCGAGATTGCTCTGCTTGTTCTTTTCCAATAGTAGTTCTTGTCCCCCCTTCCCCTCCCCCTCTCCTCCCCTGTCCTTCTTCTTCTCTTCTTTCTCCTCCCCCTCCTCCTCCTCCTTCTTCTTCTATGTGAATGTCATTCTTTTTCTTTATGTAGTGAATCACATTTACTGCTTTGCAAAAGTTGTACCAGCCTTGCACTCCCAGAATAAATCCCACTTGATCATGGGGCATGATCTTATTGATACATTGTTATATTCAGTTTGCTAATATTTCATTGAGGATTTTAGCATCTACATTCATCAGGGATATTGGCCTATACTTTTCTTTGTAGTCTCTTTATCTGGCTTTTGAATTAGGATAATGCTGGCCTCATAAAATTAGTCGGGGAGTCTTCCCTTCTCTTGAATTTTATGAAATAATTTGAGAAGGAGAGGTGTTCGTTCTTCTCAGAATGTATGGTAAAATTCACCTGTGGAGCCATCTGATGGTCCAGGGCTTTTGTTTGTTGGGACTTTTTTATTATTGCTTCAGTTTCACTAGGTATAATCTATCTATTTGATCATATCAATAGATGCAGAAAAAACATTTGATAAAATCCAGCACCACTTATGATAAAAACTCTCAGCAAAGTGGGATTAGAGGGAACATATCCAAACAGAATAAAGGCCATATATGACCTTTGCCAGTATCATACTCAACAGGCAAAAATTACAAGTGTTCCCCTTAAAATCAGGAAGAAGACAGGGATGTCCACTTTCACCTCTCTTATTCAACATAGTATTGGAAGTCCTAGCCACAGCAATCAGACAAGAAGAAGAAATAAAATGTATCCAAACTGGAAAGGAAGAAGTAAAACTACCATTATTTGCAGATGATATACTATACATAGAGAACCCCAAAAATTTCACCAAGAAGCTACTAGAACTGATCAATGCATTCAGCAAAGTAGCAGGATACAAAATTAATATCCAGAAGTCAATTGCATTTTTATGTGCCAGTAAAGAACTAACAGAAAGGAAAATTAAGAAAACAATCCCACCCACAGTTGCTACAACAAGAATAAAATACCTAGGAGTAAACCTAACCAAAGATGTAAAAGACCTATAGTTGGAAAATTATAAGGCACTCAGGAAAGAAATTAAAGAAGATACAAATAAGTGGAAGCACATCCCATGTTCATGGATAGGAAGAATTAACATCACTAAAATGTCCATACTCCCCAAAGCAATCTATAGATTCAATGCAATTCTTATCAAGATTCCAATGGCATATTTCACAGAACTAGAACATATATTTCAAAAATGTATATGGAACCACAAAAGGTCCCACATAGCAAAAGCAATCCTGAGAAAGAAGAATAAAGTTGGAAGAATCATGCTACCTAGTATCAAATTATATTATAAGACCATTGTAATCAAAACAGTGTGGTACCGGCATAAAAACAGGTACATACATAAATGGAACAAAATAGAGAGCCTAGAAATAAATCTATACCTTTATAGTCAATTAATATTTGACAAAGGAAGCAAGCATATACAATGAGCTAAAGACAGTTTATTCAATAAATAGTGTTGGGAAAATTAGACAGATAAGTGCAGAGAAATGAAACTAGACCACCTTCTTACATCACACACAAGAAAAAATTCGAAATGGATCAAAGACTTAAATGTTAGACTCAAAATCATAAAAACTCCTAGAAGAAAACATAGGCAGTGAGATCTTGGACATTGCTCATAGCAATATTTTATTTTGTGTATCTCCCCAGGCAAGGGAAACAAAAGAAAAAAATGTGACTACATCAAACTAAAAAGTTTTTGCACAGCAAAGGGAATGAACAAAATAAAAAGACAACCCAACAAATAGTAGAATATATTTGCTGATACATCTGATAAGGGGTTAATATCCCAAATTTATAAAGAACTTACAAAGCTCTACACCAAAAAACCAAACAACCCAAATAAAAAATGGGCAAAGGATCTGTACAAATACTTCTCTAAAGAGGAGGTGTCCATCAACAGATGAATGAATAAAACAACTATGGGACATTTATACAATGAAATACTATTCAGCTGTAAAAATGAAGAAAAATTTACCCTTTGCAACAGTATGGATGGACCTGGAGAACATTATGTTAAGTGAAATAAGCCAGTCAGAGAAAGACAAACACCATAGGATTTCACTCATATGTGAAATGTAATGAACAAATGGAACTAACAAGGAAAATGGGGACAGATAGATGCACAGATGGAGAGCAGGATGACAGGTAGTGGGGGCGGGGCAAAGGAGTAGAGGGATTGAGGAAAAAGGACTCTTGGACACGGACAACAGTGTGGTGCTTACTGTCGGGAGGTGTGAGGGGACTACTCGGTAATGGGAAAAGAATACAATAAAGATTAAATCAAAAAATAAATAAAAGCCATTTTTATTCTCTTCTGGAATGAGAACAACTATACCAATAGTTGTTTCCTGAGTCTTGGTAGAGTCTTCATAGGCACATGGGGGTCAACACCCAGTTGCTAGCAGCACCGCCCTGTCCAGCCCTCTAGAGTCCCTTCTGCACACAGTTCTCTCACCTCCAGTGCTCTCTGCACGGTGAATTCCAGCCACCTTGGCCTTCTCGAACTCTGAACTCTTGACTCTAGATTTCTGGTTAACTCCAGAAATCTACTGGGTGTTGCCCGGCTCCCCTCTCCTCTGCTACAGCCTGGAAATGCTAAAACAATGTTGGAAGAATTGAAGGACTCATTTTGTTTCTCTCCATGGAAGGATCACTGTCCTGAACTGACTATTGTTTCATGTCTGAAAACCACTGTTCCCTATATTTTGTCTGGTTTCTTTAGTTGTTTAAAACAGGGGAATAAATCCAGTCCCTGTCACTCTCATCATGAGAGGAGGGGGACCTTCTGAAACAGCACCCTGCACTGGAAAGATTGCTCTAGGAGTCAGAATAAAAACAAGCTTCTCTTATTTGGAATTGTCAAACAACAATAAACAAAAAGCAACAGAAATGAAAATTTACCCTTTCTAAAATAAGCCCTTCAGCAATAGTATTTCATTCCAAGCAGAAAAAGTAACATGCATTGACCCTTTAGAGTGAAACCTTTAATTTATACACATATGAAGAGCTAATTTTAAAGGTAATTTCCTTACTTAACCTCTTTCAAACTTATTTTAAGTTCTTAAAGGTTACCAAAAAAACCCCCACAAAAAACCACATTGCTTCAAAAGCCAGAGATATTTTCTTATGTACTATTAAAGTAGAAGTTATTTCTCCATTTGTGTTGTTTGGTCACAAAATGTGTGTGTGTGTGTGTGTGTGTGTAATTGGATTTGTTCATTGCCAGAGAGAGAGAGAGAGAGAAAGAGAATAAACAGAAAAACTGGTCTGAGCAAGCTACTACTTTTTTTTTCCTTACATGCCCCACTTTGTATTGGTAAGACCAGATAATGAGTAGCACTTTTTCTTTGTAACAATTCATTAATCAGAGAAATGATCCTTGCTAGTGTTTAGATGTTTTACTTAATTTGGTACCTCTGGCCTGCTGCCCCACTAGTGCCAAAATTATTATTTCTCACCCAGCAGGTGATAAATAACAACTTCAGTCATGATTAATACTATGAATCCTTCAACCTGACTAATGCAAAAAAAACCTTGAGACCCACGGAACAAGTGGGTGATAATTGTTGTGAGAACTGTGGAAGCTCCGCTCAGCTTGTGAGGACAGAAATCCAAAGGAAATGGAGCGTTTGCTAGCAGCCCAGCTGATCCTAGGAGGCTTCATTAAGCCCATCTCCGAGACATTCGCCATTTCAATACCAGCGTTAGAGTTTCTCCCTCTGAAAAGGAAGTTTTAAGTATCTTCAGAAAAAAGAAACCACTAACTCATTTTGCATACATTTAAATATTTCTTGAATAGATGAATAATAAATGAGAAAACAAAATTCTTGCCCAAGTACTCGTCGCGGTTAATAGGGGTCATCTGAGAGCTACATATGGTTATCTCTAATTTCTCTAATAATGCAGTTGTGCACAAATGTAGTTTTGCTCAAGCCCATAGCCAAATTAACATTCTCTGCTATCAGAAAGAAAACTTTAGGTAATGGCCAGTCAGTAAGGCCACATGGTGCCAGCATCTTGATTTTATCCCGGAGCAATAGGTACCGAGGTGGCCTAGCAGTGGTCCTCAATCAGGTAGGGGGTAGGAGGAATATGTATTGTTTGAAGAGCTTCCCAGGATATTCTTTGCCTCCTAACTGAGAAACTTCTTTAAACGGCACAATAGATTTTAAGTTACAGGTCAATGAATGGCAGTCAACCAGCTGAATATGGCTTACAGACATATTTGTTTGGCAGGAAAGTTGTTTTAATTTTTTTGTTATTTTAATGCTCTAGGTGGAAGCTTGTATTCTTCAGTTTGGCCCAGCCCCACGATTCCTATTGTCTTCATATCCTGTCTGCCTCATTCTATTCACCACATGCCTGGCTTCTGAACTGAGTGTGTGATCCCTGGCTAAATGGGAGGTGTTAAATAGTAACAACCAAGGTGGGGAATCGGGGGAGACTAAGAAAAGAGCTTAGATTGATGTATGTGGCTAAATACCGGGTGGGGCAAAAACAGGTTTACAGTTGTTGATGTTGTAAACCTCCTTTTGCCCCACCCTGCATAACCAAAGACGTTCAAGAATCACAAAGTATTTAAGTATCAACTACTTCTGTTAAAAATATGTTACCTCTGCTCTTCATCTAAACAAGCAATGCCTGACATGAGATCAAAATCACTTGAAAATTGAAAGTGATATGGAAACACGGAACAGGGAATGTAACCCAGCCCAGGTCTCAGGATAACTCGTAACAATAGTCTTAACCAGGGTTTGAAGTGGAGGAAAAAACAGAACCCCTTCCCTCAGTAACCAAATATCTCAAAATTCTTAATAACAACTTTCTTTTTATTACTTTTTTAATCCTCATCTGAGGATATGCTTATTGATTTGAGAGAGTGAAAAACATCAATTGGTTACTTCCCCAATGCGCCTGGACTTAGCTATGTTCCCTGACACAGGGCTGAACCCCAACCTTCGGGTGTGCGGGATGGCACTCCGGCCAGCAGTCACCCAGCCAGAGCTGAAGAAGTTTCTTCAACTGAAATTCTAGAAGAGTGATTTAACACTGATTCTCTCTTCAAATTAAGAGGAAATGAAAAACTTAAATTAATGACAAAAATATAAATTGAATTGGTAGTCAGAAATCTACTTCTCCCGAAAACCCAACCAACTTGGAAGAATAATTAATTCCTGTCTTACAGATTTCAGAGAACTGAAAGTGTGTCACCCAATTCATTTCTTTAACTCAAATATTAAAGTATAATTTTCATAGAATAAAATGCAATTTGATGAGTTTTGACAAATGTCTGTTATAAATAACTCCAAAATTAAAATACAGAATTTCCCCATTCTCCCTGCAAAAATATCCACTTGTGCTCCTCTGATTCAATAAAAGAAAATCCCAAAACAAAAGACCTCATTGCAGGCAACCACTGATCTGCTGTCACCATAGATTAACTTTGCCTGTTTTAGAAGTTCATGTACATGTACATATATATTTCATTTCTGGCTTCTTACCTTGAACATATGGAATAACTCAGGTTATCTTTTAATAATATATTTCATTGATTATGCCATTACAGTTGTCCCATTCCCCCACCTTCATTCCCCCTCACCCTGCACACCCCTGCCCACCCACATTCCCCTCTTTTAGTTCATGTCCATTTGTCATAAGTTCTTTAGCTTCTACATTTCCCACACTATTCTTGCCCTCCCCCCTGTCTATTTTCTCCCCACTGTCTATGCTACTTATTCTCTGTACCTTCTCCCCCCTTCTCCTCCTCCCACTCCTGTCGCTAACCCTCCATGTGATCTCCATTTCTGTGGCTCTGCTCCTGTTTTAGCTGTCCACTTAGTTTGCTTTTGTTTTAGGTGTGGCTGTTAATAACTGTGAGTTTGCTGTCCTTTAACTGCTCGTATTTTTTATCTTCTTTTTCTTAGATAAGTCCCTTTAACATTTCATATAATAAGGGCTTGGTGATGATGAACTCTTAAATTTGATCTTATCTGAGGAGCGCTTTATCGGCTCTTCCATTCTAAATGAAAGCTTTGCTGGATAGAGCAATCTTGGATGTAGGTCCTTGCATTTCACGATGTGGAATACTTCTTTCCAGTCCCTTCTTGCCTGTAAGGTCTCTTTTGAGAAATCCGCTAACAGTCTGATGGGAACCCTTTTGTAGGAGACTGTCCCCTTATATCTTGCTGCTTCTAGAATTTTCTCCTTCATTTTAATCTTGGCTAATGTAATTATGATGTGCTTTGGTGTGTTCCTTCTCGGGTCCATCTTCTTTGGGACTCTGAGCTTCCTGGACTTCCTGGAAGTCTATTTCCTTTGCCAGACTGGGGGTGTTCTCCTTTATTATTTGTTCAAATAAGTTTTCCACTTGTTGCTCTTCCTCCTCCTCTTCTGGTACCCCTATAATTTGGATGGTGGAACATTTAAAGATGTCCTGGAGGTTCCTAACTCTCTCATTTTTTTGAATTCTTATTTTTTCATTCTTTTCTGTTTGGTTGTTTCTTCCTTCCTTCTGGTCCACTTCATTGATTTGAGTCCCAGTTCCCTTCCCATCACTATTGGTTCCCTGTGCATTTCCCTTCATTTCACTTAGTGTACCCTTCATTTTTTCATCTAATTTGCAACCAAAATCAACCAGTTCTGTGAGCATCCTGATCACCAGTATTTTGAACTGTGCATCTGATAGGTTGGCTATCTCTTGGTCACTTAAGAGTATTGGCTCTGGGGCTTTGATTTGTGCTTGTGTTTGAGTCACATTTTTTTGGTCAGGTCACACCTGTTACTTATGAGTGGTGGAGCCTTAGGTATTCACCAGGGCAGGTCTACCCAGTTGCTGGGTTGTGAGTGGGGGCGGAGTCAAAGAGGGAACAATGGTGCTTGCTCTGCTCTCTCTCGGATTTCAGTCCCCTCTGCCACTTCCCACAAGCAAATTGGGCCCTTCTGATGAAGGTTCCCAGGTGGGTGGGCTTGTGTGCATTCTAGGGCCCTGTGGGTCTCTCCAACAAACTCTCCTGTGAGACTGGGAATCTCTCCTGGCACCTTTTCAATCTGTGCATTTAGGCTTTATTTTCTGTCGCTGGGACCCTCGGTTGCACCATCTGTCTTGCTGCCCATTTTTGCCTAGTTTATCTGCGCACGAATGTGTGACCATGGTCAGCCCCATGCTGCCTGCACTCCCAGGTCTGGCAGCCACTGACTTTTCCTGCCGCGACCCCTCTCCACCAGCCGCCAACTCCAGCCCTCTCACCAGTCTGGTTGAATGGTTGTCAGACTTCCAGACAGTTCAATTTTCTGTCTGTTCTGGTTGCTTTTTTTCTCTAAATCTTTGTTGTCCTTAATTTTGGTTGTGCGAGGAGGCACAGTGTTTCCACCTACACCTCCATTTTGGCTGGAAGTCCCAGAATAACCCAGGTTATTGCCAGTAACACTAGGTTGTCCCTTATTATTATTGAGTAGTATTCCATTGTTTGAATATACCATACCTTATCTATTCATCTGTAAATGGACTTTGGATTTTTTTCAAATTTCAGGTTAATAATAATTAAGCTGCTCAACATTCAGGTACAAATCTTCATAAGGACATGGCTTCTTCCCTC
Source organism: Sturnira hondurensis (assembly GCF_014824575.4). Taxonomy (NCBI): domain Eukaryota; kingdom Metazoa; phylum Chordata; class Mammalia; order Chiroptera; family Phyllostomidae; genus Sturnira; species Sturnira hondurensis. Next base: position 39,703,601 of record NW_028076767.1, read on the forward strand.
CAGAGAAAATACTTTAGGTAGATGTGCTCAGTGGTTAGTAAACATATGTTTAAGAAACTGCCAGTTTTCCAAGTGTTTGCACTAATGTTCATGCAGCAATGCATGAGAATTCTAACCATTCCACATCTTTGCTAACACTTGGTAATGTCAAACTTCAATTTCATCAATTCTAGTGCTGTGTCATGGTATCTCATTGTGGTTTAATTTCATTTACTTGATGACTAATGACAGTAAGCTTGTTTTCATGTATTTATTAGCCATTTATACATTATTTTCTATAATATCCATGTGAGTCTTTTGCTTGCTTTTTAACCTGGTATGTCTGTCTCCTTAATAAGTTCTAGGAATTCTTTGAACTCTTAGATATATTGTTGCAAACATTTTCTCCTAGTCTGTGGCAAGGCTTCATTTTATAAAGTGTTTTTAGAAGAGCAGAAGTTTTGAATTTTGATGAAGACCATAAATTATTTTGCAACACTGGCTTTGTTCGTAAGTGCTTTCCCTGCCCTACCTACAAAACCTTTGCCTACCTTTAGGGTCACAAAGGCTTCTCCCCAGTGTTTTATTCTAGATCTTTTAGAGTTTTAACTTTTACACTAGATCAATAACACATTTTGAGTCCGTTTTGTGTATGGCTGGGGTAAGATTTGTTTCTTCTCCATTTGATATTGAATTTTTCAAAACAATCTGTCTAAAAACTATCCATATCCTTCATTGAATTATCTAGGATTATATTGGCTTTCTGTGTCCTGTCCTTTTCTCTATTGCTTTTATAATTCCTATTTTATTACCATTCTTTATTATTTCCTTCATAGTACTTATCTAAGAGTTAATTACTTATCTTTTTCTGGATTTTAAAGGTAGAAGCTGAGATAACTGTAAGCTTTTTTTTTCCTTTTCTAATATGAACATCTAACCCTACACTTTTCCTCCTAGCCACTGCTTAAGTTAAAACCCACAAATTTGGGTGTATTTGCATTCATCCTAAACTCAAAATATTTTCTAATTTCTTTTGTGATCTTGTCCTTCACCTTGGGTTGTTTTGAAGTGTTCTTTAATTTTCAAATACTAGGGATTATCCACAACCTAAATTCACTCAATTACTATGGGTTGAGCCTCTACTATAAGCTCAACAAATAAGCTCCCAGAGATAAGGGGCTGGGAACTAGTCAGAAGATCTTTATCTAAACTATTTAACCTTGCACAGTCCCTAGCAAACTAAAGATGTTTACTGAATGACTAAAAATAAACACTTTGTGGGATGTAAATATAAAACTTTATTAGAAATTAGCTCCCAAGAGTATTAATCTAGTGATGAAATAAGAATATACCACGAGATAAAGACTACATGGATATCCAAGAAATTGACATAATGTTTCTTGGGCTGTCCAATGAGAAACTCAACACTTCTAAATTCTCCAATGGAATGGATAACATATACCTAACCTGTTAGTGTCTTTGGTCAGAAAAAAACTTTCAACATCATATAATCAAGTGACTGCCAGTACATGATACACTTGGGTTTCCTTATACAAACAATGTGTTAAAGTTGTTTAAATAATTACCGCCTAACATGCTGGAATACTATATCATAGATTATTAACTAATTTTCAAGTCTATTTAAAACATCAAGTATTTAGCATGATAGACAAGATAATAATCTTTCCTATTTAAAAGCCTGAACATTTAAAAAGAGTATTAATCGCTTTTCATTTTAGATCATTTTATAGAATCCCTGGTTTTATATAAAATATTAGACAATTTGAAAGAGACACAACATATAATCTTTAGTATTTATATATAAACTCTTATTGATACTTCTGTGAAAACTATCCTCCCTTTCTCACAAAAGGAATAAAACAGCATTATTAAAATATTCTTGTCTCAGGGGCTGGAAGGAAGTATTCAAAGTCATGAAAGACAAGAACCTACATCCAAGATCACTCTATCCAGCAAAGCTTTCATTTAGAATGGAAGGGCAGATAAAGTGCTTTCCAGATAAGGTGAAGTTAAAGGAGTTTATCATCACCAAGCCCTTATTATATGAAATGTTAAAGGGACTTGTCCAAGAAAAGAACATCAAAAATATGAACAGTAACAAACTCATATATCAACAACTGAACCTAGAAAAACAAAAGCAAAAACTAAGCAAACCAGAACAGGAAGAGAATTACAGAAATGGAGATCTCATGGAGCGTTATCAGTGGGCAGGGGGAGAATGGGGAAAAAGGTACAGGGAGTAAGAAGCATAAATAGTAGGTACATAATAGACAGGGGGAGGTTAACAATAGTATAGGAAATGCAGAAGCCAAAGAACTTATATGTATAACCCATAAATATGAACTAAGAAGAAAAGGGTACAGGGGGAGGGTAATAAAGGGGGGAAAATGAGACAACTGTAATAGCATAATCAATAAAATACATTTTAAAAATAAATAAAAGTCTTGTCTCAAAATAAAAAGTTTCAAAGAATAAGGTCCTTGAAACTTTCCCTTTATCAAATGTAAATTATAATTGCTCTGATATAATGTTTTTAAATTCAATCAAGTTATGAATTCAGATATAAATGCTCTTAAGTGATAATCTGTTCCAAGATTTAATCACCTTGTAATCATTTTTGTCACTTTGTAGTCACACTTTCCAAGAGCATATATGTTCAGAGCATTTTTCCTGTGACCAGATTTACCATGTATCTAGCAAAGTAACCTTGGGAGTAGGAACAAAAATTAGTTGCCTCAGAAAAGACACTGTTCATTCTATGTATAAAGCTCCGAGAGTGGCGTTCAAAAAGATCAAGTGAATATACCAGTCGTACAGTTCTTAAGGGTTTATTTTTATGTGCATACACTTCAAGAAAACAAAAATTTCAAGATACAGAATTTAACATATCAAATGAAATCACTTAGACTTATTTCAGTTACTGTGTACATAAACAACAGCACAAAGTACATGTATAAGATACACCATATAACTTGTGTTTGAGGTTTCAAAAAGCAGTGTTTTGGTTTTAAAATTCTGATACCATTATTATGTCATTCAAGTAATACATATTTCAAAAGTTAAATTTTTTATAATAATAACTAAATTAAGACATAACTCTAAGACAATCTGATAGATGAGCTGCCTTTACCACGATCTTCAAAAAAGTGCTGTTCAATTCTTCTACAAAAAGCAAGAAGGTTGCTATAGTTTTTCACCTTCTCAGAAAGTTCATCATTGGTCAATTGTGTGGTCAGAATAGTGTACAGATGGCCAAATACCAGTGCATCTAGTTCGGTAGGCCTAGAACCAAAGCAGAAATGAGAGTAACATAAATAGGGCACAGCTTGTATGGTAGGATCTATACCATTTTTAACATTTACTTATCTATTTAAAACGAAAAAAATCACAGAAAGAAATAAATACCACCCCAACTGGATAGAATTCATTGTTTTAACTTAGAGTTTTTTATAAGATTGAAAAAAGTATTTTAAACTATTAATTGTTGGTTGTGTGACTTGCCTTTTGAAGCAGTAGTATTATTTAAATGTCTTAAAATAATATTGGTGTAATCGATCATATTCATTTTATTCATTAATTTGTTCATTAAATAAATATAGAAGGTCTTGCCCTGGCTGGTGTAGCTCAGGGGATTGAGTGCGGGCTGGGAACCAAAGGGTCGCTGATTCGATTCCCAGTCAGGGCACATGCCTGGGTTGCAGACCAGGTTCCCAGTGGGGGCCACGTGAGAGGCAACCACACATTGATGTTTCTCTAACTCTCTTTCTTTTCCCATCCCCTCTTTCTAAAAAAAAAGTAAAATCTTTTTTAAATTTTAATTTTAAAAAACTAATATAGGAGGTCTCCAATGCACCAGAAGCTGGCCAGATGCTAGATATAAAAACACGATATTCTCAGGCATTGACACAAAACACAGATTAACACAACTTAGTAAGTGCTTTAATCGACACATAAACAAAATGTTATCAAAGCACAGAGGATTCTGCTATGGTGTTGGGACAACACGATTATACTTGATTACGCAATCATATACTATAAAAATGATTACAATATGATTTCATTTGAATTTGACCTCTTCTAAAGTAACTTAGCTTCTAAAAGGGACATAATCATGAAAATGGCTTCAATAAAAACTTGTCTAGAATTTTGCCCCCTAATTATGTATTACTAACAAAAAACTAAAATTTGTCTACCTCACCACTAATGATCTATAAACGGGGCATCACCAATCTATAGTTCATTAAAATAACTGCTAGTACAATATTATAAAAAGGAGAAAACACCTCATAATTATGAACTAATAATTGCTGTTAGCTCCATGGTAATAAGCTTTTACACAAACCAGAGGATCGCAGTTGGATTCCCAGTCAGGGCACATGCCTGGGTTGCAGACCAGTTCCCAGAAGGGGACTCATGAGAGGCAACCATACATTGATATTTCTCTCCTTCTCTCCTTTTCTCTTTCCCTTCCCCTCTAAAGATAAATAAATTTAAAATATTTTTTAAAAAAAGAATACTTAATTTTTCAATAATACGTATCTTTCAAAGCCTTCCCTTTCTTTTGACACATTTATGAAGTTTTAATCAAAGTCAGAAATAGAGTCCATGGTCATGTTTAAAAGGGCAGACATTAGGATAGTTTTAAAAAATCCCAAGTGTCCTTGGACTTAATAGCACCAGGACCCTATCACTAAACTCTCAATAACAATGGGTCCCTGAAAAGAACCACAGGTGTAGAAGGTGGGTAAATGTACAGCCGAGGCACTTTGTGAGAAGTGATATAAACACCAACTCTACTATATCCCTAAACAAATTTCTTAAAAGATAAGTCTTATCTCACCAATGCAGAATTTATTTTCCTAATCCTTTTTTAGGGTTAAATACCCTTTGCTTCTTAGATGAAAGGTGAATATATTTATTCCCTGATGCAACTTCCAACAATGTAGATGGGCCCCCTTTCTCAGTGAAGGCTCTGAAAGAGTTCAAGTACACATGCAGCTTTAACCTAAGTGACCTAGCAGTGCCCCTGAAGTGGTCATAATGTTATTAACTGTAGATACACATCCACATAACTCAAAAGGTGCTGAATTGCATATAGAAAACAAGCATACAGAACTGATCTAAAGTTACATAAAGGTAGCAGCCTTGTGGAAGTTATTTCAGAACATCTAATAGGAAGCAGAATACAATATACAAAGTCAAACAAAACACACACACACAAATTTTAACGCATATTTGTTTTCAGCCTTACAAATCTCAGCTACTTATATATATTGACTCTGACATACATATAAGTTACCAATTACCTCAAGTCTTTCCTATGGTAGTGGTTAACACAACTATATACTATTGCTAAAACTCACAGACCTATACACATTAAAGTGTCAATTTCACTATACGTAAATTAGACTGCAACAAACCTGACTTTAAAAAAAGCAATAAACTCAGAAATATATTTGCAACTGATGTGAAACAAGCACAAAACAATACACCTGACCCAATATTTCTACTGAATTGTTTAGTTGAGCCAAGATCTTTAAGTACTTCTAGTTTTAATTACCTTTCCTATACCACCTGGAAAGAAAACATAGCATTTCCGCCCTCCTGCTAACTAAGTAGCTGGTGGATTGTGACTTGGATATTGGTAGCAACTCTCCCCCTAAAACTTCTGACATCTTTCATATATATTATTGTGTTTATCTTTATAGACTTTAAAATATTTTTTCTTTTACTGATTCTAGAGACAGGGAGGTGGAGGGAGAAAGAGAGGGAAAGCAACACTGAAGTGAGAGAGGAATATCAGTTGCCTCTTTCACTTGCTTGGACGGGGCACTTAACAGACAACCCAGGCATGTGCTCTGCATAGGTATTGAACTAGCGACTTTTCGTATGCCCAACCAAACCAACTGAGCCACGCCAGCCAGGGCTCTTTATAGACTTTTTATTAGATAAATATTCCAGGGTGACAAATATGTTTTTAAAGTCCAAAGCAATTTGTTGCCTTCTTATCTTGCATTATCATTGCTTCCACATTTTGGTTCATTACCTATTGTTTCATGTGAATATTAAAATAAAAACAATACTGTAAAATGTGAATGTCATCCTAAGCTTTCCCCTTAAAAATCTCTTTGCACTCATCTTTTTTGCTTTATTATGATCCCATATTATTTTTCCCACTGATACCTTTCACAGTCTAGTTTCAAAAATACTAATTTTGGCTGACTGTTCCCTAATCTTTTTTCCAATTACACTACTAACTTGTTCTGTCTTCATACTACTAGAAATAATACACATATCCTTTATTTACATCCTGGCTACTAATCTAGGAGTGTCATTCAAGTTTGTAAATCTAGCCCCTTGCCATCAAAGTTTTCCATATTTTGCCTTTGGATATTTTTTTAACCATTTCCCATTAATTTTCTTAACTGGTGATTTCTTAATTGAATAAACCTCAATAAAATCCTATTCTCTCCTGAAATTTTTCATCTTCCATATACTTTCCCATCTATATATGAAGATATCTTTTCAAGTTTTACCACTTACGCAATGGTTACTAGCAGTATTTTTTAACTCCTTTTCCAATTTCTCATTCAACTTAATCCAGTTTTAATCAAGGTGTGAGCTTCTTCTAGGTAAGAGGTTGTTTGGAAAACATAAACCTGTGAAGAGCTCATAAATGCTTCAGAATACCGTAATTTTTTTCTACCCTAACTATATTTAGAAAATATATTTTTCCATTCTTTCTTCCCCTTTCTTAAAAAGGTCACACAGAAATATCACTTTAAGAAAAGTTTTTTCATTCCAACTCTATACTTGAAGGGAACAAATGACTTAGTAGTCTTTGTGTAGGCGTCTTACTAAATATCACATATCAGCAAGATAGTACAGATTTTGCTTTTGTTGCATTTCTGAAATATGATTGAATACTCAAAAGCTACTAATACTCTATATTTTGAAGGAAACAAAGGCCAAATATTTTACTATCTACCTTTTATTATTTCTAATATTTTTTCAAATTCATTTTTCTTTTCCTGTTCCACCATTTAGCTTTGTCCTCTTTTCCAAATCACTGTTCTTGCTACAAGATGTCCCTCAGCCACCCGTTCTCTTTCTCTCATCAAGTAAAGCTAGAGGGTTTCTTTCAAGAGCCCCCTCAACACCCTCCATAGGTAGGGAAGCTAGGAGAAAAACTGGTTCTTGATCAAGAGGGTGAAGGGAGGACACACAGGAAAACAAAGTGACCTGCCATAGGTATATGTTAGAGCCAGAATTCGGGGCCTCTGACTTGGAACCAACACTTTCTACCTTGACTTGAGCCGGTGCTCTCTTCACTGAGGTGTCACGTCTCACAAAGCAAGCACTCTTGACACAGATAAAAGAATAAGAAAAATCTTGCCACAACAAAGTCAAAATACCAAGTTACTTTTTCCTAAACTTTACTTGCATGCTAATATTAATTGACAGTTGGGTAAAATTAAAAATAATCTATTCCATTCACTAGACATAACTTTAGGAAAACTGTTTATCTAGATTTCATATAAGAAAATTATTTCCAAAACCTACATCTTAATATAAATTAAACAGTTCTTAATAGGAAATTTTAGTTTTGCAACCATTGTACATTTTTAATTTTTCATTACAACTTTAAATATAATTGTACCTTCATGAAGAAAAAAATATTTTAATATTTCCACTAAATCGCATGTCAAATGTTACTTTAACACTGAGTTTAAATAAGAAAAATAAGTTAGATCTATTCTGCTGGCTTCCCATGAAGACAGCGTGTATAACAAAACTAACTCCTAATACAGAATGGTGCGCTGCAAACAATAAAACACATTTCTGAGCTTCTCAACTTCTAGAGCTTTTGGACTCCCAGAGCTTTCTTGAGAGATTGACAGACTCCAATTTTTTTTTCGTATCAGTTACATAGAGTATAAACTAATATAACTTAAATATTACAACCTATCAAACAGTCATTTTTGCTACAAATGTTAATCTCTCTACAATATGTTATTGAATATGGCTATAGAAGATGAGCACCTGTAAAGATAAATGATAAATAATAGAAAATAAAGCTTTATAAAAATTATCAATTTAAAACACAAAATATTAAAAAGTGAAGAAAAAGGTTAGAATTTCTAAGCAAACCACTGAGATTAAATGCTAATTTAAGCCTATCTTACAGTGGATCACAGGATAGCTGATTTTGATACACTAAAATTATAACTTAAAAAAAAAACTTTATTTACTTCTCTTTAGAGGGGAAGAGAAAGAGAGAAAGAGAGAAATATCAATGTATGATTGCCCCTTGTGAGTCCCCTGCTGGGAACTGGCCTGCAACCCAGGCATGTGCCCTGACTGGGAATCGAACCGTAATCCTTTGGTTCTCAGGCCTGCATTGAATCCACTGAGCTATACCAGCCAGGGCTAAAATTATAACTTTAAAATTAAAAAAAAAAATGTCTTTGCCTCTACTATTCCTTTCCAAATTACCAAAAAAATAAAATCTGTCTTAGTGAAACATAAATTAACCTATGTACATAAATATTTAATCTATATCCTTTGCATTCATTTCTGTGCTTTACAAATATTCTAACTTTTAAAAGATAAGCTCATGATTATGCTTGTCCAGCCAACACTATTTTTTTTGTTTGGTTGTGTTCGCTGTCCTAGTCCCTAGGGCATCACCCTATACAGACAAGTGTAGTTACACTTCACATTCTAACAGTACTTTGCAAGTTTAGAATTCTGTTCATTAAAGTGTCGTACTTCCCTACATAGCACCTGGAACTACCTCTAGGAGAAGCTCTATCATGTGGTACACTTGTGACTGGTTTACATATTTGCCCTTAAGAGAAATTCTTAATGGAAAAAGCCACATTTTAGAAATCTCAGTCTCCCAGAGCTTAGCACTATGCCTGATACCCAAGAGGCGCTACATGTTTAATAAAGAAAAAAAATACGTTTAAATATAATTAAATCTTTTCACAAACATTTCTTGATTAAACAATTCCTCTATGATAAAACAAGCCTGTAACCTAACAATATAGAAAAGAAATTAACTTTAGAAACTAAAATTTCTTACTGCTTATTGAAGAAATACGGTTGTGTTCCCAGTCTCTGGGAAAGAGCTTGACAGCACTGGTCCACGTCTTCTAGGACCTGACACAACCACAGACCCCAGAGGAAAACAGCTCAATTAGCAAAACGGTAAAGTGCATCTAAAACAAGTTATGATTTACAGCAAAAATGTGAGTGTAGGTAATCCTTTACAATATATTTAAGTCTGGCTATAGGTCACATATAATAGAAATAATACTTTCTATGTAAGAAATACAAAGAAAATTGGAGAGCCAATTTCTTTAAATGCAAGTACAATTAAGTTACTTATAAGGATTATTATAAAGAAAGTTTTTAACCTCACGATTTCACTCCCTACAAAAACTGTTCCCTGAACCCATATACTCAAATGACTTTACATGTATTTTTTAAAAACCTGCCTAATGAAGATGACACTGCAGACCCACCATAAGCAAAGCATTTCAGGTGTGTTTCCACCAGAGGAGATGGATTTTATTTACTCTATCCCTATTCATTTCCCCAATCCCCCCTGTGGCAGATGGCACACAGAAGTGAGGTGGCTGGCTAGCGCTAGGGGTGACTGTGGAAAAGAGACACTAAGTAGTCTAATGCTGTATAAGCTCATGACCTTGACAAGATTTTTATTTTTCAGTCTCGCTACTTCAGTAAATTTAAGAACAACAAAAAAAGAGCTATTAAACACTGTATTTAACAGGGTTTTTTTTAAAGCTTGAATGCTACAGATCAATATTTATTGGCATAAAAGATACCCACAATGTATTGAATATATCAGGTTATAGAGTGGTAGGTGTAATATGATCCCATTTAAGGAAAATGTTAAGAGACATCCAGAAAAATGTTCTCCAAATAGTTAACAGTGGCAATCCTAGGTGGAAGGATTTCAGGCAATTTTTAAGTCCTTTTTGGACTTTTCTGTATTATATAATTTATTTTACAATAAGCATGTGAATTTTATAAAACAAAACTATTTCATGTCAAAGAAAATAAGGGCAACTGTTTGTTAGTTTTTTATTATGTTGGGGGGTTTTAAAGGATGATCAATATTTTAAAATTAATTTCTAATGCATTAAAGGTTTATCTTAAATGCACTAAGGGTTTTGAGAACCTCAGTCTGAACTGACCTGGTCCAGAGTCTTGTTACCCCATCCAATGGCTTTCATTTTACGTTTGACTTCCCACTGTTTCTGATAGGCCAAAATATGGTTCAGGGGCCAAGGGTAAGGAGATCCATACCTAGCATGTGTGATCTAAAGCAAAAAGATTTTGTTAAAAACATGATTCTTTCTAAAAACAAAGACTCTTTTTACAAATAAAATTTCAGGAAAATAAATTGTCAGAGAACACAAATACAGCAATCTGAAAAAAATACAGAGCTCATAAGCTGAAAAATTAAAATTTTAAAACATTCTTTTTAAAAATATATAAACTTTTATGTACTTTGCAACCATTTATATCAAACAATGACACATAGCTTCCCTAAAATGTATGTGCAAGCAAAATTAAAGTAAGTGAAAAACTATATCACTAATGGTATAAACCCACAATGTTTCATTTATGAGCAGGGACTTACAATTCTGAGCAAAAGTGTTTTCTCATTAAATTTTAATTAAGATAAATGCTGCCGAACCACTCACCTCCCCTACTGTAGCTTCATCACACCACTGAAGATACAACTAGAAACAAAAGAAACAGTCACTAAACTTTAGAATACAAAAGAGAAAATGAATAAAAAGAAAGTTATTTCTTGCCATGGTGATTTTTTATGAGCCAACTTTATAGAAGACATATGTATGAGGGCTTTTTTTCTTCACTACTACTGCTATACATAATTATTAAATTTGATAGTGGTACTTGATAAAAACATTGTTTATTCATATAGTACATCTCTAAATAGCATTGAAATACTTTATAGCTATTATTTAAGTAAACTTCACATGCCAAAGTAAAACAAGTGGGCAAGAATCATTCCTTTTTACAAAAGAAAAATTACAACTGGAACTGTCAGGCAATCTGTTCAAAGATAATGATCAAATAATTTGGGTGAGCACCCTAGCCCAAGAATAGCTTAACTTTAAAATAACCCATAAGAAAAGATTATCTTTTATGAAAGAAAAAGCTTATTTTCAAGACCTATTATCTTCTATTATACCTCTGCAGTCAACAGCATATTGTTGACTAATTCCATGTAGGCTTTCATTTCTGCTTTTTGGACTTCATCCAGTCCATCACTAAGAGAATGGCCCTAAAGGGAATTTAAAAAAATTCAAGAGCATCATATTAAATATACAAAAACTTTCACTTATCTTACTACCAAGGAATATAGCATAAATATTTTTGTTGCAAATGTTCAATAGATTAATTTCCTAACTGCCTCCAAAAGATAATTATTTTATATGAAAAAACAGTTAATATTTTCTTGCTACAAAATATTAATAAGTAGTATTTGCAATTATAAAAACAATGCTTTCAATGGATAAAATGCATTATCAATTATTTCACAAAAGAAGAAAACAAGAATGATCAGTAAACTTTGTTATTTTAAGAGACTAACCTTATTACTAATAAATGCCAAAAGATTGACATATATGTTGCTCATAAACTGGTCAAAAATAAATAAACTTTTAGGGAAATAGATACAAATTTTTTAATTCTAATGCACTACAGTAATGAGTGAATACATAAAGCGATATAACCTTTAATTCAATCTGGCAATCTGTTTTAAGATTTTAAAAATGCATATCCTATAACATCACAATATCACTCTTAAGATTTATCCTAAGGAAATAATCTGACAAGTGTACAAAGGTATATGTACAGGAATATTTATCTTAGCATTCAATAACAACCAAAAATTGGCAACAACTTGCAACAACTTAAGTGTCTATCAATAAAGACTTAATAAATTATAATACACCCATAATAATAGAATACTACACAATTTAAAAGGGTAATTTATACATAAATATTTATATATATATTTATATGTATGTATGTATGTGTGTGTGTAGTCATTAACATGGAAGAATTTCAAAACATATTGATGATTTCAAAAGGCAGGTTGCAAAATAACTAAAAATAGTATGATCTATGCTTTTCTTTTTTCTTTTTTTGATCTATACTTTTCTATGTATACAAAGAGAAAAGAAAAAAGAAAGTCTGGAAGAATTTTCCCCAAAATGTTAATGGAGGCTGCCCTTTAATAACTATTAAGATCTAAACTGAATAATTCAAATGGACAAATTAATATATCTGACTTGTAACAGATCCTATGTCTCCCTTCTCAAAGGTTAAGTTGACATTTTTTTAACAACCTCACAGCTTTCATTTATGACCAAAATTCTCATAAGTTAAAAAATTATCTACCATTTTATAAAGATCAAATTACCTCTTTTGCCATTAATTTGTAATATCTTTAAAAAATAACATTTTAGAAATATTTCTTTAGTAGTTTATATTAGCACTTTAAAAAACCAGGTTAAAATCAATGTAAATGTTAAGTCATACTAAAGAATGATGAATGACTGACTTATTTAAGAGTGGCTGTGATCAAATGCATTTAATATCTTTTTTATTACCTTGGCTTTAACAAATTGGACTATTGGACCAAGTTCTGAGACTACTTGATTTCCTACGTGAATAAATGGTACTTTACCTGTTGAGGGAAAAAAATATGTGAAAACACATTTAGTAAATTAAAGGTTGTACTAATAAACATAGGAAATCAACATAAAACTGGGATATGTTTCATTAATGCAGAATTTCACAACACTCTAACTTTTGAAAATTACAGTAAATATGGATGTTAAACTCTATAAATTTTTAAACACTGAATATTGACCAGTTTTAAAATGAAAGAAAAAAGAACAATTTGAATTATTCATTTTCAGAGTTCTCACTTATATATAATAACAGACCACAATATTCCCTTTTCAGAGCTAACACTAACAAATCACTACATAGCTGTAAATATTATTTATTCAAATTATATAAACCAAGCCCAGACACTGGTTCATGACCACTGATAGATTTCAAAGAAATTCAACTGGATCTTCTCTTTGGAGTATAATGAATCAATCCATATTTAAGATTACATTTAAGAAGATTTCTTTCTACACATCTTCTACTTCCAAGTCTCAGGTCCTCATTAAGGTCAATATTTTAAGCACATAATGGTGTATTAATAAATGTCTCTGAATCAGAAATATCAGGAAGAGAATTAACAATCCTTGAAGATATGTTAGTTTATGAATTATAGTACAAAGTACATTCCCAACAAGTGGGACAAAAGAACCAATAGGATGCTTATAAAAACTGGCTTCTCTAAATATTGATAGACACATTAAAAATTATTTCATTTCTACAAATACTAATAGTTGATGGAATTGTCATAGATGATGAGAATAAAATAGTCTCCAAATAGAAATAAAGTTCACCCCCAAAACTAGATAATAAACCTTGCTGTCAGGCCTAGTTCAAATAGAGTTCACATTAACAGCAGGCTTCTTCATGGTCCTTTTCAATACATTCACTCCTCTTGGGCTCAGTCAGCCTGAGGGTAATGGATGAGGTGCAGAGCACCAACAAAAGCGTCATCTGCATCCACAGGCTAACGCACTACAAAGGAAAGCCAGGCCTTTTGGAACACAACAACTCAATAGATGTATTTAGAAGACATATCCATGTTGCCAATACGGAAACACCGAATTCCACATTCTTTTCTTCTACTATTATAAATCTTACAATAAATTAAAAAATTCTTATCTGTGTAAGCATGTTGTTTTTTAACTTGGGATAAAATATTTGTAACTACTATACTGCTAGAAATAGTTCAGGTCCTGCAACATAAAATAATCTGAAAATGAAAACTATTTATTAATGAACACCCAGACTGAAGGGTATTTCTGGGGTGTAACATTTTGAGAACAAAGTGTATTTCTCATTTTCACTAACCAGTTTGTGGTTCTTGGAAGAAAGAGGTTCCAATTTATTTCTTTTCTTAAAAATACTTTGAGCACTGTAGATTCTGAAACAGGGAAGTAGTGTCGGTAGTCAACTGAGCAATTATATACCTCTGAATACAGAGAGATATACAAAAGGCAACAAATTAGAAGCGAATAATGTTTCCTGTTACCTGCCTGATTAAAAGCGGAGCGAATGTCATATCCTTATTATCAGGCAAAAGCACAGTAAGACAGTTATTCTCTGGCACCAACCAAAGGTTATAAAATAAAACAAATAGGCAGAATAATCACTTGAGGCAGAAAAATCATTTTCAGAACTTGTATTTCAAAAGAAAGCAAGAAGACGTTGCCAACTAAGTATGTACATTTAGAGAATATTAGAAAAAGAAAAGACCATGGATATCATCTAATCCAACCATCCCATATTACAGATGAAATCACTAGTGCTTAAAAAAGAGAAGTCAAATTTCCCAAATAAACTGTTAATATGTGGCAAATTCACAGAAAGATTAGAGTAAAAATCTCCTAAAAACATTGCCAAGCAGTCTTCTGACTATTCAACAATGCTCTCTGCTCTAAAAATTTTCTACAAGGTCAAATAAACAAATGAAATATAACACATACCCCTGATCACTCCAAATCATATGATGAATGAGAATATGTATGGAGATATAACACTTAAATTTCTCAATAGAAAGTCTCATCTTCATCAACCTAGAAGACCCCTCCTATGAATGAATGTGCATATATATATATATATACATATATATATATATATATATAATTGTGGTCTTTACAATATGTATCTCTTTGTCTTTTATTGTCTATAAAATATCTACCTAGGTGATACTTTAAGTACAGTCATTTTAGGAAACAGGTAGATATGGTTTCTCCTTATTTGCCTAAAATATCAACTCCAGTATTAGATTACTAACCATTTCATATGTATTTCTACACTCTTTGTATGACTACATAGAGGAAAAAGATAGATGGAACCAACACAATTCATTTCTCCAGAACTCAGTGAAGTTTATGAAGCCTATGTATAAAATTAACACAAAATAAGTCAATTAATGGCCTTCAACAATCTAACATGTCTATGTTTATAATTCTAAAAATTATTTCATGTAAATGTCTTAAAATGTATATTCATAAACCTATAAATACAGGGTAGGGCGAAAGTAGGTTCATAGTTGTGAGTACATGAAACACAGTTTATTCCTCTATTTTTTGAAAAGGCACTAAAATGTATTCACTCATAAAGCTGTAATTATTGTTATATTAAGTATATTATTATTAGTTATAATTTTGTTATTATGTTAATTACATTATTTTCCATACAAACTACTGTAAACCCACTTTTGCCCCACTTGTTACAGACGTATTCACTTAGAATTCCCGGTGTGTATGGACAGGGCATCTTCACAGCTCTTGACAATTATTACTGCCCTTAGTAACTTAAGATGGAAAACACTTAACACAAGTTGTGATTACAATGAAGAGACAGATAAATGTTTCTCTAAAACACAAATTAACACACTTATGCCCATCAGTTATATTCAATAAGATTTATTCATAAAGAAATAATTCTATTACTATTGCTCCAGAAAAACCACAGTTAACAATAATCCATATCAATGCTATTTAACACTTATTTATCAGCTTTGTGGCATTATATTTTATATTAAAAATTATCTGAATCATATTTATTTTAAACTGTACTTTACTAATACATGACACATAGAAAAGCAATACTGATTATGAAAAATAGCAGAAAGGCTAAAATCTTAATGAAAAGTATCTTAAGGCCCGTTAAAACAAAAAGAATTGGAAACCAAAAACATTCAGAGATGACATTAAGATCTATGAAGTTAATTTAATTATTTCACAATCCCCTTCCATCTTTATAATGGGAGAATATAAAGAATATAATTTAGAGAATACAACTGGATTCCTTAATATTAAAATTTGTTTTGTGAAGAGGAAACAGTCTTATGTAAATAAGAATGTCAAAATCTAAAATTTCGTATTTTCTTAATATCTACTCTTTAAAACAATTCCTTAACTTTCCAGTAACCACCCATCTTTGACCACAGAGCTGAGACGCGCAGACACGCCCACCACAATACTGTCAAGTTTGCAGTTGTTATTTTATAAAACTATGGGGTAATTCTTCAAAGGATAAACCAAAAATATAGGTATTTTAAAAATCTAGGTACAAACTGGATTAGCCCTGCAATCTTATCAGTGCATAATATTAACAGATATTAGATATAAGAAAGAAAAACTTACCAGATGGAGACATATATTCTGCATTTGCTCTACAAACCACTTTGATAGGCAGATTACACATTTGCAAAAAGGCCTGTAAATCAACAGAAGTATAGTAAGCCTAATGAAAGCATACGCATATTTGAACACAACTTTTAAAAAATTTATTTTCTAAACTTAAGTAGTGGCTAATACAGTACCACTTTATTGGAAGAGAAAAAATCTACTGAAAGTGAAAGATCTGTATGCCAAACAAGAATAAAGTGTTATTTCACTACTAAAAATATCAATATAACATAGACACCAGTAAATGTATAAAGCTTAAGCATTTATATATTTAAGGAAGAAAATGTAAATTATCCACATTTATTTTACTGTATTAGTTTATACAAGTCAACAATACTTTATATTGCTTTAATTTTCTTCAACAGATGACAAAAGTTCATATTTTAATAAGGTATTACTCTTAATTCCACTATTCTTGCCTTAGGGAAAACCTCTCAAAATGTTATTTCTGCTACTTCAAAGTTCTCCCCAATAATACTAACTATCCTGACATGTAGTTTTTATTCTCACTAGTCACTTGTTAAAGATATAATTTATTTCTACTTCGTTTAGAGTAACAAAAATTTTATAAGCAACTTAAATATCTAACAATAAGGAACAGGAACAAACAAATCATTTATGGTAAATATGAACCATGGAATATTATGCAATTTTAAAAAGTCACTTTTAAATAAAGAATTTTCTATGACCAAAAAAATGTCCACACTACAATACTAAGTGAAAAAATACAAAATTTTATTGACTATATATAGACTTTTAAATGTTTTTATATATATAAACTTTTAAATGTTTTTAAGATGCCAGTAAACTGCTGAACCTACATGCCTTCTGACTGGTTCTCTTGACTACTCTTTATAACTCTCAAAGCCCCCTGTTACTTACTTACCTGACATCTAGGACTGTTTTTCTCACTAAATTTACCTACCTTCTTTCTATAAAATTATCCAATTGTGGAAAGCATAGCTTACAATGGTTTTAATTACCACATACAAATTAGAAAACAAACTTTTTATCTATTTCAAAACTGAGGGAACTACTATAAATAGCAGTCAAATGTCAGCTGAGATAAATTAATAAATGACAAGGCTATTACCTATTTTATATTAAGATTATGAATAGACTAGCCTATCCTACCCAATAAAGATTTCTCATAGGGGCTGCCTTTTACAATTTCTTCCTCAGTTCTAGACTGGAAATCAGTCTTAAGACTCTTGCAAAGTAGTAAGAGTGTTCAACAGTGATAATTATCTTATACAAAGTGCTCCATTTGCTTAAAGGTATGTCAATTCTCTTCTTCAAATTTGTCTTCCCAAAACTCCAGTCCTCTGGGAATGTTCCTCTCTAAAAATAAACCCCCACATGAGTCTGATTCCTTCTACTTACACCCTGATTCCTACATTGATCTGTTACTTATGTCTGTATGTCTGATGTCACCAAGTAAGTGTAGTATCTTAGAGAGCCAAGAAATAGATTTCAATTTTTTGTAATTCTGTCCTGGCTCCAATGTCCCTCATTTTCGTATAGGCACCATAAAGATAGTTCACTACTTATAATAAGCATTCAGGGTTTAGTGACTGAGTAACCAAAGCTCTCAGAATTTATTGTGGCAGAAGCTCTTAATTATACCTCTATACATATTTGCCCCCTTCTCTACAATGAACCCATGAATTATATCGTCACATATGGCTGCCTGAAATAGGAAATTTATTTCCCTGGCTCCCTTGTAAGTTGGTGTGGCCAATGTCTAAATTCTGATCAATGGGACTTGTTTGGGCAACTGCGGAAAAGTTTCTGAAACAGGAACATATTTTTCCTTCTTGTTGACTAGAATGTGCCTTTAAAGGATGACTATAGCCCTGGCTGGTGTAGCTCAGTGGATTGAGCGTGGTGGGCCTGCGAAGCAAAGGATCATGGTTCGATTCCCAGTCAGAGCATATGCCTGGGTTGCAGGCCAGTTCCCAGTGGGGAACACGTGAGAGGCAACCACACATTGATATTTCTCTCCCTCTCTCCTTCCCTTCCCTTCTCTCTGAAAATAAATAAATAAAATATTTTTTTAAAAAGGATGACTACAGTCAAACTAAACCATGAAGGTCAAGTTCAATGTCAAAGATGGTAGAACAACAGTAAAGAAGCCTAGGTATTTAACAGCCATGTTGTTGTCACCAAACCTGGATTACCCGTGTTTATCAGGAAAAAACAACAACAACTTACATTTGAATTTCTTGTCACTCGCAGACACACTTAATCCTAACTGACCAACAATTACTTCTTCTAAGTTTAACCACCACCTCACCCAACAAAAGGCGATTCCTCTGTGTCTGCCTAAGTGTACACTAACAGTCCTCTATCATCTGCACTCTTGATTTACAGTGATAATAGTGAGCTTCTTGATTGACCTGTAAGAATACACTAGGGATGTGCTTCTCCAACTTCAGTTCTGCACACATCAAAATCATGCAGAAGGCTTATTAAAACAGTTTGCTAGGAAGAGAAGAATTAGAGAGAATAAATGAAACCGCTTTTCCAAGAAGACTAGATGAGTGCCCTGGCTGGTGTAGCTCTGGATTGAGCGAGGGCCTGCAAACCACACGATCGCGGTTCAATTCCCAGTCAGGGCACATTGCAGGCCAGTTCCCAGTGGGGGACACACGAGAGGCAACCATACATTGATGTTTCTCTCCTCCTCTCCTTCCCTTCCCCTCTAAAGATAAATAAATAAAATCTTTAAAAAAAAAAGAAGACTGGATGACAAGGAAGAATTAGAAAGGTCAGCTCCCTTCCATTACTTTTGTATCTGTACGGATAATGAAAAGTTGGGTTCAAAAATGTAAGTGCAAAAAGAAAACAGGGAAAATAGGCTGAAATGACAAGAAACAGGCAGAAAAACTGACATGCAAGATCCATGGGAGGGTAAACAGGGTGCAGGGATCTGTTTTTTTCAGGAAACAGGACACTTTTTCCATTGTAATGTAAGGGGCAGTGAGCATCAGTGATGACGACTGCAGTCTAATGAGGGGGAAGATCGAGACAATGAGGGTATGTTCACATTCTCTGAGAAATGAAAAGACAAATCATCTTGCTAAGAATAAGGAACTTAGAGGGAATTGAGGCCCTCAGAAGAACAAAAAGAATTTGAAAGTACTGCATAATGTATCTTCTCAAAGGTCTGAATAATATTCTGTTGTTAGTTAACAATCATAATACTATAAAAAACAGTAACTATGGTATTTACTTGTATCTTGCTAAACTATATGCATAGTGGCAACTGTACTAGCCAATATTCCAAAAACCTGCACTTCACTAGAAAGATTAAGCAAAATTATAATGTTCTATGGCCAAAGCCAGATCTCCAATTCTATGGATTTTACTCCTTTACTGTAAATAACTAACAATTTCACCCAATAAAACAATACTAAACTTACCATAGACTTAAACTGATGGCACAATTCTGGTTAGCCAAAAATTAATTTTATAGCATTTATTATAATTACTCTTCATCCATGATTCAAAAGAAATTTTCTGAATTAATCTGTACTTCACCAAGAAGTCTGATATCACAAACATAGTACTTTCATCCAAGCTTTAACAATGCAAAACATTACCAAGTCATTACCATGACTGTCTTCAAGAATATAAAAAGTCTAAAACCAACCCAGGCTTTGATTCAAACAGTATTTCTCCTTTCTCTTACAGAATGAAAGAAAAATCCCCAAAAGGTTCCAAAGTAGACAATATTTTCACCTTTCATTTTAATTTTCAATCTCTTATCAGTACCCCAAATACTCCAAATAAAACAGGCACATTATAACAACCTAAAACACATTTTACTTTCATTTTGGAAATCATAAGCTACATGAATTTATTCTTAAGTAAATACAAAGGAAAATGTAGTTTTATAATAATTATAATAAAACTGAGGATGACTCACCTAACACCTATTCCTTAGTTGGATATTTTATTCCAAATTAATTCAAGTGATAGGCAATATAAAATATTTAAATCAGAAACTTAGCACATTCTATCAGAATAATGATCTATAAACTGTATTGTCCAATATGATAGTCCCTAGTCATCTGTGGCTATTTAACTTAAATTTAAATGAATTAAAGTTGCATAAAATTTAAATTCAGCTCCCCAGTCACACTAGCCACATTTCAACTGCTCAAAAGTCACATGTGGCTAGTGGATACCCTATTTACTGGACAGCACGAATAACAGAACATTTACATCATTGCAGAAAGTTCTATTGGACAGAGTGTGACTATAACTGGCAAAGCAGTGCACAAAAGACATCTTAGCAAGAAAGGTGGACATCACCTCAAAGTGATTAGACTGAATATTATTCTAAACAACCTGCATTACAGTGCAGTGTCCACAAACCCCGCAAGTGATCAATCAACTTCTGTTAACAGTGACACATTAAACACCGTAATATTTTCAGTTTCAGAAATATAGGATTTACTTATTTGTTGAGCAACTCCAACAGCTAAAATGGTCAGCAAAACCTAAGAATTAATGAATGAATCAATTACAGCCTATATAAATTATTCTTTGAATATAAATTTACTGAATACCTAAGCACATGGCATGGTAGGTAATTCTTTTAAACACACACACGTACACACAGAACATAATACTCAATATCTAACTTCTAAGACTCTGAAATTTAATAAGCTTGATGTTTAAACACATTAAATAAATTAATCAAATTTTTAACATTAAAAAAATCACTGAAAAGGTACGGCATCAAATTTTTTTGTTTTCTAAAAAATTAAATAAAGAAATAAAGGGAAAAAATTAACACCAGATCATTGATAACTGATTAAATATGAAGGATCTGCCCTGGCTGGTGTGGCTAAGTGGACTGAGCACCAGACTGTGAATCAAGGGATCACAGGTTCAATTCCCAGTCAGAGCATACACCTGGGTTTCAGGCTGGGTCCCCAGTGTGGGGTGTGCAGGAGGCAACCACACATTGATGTTTCTCTCCCTCTCTTTCTCCTTTCCTTCCCCTCTCCGTAGAAATAAATAAATAAAATTAAAAATAAATAGCCCTGGCTGGTGTGGCTCAGTGGATTGAGTGCGGGCCTGCGAACCACACAATCGCGGTTCGATTCCCAATCGGGGCACATGCCTGGGTTGCAGGCCAGTTCCCAGTTCCCGGGTCCCGGCAAGGGACACATGAGAGGCAACCATACACACTGATGTTTCTCTCTCTCTCCTTCCCTTCCCCTCTAAGATAAATAAATAAAATCTTTTAAAAAAAATAAAAATAAAAATTTTAAAAATAAATAAATAAATAAATATGAAGGATCAAACTTACACATTTATCTCTGCAATCCTTTAAAAAATAAGTGAAGAAACAGAAAACATATAAACCAAGAAGGACACAAAAAACAGGAGAGGAGACCAGAGATATCAATCCATTGTTGTAAGATGGGAAGCAGAACAGCAGGGCAGAGGACACTGATACCTAAGAGCATACAGAGAAGAAAATCAGTGTATTTGCATCACAGCAATAAAAATATTTGAAAACTGAAGAAATCAAGTACCACAGAAGACAGAGGTGAGGAAAAGGAATAAAAATAGGAGGATTGGGTGAAAGTCTGTATAAGCCTCAGATAACTAGCCCACTCCCAATCTGGTAGGAGACAGAGAGGTTCAGTCTCTAGAATAAACCAACCAGAGAGACTCCTGACTCCAGACCCAAGCACGGCAGAGTGGGGAGGGGCAGGGGAAGGTGTCACACTGGAAAGAAGGTTAAATGAAAGTAAGTATACAGTGACTTAAGAGACCCTCAGCACCCCTGATGGTCAAGTTAAGGCCTTTCTGAATTTCTCTGTAGAAAATACCTACAAATATTGATGGTTTTATTAGGGGAAGAGGTGGGGTGGGGTTGGATAGTGGTAAAAAAAAATGGCAGCTCACTGTACAATCAGTCTACCGGGAAGCCCACGTGTCAAAAAGCCCCTCATCTCCCCATCAGCTTTGTAGTGCCTCACTCTTAAATATAGATTATTAGCAGAGCTCAATAGATGTTTGAGGGAAGTCTCAAACATAGAGAGCCAAAATAAACCACAAAAAAGGAACTGAAAAGAAACAGAAAATGCAGAATACAGAAGACGTCAAAGAAAAATAATGGCTAATATTTATTGAGCACTTCCTTTACGCCAGGTACTTGCATTAGAACTTTACCCTATGAGGTAGATGTAACAAGTATCTTCATTTTAAGATAAGAAAACAGATACAGAAAAATCAAGGAATCTCATCAAGGCATATACGAAGAAAGGGAGGGAGGGAGGGAGGGGAAAGAGAGGAAAAAGCACACAAAGAACTGAGCAAATGGGTGGCATAATAACTCAATAGCAACTCTGAAAGCTAAATGATAACACAAGGCCTTCAAAGTTCTAAGGAAAAATTCTGTCAACCTAAAATTCTACATGTGGCCAAGGTACCAGTCAAGTGTGAAGAAAGAATAAAAATAGTATCATATAAGCAAAGTCTTTAAATTTTTATTTCCCATTATATCCTTTCTCAGAAGGCAGGCTAATGAAGAATATGCTGCACAAAAGAAAAACAAATCAAGAAAAAAAGAACATGAATGGGCCCAGAAAATTGGGGTTGCAATACAAAATAAAAGAAAAAAGAGCCCTGGCAGAGTGGCTCAGTTGGTTACAGTGTCATCCCCATATGCCAGTGTTGCAGGTTCAATCCAGGTCAGGACCCCTACAAGAATCAACCAATGAATACATGAATGGGTAGAACAACAAATCAGCGTTAATGCGCACGCGTGCGCGCGCGCGCGCGTGTGTGTGTGTGTGTGTGTGTGAAATCAATAAATAAAAATTAAAAGAAAAAAAGCAAAGAGAGTTCCCTGGGTAATGATGAATACCAATAATAATAAGATAGCTCCGAAGCCAGACAATAAAGGAACTCCAATTACTTTACTCCAATTAAAGTAAGGACCAAGGTTTCAAAGGTAGTATTTCCAAGAGAAAAGAGCAGGAGACAAAGGACCTGATAATGTTTGACCTCTGTGAGGGGGAGTTTTACAGTTCAAAGAGTTCAGGGGAAAAAGCTATCCAAATCAATTAAATAAAGCAATTCTTTACCCAAAGGGGTAAAATCATATAGAAAGAATATATTCATAGTACACTGAATATTTAATATTTAAAAATAAAATAACACAAGCATCTTACCTAGAAGTACAGAGGTAAATACCTGGAAAAATAACACAGCTGGTTGTCTATGGGTACCAGCACTGAGGCGGGGTAAGGGCTGGTTTTTTGAGGATAAGCCTCTTATACCATTGCTCTTATACCAGTGAAAGGTAAATCAATCCACCCACTTTGAAACTGTTTGGTAATATCTATTACTAAGTATATGCATCCCCTATGAGCCAACAATTCCACTCCCCCATATACTCATACACCAAAAAGAAAGGCTATATAACCACTACCAGCCATGTACAAGAATGTTCATATCCATAATAATCAAATATTGGGAACACCTCAATGTCCATTAACATGAGTAGCAAATTTGACTCTAAAATTCCTAAACACCAAGACAAAAAGGATAAAAAATATGTCACCAATTGCTATTATGAGAAAGGCAAAAGTAAACATAAAAGGACTACACATTTTGACTCTAACTTCTTTAGAAATAACATTCATTGAGAACTTTCACATCCGAAAAATTCTAGAAACAGTTCCAGAAGGTAACACCTGCCATACTCCATGAAGATTCTAAATTCTACTTTTTCAGTAATCATTTCTGAGTCACATCTTCTGAAAACTATGGCTCAGTTTTTTTGTAAATATTAGTTTTGAAAAATAAATATTTTATTCATACATAACTAAAATAAGGCTGGAAATCTAAAATAGCAAGAATAATCTGTTCAACCCTAACAAGTATCTTAAATCTTAGATTCAAAAGTTGTTATTGTAGGTAACAATGCCATTGCCTTCATTAGATTATAAAACTAGCTGCTTATATGTTGTAAGAAACCTCCCAAACGTTGACGCTGATGGAGTACTGGGCACACAGACAGGGATCCTATTACACCATCCTTCAGGAACACAGTACAAAGCTTCCTCTTGCTTCTCATATCAAATTCCTCTGTTTTCTGAAGCTAGCTTTACTGTTATAATTCCTATTTATGTGCATGGTACATCACTGGCAGATAGTGATTATTAGCTCAATGAACAAATAAACAAAATGAAGAACAACACATCAAATCACAAAATAAACAAAGAGAACTCTAAAACTCAGTAAATTTAGTTCTAGCCATGCAATTTTTTTCAATGAAGCACAGAAACTCCTGATAATAAAAACATACACAAAATATTGGTTAGTAAAAAATTCTAACACAAAACTTACATTCAACCACTAGCTGAGGTATAAATCAATGCACTCTTTTTGAAGACACTTTGGCAACATCTACAAAAATTTAAATGTACATATTATTTGATCCAGAAATTCTATTGTGAGAAATACATATGTACATATTTGCATAAAATGATACAAGATAAATGTAAAGATATTCACACCTAAGCCCAACTTATAGTAGCAAAATAATAATTACAACAATAGCCTAATACCCCATCAATGAGAGGCTGGTTCAATAAACTGTGGTGAATCTATCAATGAAATATTCAAAGCATTCAAAAAAGAACAGGGTCACCCCTCAACTGAACTTCTCATACTAAATTGCAAAAGACATTTCTCACCTGGAATCTTATATAAGGGCTACAGAATGACATGAGATGATATACACAAAGTGCAGAAATATTTTTGTGTGATTTTTTTCCCTGAAGGCCTAGAGTAAAACATAGCTGAGAAAGGCCTGCAAAAGGCTAATTTGTGTGGTCCAATGCATAGCTTCCTGTGAGATAACTTCATAAGAAGATACAAATTTGAGTATCTAGAAGAATAAATATAAAGCATGTATTCATTCATTTGTACACTCAATACATATTTACTAAGCACCTACTATGTATGAGGGACTGTTCCAGGTAATGGAGACAGAAAATAGGCAAATAAACCAGAAAATATGCATGGTAATTCCTGCTACTTAGAAATATAAAGCAGCCCTGGCTGGTGTGGCTCAGTGTATTGAACAGCAGCCTGTAAACCAAAGGGTTGCCAGTTTGATTCCCTAGGGCACATGCCTTGGTTTTGGGCCAGGTCCCCAATAGCGGATGCGTGAGAGGCAACCACACATTGATGTTTCTCTCCCTCTCTTCCTCCCTTCCCTCCCTCTAAAAATAAGTAAATAAAATCTTCAAGAAAAAAAAAAGAAACATAAAGCAGTTTGAGGATTGCTATTATATGTAGAGTAGTCAGATAAGGGCTCACCAATAAGGTCACATTTAAGCATAAAACTGAAGAAAGGGAGCAAGCCATGTAGATATCTAAAAAAAGAGCTGTCCAAGTTCAAAGGTGTGAAGCAACCTTGTGCTTAAACTGGCATATTTGAAGAAAAGCTTGAAGTCCAGTGTGACAACTGGGAAATAAGGAAGTAAGTGGTATGAGATGAGATTAGAGAGACAACCAGATCATGTAGAATTTACAGATGAATTTTAAGGACTCTGGCTTTTACTTTGAGTAAGATGAAAAATCACTAGAAGCTGAGCTGAGGGCTGCTGGAATCTGACTAACATTAAAGGATTACAAACAGCTATAGAGAAATTATATTGTAGAGAGTAGAAGGGTGAAAAAAGTGAACTAGTTAGGAGGATTTTGCAACAATCTAGGCAAGAAGTGATAAGGCCATGACCAAAATGGGAGTGATGGAGGTGGTAAGAAGTCATTCTGGCTGTATTTTCAAGGTAGGGCCAAAAAGATTTAATGATAACTGGATGTAGATACAGGAAAACAAGAGGACTCCAATGAATACTCAAAGTTTGACATAAACAAGCAGAATGTCGGAAGGGCCATTTACCAAAATAGGAAAAAATGGGATGAGTGGGTTATGGTGGGAGGGTGGGGACTCAGGAGTCTTTAGATGCTCTCCTCCAGTTATGACCTCTATTAAGATTTTGGACAGTAAATGACAACTCCGCTCTCTTTTCAAAGGCCTAGAGTTGCTAATGTACAACTATATTCTTTGAAACCAGTTCTATTCAAACATTGGGAGGCCTCATCTTAAAGGCCACCATACCTCTTTCATGGACACAAGTGACAGAAACACATACGGATCAGTATTATCTTTGTCAACACTTTCCTGCAGGTCTGTAATGTTAAGGTGTTAAGAAACTAGTAGAGCTACAGATATAACACAGAATAAAAACACAAGGACAGCTTTTATCTTTGGTCATTTCTGTCCCCTACATCTACAGCCCACCAAGTGAAAAGTCGGTTTAAAATAAGAAGCTTTAGGAAGGTAAATAAGCCATCTGATTAGGGCAAAAATCTCCTGAAAATTTACTGAGAAGTGAGTAACACATGAAAAAGCCACTGTCGGCAGGAGTCCTTTAAAATCTCAGCAACTATGGCTCAATCTTCAGGAGATTAAAATTACACATAACCATGTAGGTCTCATAGTTAATATAAGTAGGAAGGTAGAAAAGCATTAATGAGCAAATCAAACAAAAACAAAACATCTCAAGTATTAGGTGTATCTAGTTTCTTCAAGTCTTCATTCATGCAGAAATATGCTAATATTCCAGAAAGAAATCTGGGGAGTAAATGAGTGAAATTAAATTTGAAGCCAAAAAGTCATTCCTTTTACAGAAAACAAATGATTGCAAGGAAATAGAATCTACAATATTAAAAACATTAAAATATCAAATATCCTTTGTTTTAATTGCATTATATTTTTTAAGGGTAACTAAAACACTCAGCTCAGAAAATGGTAAAAAGGGCTCAACCCCAGTTGAACGGGAACAGCCTGGCCATCCCTACATTTGCACAAGGATGATGCTGCCTCATTGAGATGCTATCCCTACCATCATTTAGAGCAACTGATTTTCTGTTGCTGACTCATAAGCCTCACCACTCTTACGACTGGACAGACCATTAGCACATTCCCACTCCCTAATTGTCACTGGTTAAGTGCCTTAGCAGAACTTAATGGATCCTAACAGAATACAGACTTAAGAAGCAAGTTGTTTAAATGGAAGGCTAGAGTATCTTTTGAAAAATGGGGGTCCTCTGCATGTCTTGCAAGTTAGTATAGAACAGAATGGAGTTAATAGAGCAGAAGCCTCCCAGTGAGATATCTCTCAGTGGAATCTTGGCGACTGACTGTGTTAGCTTGAGAAAGTTCCTTTTCTTGATAAGCTTTCTGACTTCTAAAATGAAAACAATTTATTAAGCAGACTGAGGTCCTATATGTAAAATACTATTTATAATCAAAATAACAAAATTATACACTAAGTATCTCTAAATAGATATTAAGAGGATAAAGGAATATAACCAAAAGCACTTTTTAAAAGAATAATAAAAAGTAAATATACATCTGTTTTCAATATGAACCTCATATGATATAAAATATTTTCTAATAAGGCAAAACAAGTGAATAAATATTGACATAAACTTTTATTTTATGAATAATTTTTCAAAGTAATACACACTGATGAAACTGATAAATGGACTGATAAAAGGCCTCCACCCCCAGAATGCAATCTCCATTAGTACACGGCGACTGACCATGTCTATCTTGTCCACTACTTTATCCTTGGCATACAACAGATTCTCAATAAACATTGGCTTAATAAATAAGATATTGATATTCATAATAACAAATACAAAGATAAGTTCAGAGAAAACTAGTAACCTACAACAAAGCTCATTGCTTTAAAAAATTAGGTGTAACTCCTGTTAAGCTCAGAGGTGTTTTTAAAAGTCAATGAAATCACAAATATCAATAAGCAGATAATGTTTTAGAAAACAGTAACAGAAATTCAACTTAAAAAAATAGCTGTGTAGAAATCATCGGAAACTACAATTCAATAAGCATAGACAAGCTTTAAATACAGCAAATATGTTACCAAAAACATGAAATGCCATTGACAGCACAGACGAAGACAGATCACATCAGAGGACCTTCCTTAATACAACTCTCACCTGAAAACTACTCCTGGAATATCTGACTCAGTTTTAGATACATCAACATCTGACAGCTGTAGGAAAAAAATCAAATTCAGGAAGAAAGCAACAAAAACAATAACCAGAACAGGAAAAGACACAAGTTTTCCCTGGCAGAATAAATATAAATAAAAGCAAAAGAGTTATAAGACAGGCAAAGGAACAGAAAGAATAATTATTGTAACCCAAGAACCTAGTGCAATACCAGTTGCCTGGCTAGTGCTCAATGATCAATTTGGGAGTAAAGAAAAGAAACTACTTTTTTTCTGAGGTCCTATGATGAATGTCTAAAAGTTTTATTTACAGATAAATATTCCCAAATGAGAAAAACAATAACAGGAAAAAAGCACAAAATTTAAAATTCTTAGGATAAGCTAAAGAGTAAATGGAAAGGATATAAAATGTATGCCTTTCGTTTTAATAAAATCATGGTAACTCAGCACTGAATCATTTACCAATGAGCAGTAACAATGATCTTTCCTCTTCTTTATTCCAAAAACAAAATGAACACTGGTCTTACAAGTACAATATATAACAATATTCCTTAATTGCACTTACACAAGAAAGTCAATATTGCTTTCCAGTAAAGATATAAAAATAATACAAAATTTTAAAGAACTGTCTTAATAAATCTTCAAAAGATTAGGTGCTTTATACTAATTAACACGATAGAATTTAAGGAATTATAAACAAAGCTCCTAAAATGTACTTAAATCACATTAGCAAAGCTATCCAAATTCTAGAGAGTGAACAAATTAATCCATTTTCAGGCCAACTAGGTAAATCTATCCTTAGACAGCAGACCTTAGGTTTTTTTCATTATGATGAAGTGTCTGTTCTTTTCATAATTAAATATGAAATATTTTATATAAAGATCCATCGAGGACTATTCTAAAACATGCAATGCCATTCTCAGGACACAAAATGAAAATGGTTCTGAATTTTAACTCATATATTGTTTTACTAGGACACAAAGGAATAGCTGTGATGACATCTGAAGAATTATTTTCCACCTAACTGAAGAGGCATGTTTTAAAATTAAAACCCATGAACAAATCTATCTACAAAATAATTCATTTTTATATCAAACAGCTGCAGACCCTATAATTGAAATAATGTATCTAAGGTTACAAATTAAAACTGTTAGGTATCATTCTTGAAGTGACAAATTAAGTACCTAATCCAGTTAAAGTAATAGCCATATTTGTAGTTTAACATAAATTAAGACCTTAATTATATTTGTGACTATTTTAAACAAAATAACAAACTCCTTTGTACCTGGAAATGTAATTTATAGCAAAGCCAGGTTCATTTTCCAAACCAATCTATTTCACACGGCAGAAGTACTGTGGTATAATGGTATAATGTAATTCTTGTTGCAGAATGTTGAAAGAGTAGATTCACTAAAAGCACAGAAGAGGTTTGAAGATAAATGAAGATGCTATTCATTCAAGGGTAATTTCATCTTAGAACTATATGAAAGATGTTTCACTCACACGGGGTAGTGTATGGCTTCAAATTTAAGTGTATTTTCAGCTCAAATATAATGCCGCTAGATCAATTATGTTGATACTGTATATCTAATAATGAAGAATTCTAGCCTTTTTCTGTTGAAAAAACAGACTGTCATTTTTTCATCTTAACTGCTATGTCTTTATTGCTCCATTTAACACCAACAGATTTTAAAATCCCACTTGATATTTACTTTTTAAGCATAAAAGTATGCAACTGATATTCTATGGTAACTTGCAAACTCTCAGAATTACAAGAACATCAATTTTTGCTAAGTTAAATAGATACTTATATTAACAAACCATTATCCTACATAACCAATTTCCATTATTTCACCAATTATTAAAAATTACAACTCTAATAGCCACCTAATACTTTGAATATTCCTCATTGTCACAAATCCAGTAAAAGTTAAATATTTTATATAACCATACCATTATTGTGTTCACAGATTAGTATTAACAATGGGCATTCTTTTAATTTGCTAAACTATTTTCAATTTAAGTTTTATATATTTAAATCATACCACATATTTATTATAAGCATATATCGCAAAAATGCTTTTATATTTCCGGTATATAAAAGGTGATGAGGACAAGATATTCAACCTAAAAAAAATTTAAACTCAGTGATATCAAGGAAACATCTGCAGCCTAGATTTTGCTCATTTTAGAATACTGAAAAGAACGAACAAGTATAAAGGACACATGGACAATAACTAAGGGTGGGGGACAGAAATAGGAGGGAGGCAGGGAGCATGGGGCGGGGGGCGGGCAGGGTTGGGAATATAAGACAGAAACCTGTACGTGAACAAGAATTAAATAAAAAAATTATTAAAAAAAAAGAATACTGAAAAGAATTTTACAAATCCCCTTGTGTAATAAACATTCACTAAACTCTCCCTACCCCTTAGCTTTCCTTTTCTTCTCCTAATCCTGGAAGTGAATAAAGCCTCATTTTGCAGAACATGAAGAAAGTGCGAGGGGTGAAAAATGTAAAAAAACTAAAATTTTACACTTTACGGAATTTTAAAAAATATATCAATTCTTTTTTTTCAAATATTTTATTTATTTATTTTTTAGAGGGGAAGGGAAGGAGAGAGGAAGCGAAACATCAATGTATGGTTGCTTCTCTTGCATCCCCTGCTGGGAACTGGCCCCTGCCAGGACCTGGCCTGCAACCCAGGCATGTGCCCTGACTGGGAATCAAACCTCGATCCTCTAGTTTGCAGGCCCGCACTCAATCCACTGAGCTACACCAGCCAGGGCAAAAAAATATATCAATTCTAAAATGTTTTTCATAAAATAGTATTCTATTAATTCTACATTAAAATAGATCCACTGGTATCACCCTATTTGTATTTACATTAGGTTTAAATTAAACTGAGACCAAAAAATGCATACAACCATAAACAACTTGTTTACAGCAAAAAGGTATCCAACCAAATTCAAAATTCAAGATCATTTCCCTCAAAATTTTGTACGTAGGCCGTCCTTCTGCCACATGGCATTTTCACAATAGCAGATGTTTCTCCCATGAAACCACCACCATGTAGTCAGGAAAAACACTCCTCCCTGTTCTTCCCCAGTCAGTACACTAGGATACCACCATTTAACCACTAATTAAAACGTCCACCTAAAAAGCATCATTTGCTAAAAGGAAAAAGCAAGGGTCAGCTAAGTATCAGCAGATCTGACATGTTAGTGTTCATGGCCCAGCATTAATGGAGCCTATAAAAATGCTGACTTTTTGTAATGATACAACATACTCAACACAAAGAATAGTGTTGTTGGTTTTGGTTGTCTTCCCTTTCATTTTTAGACATAAAGTATTCACAAAGGGAAGGGGAAATGAGAATATAAAATGAAATAGGAATATTTCCCTTAATCTGAGCTTAACTGCTATTCTTACTCTAAGTAAAAACCAAGGAAGGAAAAACTAAAATTACTCTTTCATGCAACATTCTCATAATAATCATCAGCATGAAATACTTTAAAATAAAATTCAAACTTTTACAATATTTAGATTAGCTCTGGCTGGTGTAGCTCAGTGGATTGAGCATGGGCCCGCAAACCAAATGGTTGCTGGTTTGATTCCCAGTCAGGGCACATGCCTGGATTGGAGTCCTCAGGGGGGACTCAGTAGGGATTGTGCAAGAGGCAACCACACACTGAGTTTCTCTTCCTTTCTTTCTCCTTCCCTTCCCCTCTCTCTAAAAATAAATTAAAACCTTTAAAAATACAATATTNTGGCTGGTGTAGCTCAGTGGATTGAGCATGGGCCCGCAAACCAAATGGTTGCTGGTTTGATTCCCAGTCAGGGCACATGCCTGGATTGGAGTCCTCAGGGGGGACTCAGTAGGGGTTGTGCAAGAGGCAACCACACACTGAGTTTCTCTTCCTTTCTTTCTCCTTCCCTTCCCCTCTCTCTAAAAATAAATTAAAACCTTTAAAAATACAATATTTAGATTAACCATAGAAAAAATCCAAAATAGGATTCTTTTTAAATTACCTTCATATATATTATACAAAGTCCTCTCTAAAAGTGACTAGAAAGTAACATTTGATTATATAAAGACATTAAACCCTGGCTGGATTGAGTGCCTACAAACCAAAGGGTTGCTAGTTTGACTCCCAATGTTGACTCCCAGTCAAGGCACATGCCTGGATTGTGGGCCAGGCCACCAGTTGGGGGTGCACAAGAGGCAATCACACATCAATGTTTCTCTCCCTCTTTTACTCCCTCCCTTCCCCTCTCTCTAAAAATAATTTTTTAAGACATTAAAAATATACATGAATATATATAACTTTAAATTCAAAATAGGCATTAATTCAGCATTTAACATCATCTTATGCTTCTACTGCTTTTACTTTTTTCAAGAGAATTTTGCATTTATCACCAAACTTGAACTTCACAGTAACTCATAAAGTAGAAAGACTGCATTTATTCACACTTCAAATAACTGAGGCATGTTTATCTTTCACATCTTAATGTAATCTATAAATTATAACATATAATTTGCTATGAAATGTCAGAAATAATTTTTGAATTAAATACTCACTTATCTTTGGATACAAATTCAAAGATCTGTATCAAAGGACTGAACCTGATATGCAGCAAAGTGTCATGAGTGTGGATTTTCGACTCAGCCTCTCTGGGTCTGCAGTCTAGCTTTCCCAGAGCTGCTTGTATAACTGTGAGCCAACTGCTTACCCTCCCTGCCTCAGCTGCCTGATCTGTAAAATGAGAATAATAATACTACCTACCGGATAGGGTTGCTGTGTGAGGATTACCTATGATAGCTAAAGTACATATAACAAGACCTGGCACACAGAGTAAGTGCTGTGTATGTTCTAGCTACATTATTATTATTGTTCTTACTAACATGATCTGCATAATGGGAATTATAATAGCCTCATAGGAATTATATGAAATCTGATATTCCACATTATATTATACAGAAATTAATAGGAATAGGGCTATTCCTATTATTATAATAGGAATTGTAATAATCCTCATACAGTTGTTATAAGGATTAAATGAGTTAATAAGAATTTAAGTGCTCAGCACAGTGATGAGCAAATGGTAGGCACTCACCAATATTGTCACCTGTTTATCTCCACACTTTCTGGGCTCTGTGGCCTTGAGTAGAACTTTTCTGAGCTTCAGTTTCAACATCTTTAAAATGAGGTTACCACACTGCAGTATTATGCTAAGGACTAAATGAGATACTTTGCATAAAAGCTCTTAGTAGAGTGCCTTTTGCCATAAAAGCATTCAATAAATATTCAATTTCAAAACAAATCTTATTCAGTATTATTAAAATAATATTTTGTTTGATTTAAAGCATTCAACATTAACATTTTAGGGTATGGAATGAAAGCATGATTACAAAAATTATTAATGTTCACACAAATTCAAATGTATCCTAACATTTATTTCAATTACTTCGGTGTTTTTAAGTATTATAAAGCCTGCATGCTTCCATTCCTCCTGCTGACATTGATTACTTGTACTTCTGTCTAAGAATCAGGAGAGAAGTAAATAATAACCAACATGCAGTGCATTTTCACAATATGCCAGACACTTTTTTTGAGAGCTTTATATACATTATCACATTCACAACGTCCTCAGAACACCCAAGAGGACGGCTTCTATTATGTCTCCATCATCTATTACATTCAACACATGAGAAAACATGAAATAAAGTACTGTTCAAGGTTTGCTGTATTTGGAACAGAAACCAACTGCCCATTTCATTTGTGGAATCTGCTATAAAAGACAGTATTTGAAAAGAGTCAAATAAAACTTTTTTTGCAGAAAACTTGTAGAATTCATATGTGTTTGTTCATACTGTATTTCTAGACATATGTTATCAATACAAGAGCCACCAGCTATATGTAGCTATTGAGCACTTGAATAGCACAAATTGCAATGTGCTGTAAGTGTAAAATACACATCACATTTTGAACTTAATACAAAAAATGTAAAACATCCCATGTATAAATTTTGTATTAATTACATGTAAAAATGATACCTGTGTAACATCTGGATACACTGGGTTAAATAAAATACATTATTAAAATTAATTTCACCTGTTTCTTTTTACGTTTGTTAATGGAGCTACTATAAAATTTTAAACTGTCTGGATGATGCAGAAGACCACAGCTAAGGGCAACTAGTGATTGGCAGCTTCATCATAACAACTTACCCACTTGTGCATTAAGTGTCCTGCAGTTTTTTGGCAAAACATCCTATCACCCAGGGTACTCAGCTCCCCTACAGCCCAGATTTGTTATCCTGTGACTACTGACTTTTCCCCAAACTAAAATCACCTTTGAAAGGGAAGGGATTTCAGACCATCAATAAGATTCAGGAAAATATGCCAGGTAGCTGATGGCAATTGGGAGAACTGCGTGAAGTCCCACGGTGACTACTTTGAAGGGGACTGAGGCATCACTGACCTATGTACAATGCTTCTTGTATCTTGTATCCTCTTCAATAAATGTCTCTATTTGTCATACTATATGGCTGGATACCTGGGGTCCAGACAGACCCTGTATGTATATCTAGTTAGCTGTGTGTATGTGTGTGTGTGTGTGTGTATACAAATACAGGTATACACATGCACACAGAGTGTATTATGAAAATGAGAGGAACACACACTACACTAATACTTCACTATATTCAACACACAAGATTATTTTACCAGGCAAACACTTGAGGCAACACCAGTACTTTGTGGATGAAGAAAGGAAAGCAAATCTAAAGAGGAAATACAGCCATGAGAAAAATACTTATTTTCTTTTAAATTGAAATCATAAAGGCCCCTTTAATCAAAAAAGATCTAACCACTTAGTTTCAGGGGTGCAATAAATGCCAAGTCTATGTGGTAAGCAAAATTTAAATTTCCTGATGGCTTAACTAGCAGACTATTAAAGTATCTGATGTTTGATATCTGGTATCTTCTAGAAAATATCCAGTTTATGGATACCTGTCACATTGTTTTGATCAATTTTATACATTTAACTGATTCTTCTAGACAGATACTGGTCCACTATATAGAAGAAAATTGTTCCATAAAGTTTACATCAGATATCTGGAAAAGTCACATTTATAGTCATGGCTACTATCAGCTGTCAAGCCAAAGAATATTGAGAAAAACCAAGAATTTTTAATATATGCTGGTTAATTTATCATCTAAGTGACATATGTAGGATAACAAAAAATTGAAAATGGTTAAGCAAAATTCTGCATTTTGAAAGGTTCTTTTTTTCTGGTTTTATTTTTAATTGCAGCTATGATTTGAGAAGCCATGGTGAGAAAGCAAATTAACAGGAACCATAAAAATAGAGTTGCTAAATAGAGTACCCACAAAGATTTCCTTTTCCCTTCCACAGATTATTTAAAGCATTAATTTTTTATCAGTAATATACTAATATTTTAGTTTGTAATAAAAAGTAGTTAAACCATCTATTCCAGGATTTTTCAACACTGACTCTATTTACATTTGGGGCTGGATAACTCTTAATTTGGAGAGACTGTCCTGTGCATTGTAAGTTGTTTACCTGCACCCCTGGCCTCTTCCCAGGAGATGCCGAGAGCACCCTCCCCAACAACTGTGACAACCAAAAACGTCCTCTGGGAGGTAGAAATCTCTCTCTAAGAACCACTGATCTATTACTACCCAATATACCTTCCTACTTTGTGAAAATTACTTCAGTGCTTCCTAAACTACTATTCTTTAGTCTTAAGAGCTCTTCACAGGGGATTCCCAGACAGCTTCAGCAGAGAGATCAGTAAACTTACTGAAACCATATGCAGAATAGTCTGGATATGTTTTTATTTGCATGTGTGTTTTTATTTCCACTGAATGTGTTTCATCACATCCTGAAAGAGTTATTCCAGAAGTGGCAATTAAAAAAGGGTTAAGAATTAGTGCAGCAACTAAAATGTTCACTGTGCCCTGAGCCACCTTTTCAAAGCTAGAAAGATTGAAAATACTAGTTTATACACAGCAAATAATTTATCAGTGCTATCAATTATCAGGCAAGAATGCTTTTACCACATTTATAAACCCTTCATTCAACATTTACTGGCTACATTATATATTCTAGGCACTACATCACTACCATTTGAAAGCTAAACTTAAATTCCAGCTCCCTCACCAAAAATAAATAAATAAATAAATAAATATTTTAATTAAAAAATACATAAAATCCATATTTATTTCCTATAACCAACTAAAATTTCTGCTCCTCAAAAGCTGACATATGAAAATACACTAGCTATAATACTAGTGCCTAATGATAAAATAAAGGTAAATAAACTAAATAAGCATAATTCATATTATTGGTAAAAAGATACAAATCTTCTTAAAAAACCTTAAAGATACTCAGACTCAAATGAATACATTAGAGTCCAACACATTTCTTTCCATCTCTCTTTCCCTGCCTTAAACAGAACACAAATGTACTGAATGATATACTATGTATAAGACAAAGTTATTAAGCACAGAGATTATTAAGTTGCATAAGAAGTACAATGGAATAACCAAGCACCTAGCATCTTGTCCAAAACACAGGAAAAGTTCACGGTTCCTTCTCTTCCCTTTCTGTCTTCAAGATGCTCATAGTCTCATCTCCAATATAAATATCACATGTTTTATGGTTCTCTTTTATCTTTTGGATGCTAGACCAAAAAAATCTTCTTTTTGATTCAAAATATGTAAGCTAACTAAAGAAACAGCAGCTAAATTAAAATATTTGAATAATTATAATTCTATAATCTACATAAACATATCTCTTTTTTTTTTAACGCTAACAACCCCCAAGTATCCTATTCTTCCTATAGTACAATTAAAAGTTTACAGGGCCACTAATCTTTTTTGGATTACACAACTGTAATATACAACTTAAAGAGCTATTGTATTCAATAGGTGGTCTGGGGATAATAGACACTAATATAATCAATAAGTACCTAAAAATGACTACAGAAGACCATCTCTGCTTCAAGATTACCAAATGGATTAATGCTAGAATGAGTACAATGAAAAATGATGCTTTAAAATATGCGGTGAATAAATCTTTACTAATAAGTTAGAAAATAATTCTGTGTCCATAAATGAATATATCACCCTCCCAAAATCAATACCTCCATATCTAGCCCAAACCAAAACTACTAAGAGAAGTGACTTTTTACAAAAAGAAGGAATAATGAAGATTTGTATGTTTCTATTACATACTGACAACAATTAACTGAATAATATATAATAAAATCACCCTTCAGAGAAGAAATGTTATACTGATAATTGTAAATCACAGAAAAATTCTAAACAGACCACATCAGATAATCTGGGGGGGGGATTATGATTCAAAGTGAAAAAAATACTACATTATTTATATATTTACCTGCACAGCAAGAGAAGCTGCATTGTCAGAAAGTAAAATTTGCTCCCCTGCAGAAACACAATAAAAGGTTGGAGTCAACAGTGTCATTGCTAAACAAGATATATTTTCACTTTTAAAAATATTCCTGTTTTTAAGGAGATATAGCCTTTCACTAACATAATTATGAAGTTCTGTATCAGTGCTATTGTGTAATTATAATTTTGATTATATTATCATTATATGTAAATAACGATAAAATAAGACTACTTCCTCTAAAACTGGTATTTTATCACATTTTATCAGCAATATGTAATTAAAATTGCTCATTTAAAAACTAATTCATTTTTCAAGTTTTCAAGATATAGCCCTCTTCTTTTCATCAAAATTAAGCATATTTTAAAACTAAATACCATTTGTATATACTCAAACCTCCCTAGTTAAAAGTAAAGCCATTCAGGACCACATAAAACCAGCTTGTACTTACTATTGCACAGTGTGTCTAGGTCTGTCACACAAAAGAAAGATGACAAGTTCGCTGCAATAAAAATTCCATGCTTAGAAGACTAGGGCTGCTACCTATTAGTCTTCATTACTTTGCAGTCTTCTGACAATCGTAGCAGGCTGCTGAGCCCCAAATGGGGTCCATAATGTGATCTGATGATATATGAAGAGCTGCTAAAGGGAGCCTGAACCAACCTAGCCTATACATTTTAACAGTTCCTTTTCACTGAGAGCCCACTTTACCACAGGACTTCAAAAATCTGCTGTGTCAGCTCTCGGTGCAGTAAATCTGCCAACTGCTCCTGCAACCACATCATTTTACACTGCCTACAGCAGCCAATATAATGAGTCAATAATAAACTAAGGACCTTATAAAGCCATGAATAGTTGGTTTACACTGGCAGATACAAGTTTAGGCAAAATCTCCTAGACAAATTACACAAGAGAATCTCCTCTTTATGTTTTACATTCTCCTTGCAGTAAATTATATTATTGACTGATTTTTTTTGAAATAAATATATTTTCATGCAAAGCCATTTTTAATTGTGAACAAGGTCCTACCTTTCAGTTGCTGATATAATGTAGCATTTTCAGGCCAAGGTTCTGTAGCTGAGGAAACAAGATAGTGATAATTAGGCACATAGGGCAAAAACACATGAATAACCTACCAAATTAATAAGCACAGACAGTGGCTTAGAGCACTTAAAAGCCAAGTGCCAAGGTTACCTTAACTGGGGCAACTAATCATACCTTATGTTCTATGGTAACCTGTATAAGTAGGTTTGATAATGTTTTAAATGAATGTTTGGTTCATTGTTTGGTAGTAATTTTTGTTTTTTATGGGGAGGAGGTAGAAGACATCTCACCCAATCAAAATGAGATTTGAAAAAATAAAATGGCCTATATTCTACTATTCATTTAGCCTCCTACAAGCACAGATATACCCAAAATATTACTTATATACATAAAAAATAATGAATCAACTATAAATGTTTAACAAAATAAATTTTCAAACAGGCAACACTGCATGAATCAAATATATCTGTATGATGCTCTGCATGCTGCCTTATAAACTGGTAGTAGCATTTAAACATACAGAGGAATCCTATTGTATTCTAGAACATTTCACTCCCTTGACCCCACCACCACCACCCCACAAAACACAAACATGCTGACATCAGCAAATTACAGCAAAGGACAGTAGCATGATGAAATAGTAAGTACCTACAATGTCAAATAAAACTGGTAAAGCTAATTTTAGGCCTAAAGCTAAGCTTGACCTTGACCTTTAACCATTCACCTACAGAAGATTCTAGCTAGCTACAAAGAGAGTATTAGCAACCTATGAGTGCTTAAAAAAAGCACTAGATTTAAATTTTGTCTAATCAACAGCACTTAAGAAGCAATATCTCCACTGATAGATTATACAGGGTATCATTTGTTGAATTTTTCTTTGAAAAAGCCATAAAACATCAGAATAACCAATTCTAACACAGTAACTACATTTACTCTCAGGAAAAAAGGAAATTAAACATATGAAATCTGATAATAATTAGTATTTTCTTAGAGTTTTAACTAATCTAGTTTCTGTGACATAGCAACAAATTATTTTTTAATATATATCTGTAGCTGATATTTAAAAGAAATTTATGTATGTGCCCTCGCTGATGTAGTTCAGTTGGTTGGAGTGTCACCCTGTAACTGAAAGGTTGTGGATTTGATTCTCAGTCAGGGCATGTATCTGGGTATAGGGTGTGATTCCGGTTGCGGGGAGTGGCGTATGTACAGTCCTGGTTGGGGCCAGTACAG
Source organism: Sturnira hondurensis (assembly GCF_014824575.4). Classification (NCBI taxonomy): domain Eukaryota; kingdom Metazoa; phylum Chordata; class Mammalia; order Chiroptera; family Phyllostomidae; genus Sturnira; species Sturnira hondurensis. Next base: position 39,743,808 of record NW_028076767.1, read on the forward strand.
GAGGCAACCAATCAATGTTTCTCTCTCACATCATTTCTCCCTCTCCCTTCCTCTCTCCTTCTAAAAGCAATTAAAAAAATGTCCTTGGGTGAGGGTTAAAAAAATATGTATATGAAGCATTTTTTTCCTTATGTTCACTTAAGATGCACTAAAACAGTCCCAGAGATAAGGGGACCCCTTAATTTGCTTTTATTTATACTTTAGAATGAAAAGGGAAACATACTAGTGGTATTATAAATTATAAATGCTGTTTTTGCTTTCGTTTAAGTTATACATTATTAAACTCATACGTGAGTAATACCATGAAATCATCTAGCAAATAATGAACCATACATAGTTCTGTATGCTGTTAGCTACAATATTATACATATATGTAAAAGCTGCTAAGTTTCAACTCACATACAAAAAAGGCTGTGAAACAAAGTATTTGTTATGTTACTGTAAACTTTTTAACAAAGTAAAATTTTAGTAAGAACTTAATTAACCTGTGTAACACAGTTTTATAAGTCAGGAAAACAGAAACAAGCTGACATCAGCAAATTACTCAGAAATAACCTTTTCAGATAAATTATAGGGTCAGCACGCCTACACTGTTTATATCTGTATGAGAAAAAAAATGAGGTTCATTCACTATCAGGTCCTACATCATCAAAGATTCAATTACATGCATTATATTACTATTATTAAAGCAATAAAGCATAGAAATAAAAATATTGCAATATTCCAAAAATATTGGAATATTCCAAAATAAAAAATTGCGAAAATTGCAGATATTAACATTTGAGGATACATATCATATTTTTGGACTATAAGATGCACCCCCTCCCCCAAATTTGGGAGAAATAATGGTTGTTAATGCTGCTGTTGAGTTCTGCTTACATTTACATTGGTGAAATATTATGTTATTAAATATTTTTCCACATTTTTTGCTTCAATTTTTTTCCCTATTTTCCTTCTCTAAAGCCGGGTGCGTCTTATGGTCCGAAAAATACAGGTATGTTGAGTGCATCTGGTGTATGCTCCACTGTACCATGTTGGGCATACAGTTGGTATTCATTAATTGTGCATGGAAAGAAAGAAAAGAGATATATTAGTTAAACCTACCATTCTATTCCCCAAATATTGTGGCTAACTAAAATTTTACTGAACTTAATATTAAAGAAAGTAGGTGTTCTATTAAATATTCTGGTACTTTTAACTGTTTGTTAGCTATTTTGTATACATACTAGACAGATTTAAAAAATTTTAAACAATGGAATGTATCCTTCACATTAAATACATGCTGAATATAGTTTATGTTCTATGATAAATCAAAAACTACCTCACTACTCTGCAATATAAAGAGTTTTCATATAGACAGTAATTTATGTGCTCAGTAATTCCAGTTAAAAGTTCATTTGTCACTCTGGCTAGTGTGGCTCAGAGGGTTGAGTGCCGGCCTGCTAACTGAAAGGTCACTGGTTCAATTCCCAGTCACAGCACATGCCTGGAGTACGGGTAAGGTCCCTGACTGGGGGTAGACGAGAAGCAGCCAATCAATGTTTCTCTCCCATTCTTTCTCCTTTCCTCCACCCTCTCTAAAAAATAAATTTTTTTAAAAAAGTGAATTTATCACCACCACCATGGCTTCTCCAGGTCTATTACCCCAGACCTGTGTGAAAGTAAAAGAAATTTTGCAACTTATTACCTGACTGAAAATAAAAATAAAGTTGCCTAGAAATACTAAAAGCTCTGTTATTAAGAACCTAAAGCTAAAAATGGGGGTGAGAGTGGTATGCTTTTCTTTTTTATTTTTTTAAGATTTTACTCTTTTATTTTTAGAGACAGGGAGAAAAACACCAATGTGTGGTTGCCTCTCACACACCCCCTACTTTGGACCTGGCCTGCAACCCAGGCACGTGCCCTGACTGGGAATCAAACCAATGACCCTTTGGTTTGCAGGCTGGCACTCAATCCACTGAGCCACACCAGCCAGAGCTGTTTTTCTTCATCCAAGATGCAAACTATGTTCCAACTCAGAAATTATTACTGAAAATAAATTCTCAGAAAATTACCTGCAAAACATCTGATGTTATCTTCACAAATAGAACCTACCATTTAAAAAGAGAAGGCAAGAACTCTGATAGAAACCTATACAATCATGTTATTGTAACAGCCTGAAATTCCAATGCATCCATAGACCAGGAGGTAAGAAATGGTAAAGGAGGTGGGGAATGATCATCAGTCTTTCTCACCCATGAGCAGCTCACAGTATACAAGTATCACTGGTTTAAATGTGTCACCTACATAAATCAGCTCAAATGATTACATTTTAAACATGATGCAGGACAAGAAATGTCTAGCATGTTATTCAACAGAGAGCCCAAAGTGAAAATTCCTAAATTGTGTGTGTGTGGATCTACAAATCAACCATGCAGGTTTCTATCTAGGAAATGAGCTCTCCAACTGCCTTCATAAGCAAGTCCCTGAATCATGAGCATTATTATCCACACATAAAGTACTAAGCCTATTTCCTGGTTTGGGCAATATTAAATTAAAGCCTTTTTCCTGAGAAAGCCTATAATGGGAAAGACAAAGTACGAAAATACTTCCCTACTTTCCTCTTTCAAGGTTAAGCAAGTCAATACCCTCCCCTTGGTTCTCACCATGTGAGAGATTAAGAACTTATAGTGCTAACAACAGATCTTAAAAATCTGTAGTATTTGAGGAACTGGTATAAAGGACACATGGACAACAACTAAGGGGGATGGAAATGGGAGGGAGGTGGGGAGCACTGGGGGGTGGGCTGGGATGGGAGGAAAAGACAGAAAACTGTCCTTGAACAACAATTAAATTAAAAAAATTTAAAAACAACAAAAAATCTGTAGTATTTAAAAAGAAAAATCTTTTTTAAAAAACAATAAAACATTTTAATCACGTGTGAGTTTTACTTTACTCAACCTAAAATGTTTTAGACCACTATACATTCAATATTGAATAAGATTTCATAACTTGTCCTATTCTCAATTTCTACCATCAAAAGCACTCTCTGATATGACATGTCTTTTTAAGCCTGCCTTAGGAAAGGGCCAGCCTTAGAATAAATACAGAAGGCGAAGCTCAAAGTTTCTAAAAAGAAGGCTGGTAGGAAATGCGGGTTGAGAGAGAATGTGTTTTAATGCTGCCAAGGTGCAAGTTACTGATATTATTAGTACATCAAAAGTAAACTTTATGCTTAAAGTTTGTATGGCTTTTAAAATAAAGAGGCCCCACAGGAGTTCGTGTGGCTCTTGGAATAAAGGTCAGAATCATCATCTTGGCACTATCACCTTGACACAACAGCTTCTCTACCTCTCTGGCCTCATCACACCTCCACCCCACCCACTCTGTATTCCAGCCACACTGGCCTTCATCTAGTTCCTGAATGCACCCTGTTCCTTCCTGTCCTAGAGATGCATTTCTGCTGTTTCCTCTGCCCTGGAGCAATCTTCCCATCCTACTGTGTCCTCACATCTCTGCTCAAGCATCATTTCCTCCGGCTGGGCCAATTTCATGGACAGGCAACCTGAGCAGCTGCACAATGTCTGCATTTAGAAAGGCTCCACTCTTGGTTTTATGTTCTGCTATCCCAGTCCTGAAATTTGTTTGAACCAGGGTCTTCTAGTTTTCATTTTGCGCTGGGCTCTACAGCTGATTCTGTCCTCAGGGAAGCCTTCTTTGACCTCCCTCAATAGTTCCAATACTCTCTTTACAAGCTTGAATAGCATGCATACTCAGTTGTACCACTTACCACAGTCAGAAATTTAACATGGAATTGAGGACTATTTGATTATCTCCCTCAGTAGAACATAAAAGCACCATAAATCTAGAGTTCATATTTGACTTTTGTTACCACTTCATCCCTAGAACCCAGCACCTAATAGGCACTCAATCAATAGACGTTGACTGAACAAACGGGTTTTTTTTATTATTACCACTATCATTATTATTATCATTATGTACCATTTATGCCAAGAATGTAGCCTGGATATAAAAAAACTATACAACATGCTACAAAAAAGAAAACTTTACCCAAAGAACTTCAATACTACAACCAATATCACAACTGTAAGAATATTAAACAGCTGCCTGAAATAGTTGGCAGAATGTAATTCTATAAATTCACTTATGCACTGACCCTAACAATGGCAATTTGTTCCTATATTTTATATCAAATACACATAGTTTTCATGAGATATTACTGTTGCAACACTCCTAAAGCTAATATAAGGCCCTCAACCATCTGATAAGTAACCTTACTAATCCCCTTTCCACATTCTGTAGCCAACCCAGGGATCACCACTTTTTAAATTTCGTGTCTCCATCAATAAAATAATGAAGTATGCAGGTCCAAATAGATTTAGAAAGCATATGATTGGTATTCCTGAGCTAATAAATCACATACATTATAAAACATACACTAAAAAAGAAAGCAGAGTTAAAATAATTGAAATCCAAGTTCCAATATTTTTATTCCTATACTTTAAAGGATTGTCTTGTATAACACAAGATGTGTATGCCCCACCCCGCTTTGGAAAACACTGACCACTTTTCTGAAATTCTAGCAGGGAACCCAGACATTTGTGTACCCTTGAACAGACTCCTCTATTTTAGTGAAATTCTTCTTTGACCACAGAAAAAGCTTAGAAAGAACACACTGAAATTAATGGAAAGAAGGGATATCTGCCTACCTCATCCACCTACATCAGGACCCTCATATCCTACAAGAGTAACTGAAATATCCCACGACAGTAAATGAAATATCCCCCACACATTTCAAACTTTCTCACATCTGTAACTTTGCTCAAACAGTTCCCCTCTGTACAGAATACCCCTTCAAGCAGCACAAACTTAAATCCTCTACCTGTCTCAAGACCAACTTAAATGCTAACTCCATCAAGAAGGCTTTTGTAACTAATCAAATCTAATTTATCCTTTATCTATATTGTCCATAGCAGTTTGTACTTGTCTTAGATCATATATTACTTTCTACTCTATTATTATGTCAAATTCTTATCTCCCTTTTCAGGTAGTAAGTTCCTAGAATGTGAAAAATTCCCATGTTCCTGAGATTATTCATTAAAGACTTGGCTTTTCAATTGCTCCAAAATGAACATGGCATATATAATAATGTATGCCAAAATATGAAATTAACTAAGCAAGATTTACATTTTTTGGTCTAAGTATCATTTAAAGCTAATATCTTTATTATAACAGTTCCAAAGTCAAACTACCCATCTTTAAAAAATGTTATTCTTTCACAATAAAAAACTACTATATCATTTTCACACCAAAGTAGTAAGTTACTCTAAGGCACTCTTAGTGATCTACCTTAATTCATTCTTTAAAATTAGAATGGTTTCTTATTCCTTAGCAAAACACCATGAAAGTTTTTATCATTTCTATAAAGAAGAAATATATTCTTACCCTACAAACATAAAGGACATCTAGAAATAAGACGAGTATCAGAGCACCATATAACAGAGTTTCTATCAAATTAACATTATTACAAGTCTTTAGCCCACTTAATCCTTTACTTACTTTCCAATTCTGCCCAAGCAAAATGATTATTTTATATTCAGTGTCTCTTTTACCAGGCACAAAGAATTTGCCTCTTAAGTTTCAGTCTTCAGTGGAATAGAGAGGTTTTGTGGGGGTTTTTTAAATCCAAACAAGTGTTTTTAAATTTTTCAAAGAAACTTTCTCCATCCCTAACAGTATTCATGTTGGAGAACCAATGAGAAAAAACAGTGGGGATTTATATGCCTGGACTTTTGAAAGCTTTAACAGAAACTTAATAACTCATAAATAAATAAATTAGTATTAGAAACACACACACATGGTAAAGCAATACCCAGAACCCCCCAAAACACATATTTGCTTCTCATTTAATTATCTTTAAGGCACCTATGATTTAACCTTTATCAACCAATACAATATAACAAAAAATCAATATTCTTTGCTACTAATCCATTATAATTTTTAAAGAAATGACTACTAGTAAATAAATTCTAGGGATATGTACAACCCTAGATCTCTTTAAGACTCTACATTTTTACCTGCAGTATTCTCTCAAGTCAGATGGTAAGTCATTGTGGTAGCAGATGATCTATCTTTCCATTCAATTCAGGGTATGTCACAGTATGAAAGTGCTATGACCTAGTAAATAAGTCTAATTCCAAAGTCCATATCTTGATGATCTAATTGAAGAGGACAAGAGAAAAGCCATGAAGAGAGGTGCCCTGTGGTGGGGGTGGTGTTTTTCAGTTCTGCATCCTTAATGTACAACACAATTCCTCTGGCATGTGAATGTAGGTGAAGACATAATTTGTAGAATAATAGGCACCAATATTACACACTGCTCCAGTGCTGTCATATTTCCAATCCATCAAATTGATTAATGTTATAATAACTCTACATAAACCTATCACTTGTGCACTAATGAAGTCAAACCCAGTTTATCCTTAAGCAACTGGATTCCAAAAGCTCATAGATGTCATCTCTTCAGCTTCCAAAGATAATGTAGACAGTGTCACACAAAAGGACTACAAAACGAGTGCAGCCTATCTCCAAATATGAATGGCTTCCTGCCAAAGGTGTAAACACAAATACTACTAATATAACAAAACCTCAGAGCACCTGACAGCTCTTAAACACAGACAAGTTACTGCAAGACTTGTGTAAATAAGGAGGAAATAAATTTATTCGTTTGACATAAATACTATTCTGATGATTTCAATGATATCAACAGACATTAACTTCAAAACCTATCAAGTTTTAGTTATTATATAAAAGCCTCATTTAAGTAGATTTGAGAGATGTTTAGACTTAAAATGTCATCTAACTTTATCAAAATTAGAATTTTAAGAGCTATGAATTACATTCAACAGCAATTCAACCTGCAAACTACAGAGCAACTCAAAGATAACACCACATCTCAGATAACACTGATAATGAAATGATTAGAGTGATGCCCACCCCCTCTACTGTTTCATAGGGATATTTAATGATATTACACAGGATATGTAAGCAGGAAGTGACTCTTCCCACGAAAGGAGTTTAAAACCAACCACCCATCACCTCAACAGTCAGAGAGCAATGTTCATGTCAGAAAGTGGCTTATATAGACAACTGGAGAAGTGCAGGGTAACACTGTCATTTCCATAAACCTAAAAACCTGGTAGGTAACATTTGGTATCATTAGCAGTGAGTGAGGCTACTGTCTTAGTCCATTTGGGTGGCTTATAACAAAATACCACAGACTAGGTGACTTATAAAAAAAGAAATTTATTTCTACAGTTCTAGAGGCTGGAAGTTCAAGATCAGGATACAAGCAGGGTCAGGTTCTGATGAAGGTCCTCTTCCAGGTCGCTAACTGCTGACTTCTTGCTGTGTCTTCACATAGTAGCAGGGAAATGAGCTCCCTGGGCCTCTACTGTAAGGGCACTAATCCCAATCATGACCTCATCATTTCCCAATGGCCCTACCTTCTAATACCATTAGCTTGAGGAATGGGATTTCATACAATTTGGGGGAACACAAAAATTCAGACCACAGCAGTTAAAGAATTATAATGAAGCAAGTACAGATTCAAAGGTTAAAGACTACCTTAGATTGAAGTTAAGGGCCCTGAAGAAAGCAACAGACCTTCTAGGATAGAGTGGAGAGGTGTAAGACACGTATACAAAGGGATTCCCAGACTCCGGAAGAAAATTCACACCAGAATTACTCCCCTGGCTACAATTTTTCATCAGTCCTTAAGAAAGAAGGAACTTGTTGACTGACATCAGAGTCCATTGTATATTCTTAATTGCGTGTTGGTTATAAATATGTGTAGTAAACTGTACATAGTTCCCATTTTAAGAAGTAAACTTAACCACACTCTACAGATTTGTTTTATCACTCATTCGATAAATATTCACAGAATATATATATATATATATATTCTATACACACACACACATATATATTCCCACCACCCCTCTCCCTACACACAGATGTGCCAGGCACCATTCTAAGCACTAAAGAAATAATTGTAAAGAAAATTAAGGCCTTTAGCCCTGAGTAGCTACTGGTTAGAGAGTCAGCCCAAGACATCAAGATTATGGGTTTGATCTCCAGTCAGGGCACATATATTTATGAATGCATAAATAAATGGAACAACAAATCAATATTTGTCTTTCTTTCTTCCTTCCTCTCCCTCTTTCACTCATCCCCTCCCCCTTTTTCCTCTATCTAAAAATCAATAAATAAATTTTAAAAGAAAATTAAGGCACTTAGACTTTAGTGGTACCATGTGGCCTGTCTTCATATTTGTTACCTTTATAACACTTCAAATTTAAAACTCTGACAAATACCGGAATCTATCTGACAATGACAATAAAGATTATCTGATCTGCCCTAGCTGGTGGTTCAGCTAGTTATAACATCATCCTGTATACCAAAAGGTTACAGGTTTGATTCCCAGTCAGGGCACATACCTAGGTTGCAGGTTCAATCCCCAGTTGAGCACATACCATATTTCTCTCTTATATCGATGTTTCCCTCTCTCTTTAATCAATAAAAACATATCCTCAGATGAGGATTCAAAAAATTTATCTGATCTACCCATAACAAGGCCTAATTTTGTTTGGTCTACATGTTGCATAAAACTAAGAAAAAATTACATACAACAGTACACAACCTCCATAATACCAAATGAATGCCAATTTACTGAGCCCATAGCAAATAAATCACACCCACAAATCCCTCATCAATCTCCTCAACCACCCATTCATTTGTAACAAACTGGTAAACAAAAAATTAAAATGGCCCAAAGTGAGGGCACATGAATGAGTGATATAGCAGATAAACAGCCAAGGCAAATAAATCTTAGTATCATGAAGCCATTCATGAAGCAGAAGACAGAAAGGAAAACAGATTAAAAATTCAGGAAAACTAGTACAGAGAAGAACTTCCTTCCAACCGAACGGTGGGTCCCAAATGAAACAAGAGAATAATGAGAATCCATCTGTTTCTGGCCAAACACCATCCAGACACCTACCTAGGCATATGATGACCATCATGTTGTAGCAGTTGAAACTCCCCAAGACTCTTAAAGTTTATATCCAACATAAATGAATAACTTTAACAACTCCATAATAAAAAAGACAAATAACCCCCCAAATTTTTATGGGCATAAGATTTAAATAGACATTTAAGGAGATGATGGCCAAGACACTCAATATCATTAGTCATTAAGGAAATACAAATGAAAATCACAACATACCATTTCACACCCACTAGAATGGCTATATCAACAAAAGCGAAAACAAATGTTTAAAGGATGTAAAAAATTGGAATGTTCACACATTGCTAATGGAAATATAAAAAGTTGGTAATTTCTCAAAATGCTAAACACAGAATTACCATATGACTCAGCAATTCTACTCCTAGTTATTCACTCTGGAGAAATGAAAAAACATACATCCACACAAAGACCTATAAGTGAATGTTCACAGCAGCGTTATTTACAATATTCAAAAAGTGGAAACAACCTAAATGACCACCAAGCAGTCAATGGATGAACAAAATGTGGTATAGCCATATAATACAACACTATTTTGCGATAAAAAGGAACCAAGTATTGATACATGCCACAACACAGATGAGCTTCAAAAGCACTATGCTCAGTGAAAAAAAGCCAGACACTAAAGAAAACATAGTATATGATTCCATTTATATGAAATGTTCACACTGGGCAAATCTACAGAAAGTAGATTAGTGGTTGACTCAGAATGGTCATGGGAAGTGACTGTAAGTAGGCAAAGAACTTTTTTTGGAGTGATGGAAATGTTCAATAATGAAAATGTAGTAATAATCACAACTCAGTAAATATACTAAAAAAATCCTTAAAATACACACTTGAAAGGATATTTAAATTATCTCTCAGTAAAGCTGAGGTAAATAGAAAAGTTTAAGACTCTTATTGTATTTATTATGCACATAAGTACTTGACATATTAACTATCTCACAACTTTATGAGATAGACACTATTGCTATTATCCCTATTTTACAATAAGAAAATTGAGACACAAGATAAGTAGTTTGCCCCATTGCTAGTAAGTGACAAGTAATCTGACTCCAAAGTCAGTGAACACACAATATATTAACTGACATCTTCCAAAGCCCACAGTAAACATTCTTGGGTAATAACTAATTATTAGAATTAAAGCAATTTAATCACCCCACAACAACTGTTCTCAACCCTTAGTGCAGAAGAATCACCTGAGGAACTTCATAAAACTGTAAACTTCCATCAAACCCAAAACTCACAGTTTCTATTACTGTAGACATGAGGACCAAGAATCCAACCACGGCCACAAGCTCTCCCAGTAAATCTGAAGCATATGATATGCAAACACCACAAAGAATAGACTGTACCCAGGACACAGACTACACTTGAAATAAGATAGACTCGTTTTCACCTCTTTCATTCATTTGCCTCAAAGAATGTGGTATTGAGGATCTGTGTACACTAATTTTATTCAAGAGTATTACTGCCCATCTTATTCTACTTAAGTATTTGTGGATATGGCTTAAAGCCATGTTTTCACATGCCTTTGTAACATGTTGCAATTTTATACTGTTCTAGGCTAAGTCTTTAAGATTAATGAACTGAGGCCTCACTTATTTTGGAACCAAAGTGGCTAAATGTTACTTTCTCCACTAGATGTAATCAATAAGGGAAGTAAAATTGAGTTAGTAATTATGAGACCTGAACAAAAAAATCTAAATCTATCTATGTGAAACTAGAGATCAATTTCAAAATGGTATTCAAGGATCAATTTCATAAAACTGACAAACTTCTGGAGGTTAACAAGGATCAAGAAAACAAATTCTCATCAACAAGCCAATAACTCAGGCTAAAGCGAATACAAGTTAAATTGAAAACCTTCCATTCTTTCTTTGTAGGTATGCATGTGTCATCTCAAATGGTGTGTTTATACTGCTACCATAAGAAAGGTGAACAGCCATTTTTATCAGTTTCCAGTAAAAAGCATGCCAATTACATATTATTATGAGTAGATATGAACCTTGTAGCTAGGACTCAAAATTGGAATTCTCTTTTTATAAAAAGGTAATCTGAAACTCACAAGAGGAAATACTAATACCATGTCTGAGCTTTTCTCAGAAACAGAGATGAGTATGAGATCAACAGCAGGACCATACAAAAACAGCTGGTTAAGATTAAAGTGTAATTCTGGCCAAAAAGCAGAAGACAAACAGTCCCACACAGGTATCAGACCTCAACAATGTTAACAATGTTAACCTTCAAGGTTTAATGGTTCTCTAAATCTAATCCTAGAAAATGGAAAGTATATTTCCCTCAAACTAAGGAGCAATTCTCCCACTACTCTAAGCCAAACACAATCATTGTAGTAATAACACCTATTTTTCAGACTTATTTCGTTAAATTAATTGGAGTAACATTGGTTTACATGGCCATATAGGTCTCAAGTGAGTATTTTTATTATACATGATCTGTATACTGCATTGTGTGCCCAGCACCCAAAGTCTAATCACCCTCTGTCACCAAATATTTGGCCCCCTTTCCCCTTTACTACCCCTGCCCCACTCCCTCTGGTAACCACCATGCTATTGTTCATGTCTCCGAATTTCAGTTTTATATCCCACATGTGAGTGAAATCATATGGTTCTTAGCTTTTTCTGACTGACTTAAGTTGCTGAGCATAATATTCTCAAGATCCATCCATGTTGCTGCAAATGGCTGAGTAGTAGTATCCCATTGTATGTAAGTACCATATCTTCTTTATCCAGGACACTTTGGTTGTCTCCATGTGTTGACCCCTGCGAATAATGCTGCAATGAACACAGGGATGCATATATCTTTGCAAATAAATGTTTTTGAGTTTTTTGGGTAGATTCCCAGAAGAGAGGTTACTGGGTCATATGGTAACTCTTCATTTTTTGGAGGCACTGCCATGCTGTTTTCCATAGCAGTTGTACCAGTCCATTCCCACCAGTAGTGAGTGAGGGCTCCTCCTTGTCCATAACTTCGCCAACACTTATTACTTGTCTTGTTGATAACACCTATTCTAACAGCTGTGAGGTATCTCATTGTAGCTTTGATTTGCATTTCCCTAACAGCACCTATTTTTTAAGCATCTGTTATTTGCCCACTATTCTAAGTACTGTACTTATATACAGTAGCTCTCTCACATCAAGTTAGGTAACCAAAGGTCTCCTAGCTAGGTCTCCATTCCTCCTTCCTCACTCTTCCCAACCAGCCTTAAAATACATGATCCCTACAGAGGGTTGGATCTGTCATTAAACCTCCTGAAATCCTGGCAGAACTGCAAGATACCTCAAGAGCAAACAAACAAAAGACGCACTAACATAGCCTAATCATCACAGAATTCCTTCATGAATAGGAGTTCAGAAGTAGAAAATCCTCAGAAACATAGAAAAATATGTATATTTAAAGCATTTAAACAAAAAAGTTATTAATTTTTCAACATGTACCAGAGACTATAATAAAAAGATAAAGATGAATATAAAATTGTCATTACTCTCCAGAATCTAATTTTGTTGAGTGAGTTGGGGGCCCAGTGGCGGGGCGGCAGAGAAAAGGACTGAGATACACGTAACCACTTACAACACTGCACCCCAATGTTCATAGCAGCACAATTCACAATAGCCAAGAGTTGGAAACAACCTAGATGCCCATCGGTCAATGACTGGATCACAAAACTATGGTACATTTACACAATGGAATTCTATGCCGCAGAAAGGAAGAAGGAACTACTACCCTTTGCAACATCGTGGATGGAACTGGAAAGCATTATGCTGAGCGAAATAAGCCAGGCGGTGAAAGACAAATATCATATGATCTCACCGTTAACAGGATTCTAAACAAACCAAACAAGCAAGCAAAATACGACCAATGACACTCAAATATGGAACAGGCTAACAGGGTCCAGAGGGGAGAGGGGAGAGAATCATAGGGGAAAAGGGAATGGACTCACATGAACAAGTATAAAGGACACATGGACAATAACTAGGGGTGGGGGTGGAAAGGGGAGGGAGGCGGGGAGCATGGGGTGGGGGGCGGGCAGGGTTGGGAATATAAGACAGAAACCTGTACGCGAACAAGAATTAAATAAAAATTATATTTAAAAAAAAAAAGAAAGTGAATGCAGGTGGACAGGGAAAACGTAGGTCTTAAAGTCAGACACACCTGGGCTCCAGTCCCACCTACAACTGTCTGAGTTACCTTGGCCAAGTTGCTTAACCTCTTTTTACCTCAATTACCTCATCTGTGAAAGGGGGAAATATTACCTACCTTTTAAGGTGGTTGGAAGAATAAAATTAGATAAATTATGTAAGTGCTATATGTAGTCTCTAGCTCACAGAATGTACTCAATCAATAATTATTAATATAAGCATCAGACCAGAAGTATGTTGAAAGCACTATAGGAATCCTCTTGAAGAAATAACTAAATCTACCTAAGAAAGACAGGAAAGAATTCACAAGAGGAGATGAAATTTGAAATGGGTCCAAAAAATAACCACGAGTGTGACACACAGAAGGTGAAGGGGCAGGGAGAAGAGTTGAGATGTTCACTAAAAATCTAACACCCCTAATTTGATTTGAGAGAAGAAAAGGTAAAATGCTTAGTAAAGGCATTCCTAATGAACATTTCTGTTACAGGATTCACCACTTCACACTGAAATTATGCATTTATTTTATTTTATTTGTTAATATGTTTGTTTATTTTAGACAGCGGGAGTGAGGGAAACATTGCTGTGAGAGAAAAACATCAAGAGGCTGCCTCCCAGACATAACCCAACTGGGGATTGAACTCACAACCTAGGTATGTGCCCTGACCTAGAATGGAACCTCCAACCTTTTGGTGTACAGGATCACACTCCAACCAACTGAGCCACCCAGCCAGGGCAAAATTATGTGTTTCAATGGATATGTTCCATGCAAGACATAAGTTTATCAAAGGCAAGAATTATGTTACCAATTTTTGTATCCCTGAACCTAGCAGAGTACATAAATTAGGTACTCACCCTAACAAGTAAATATATTCTGTAGAAAATATAAGCAAGTCTTTTGCTATCTAAAGGTATCTGATAGCAAAAAATTTCTACAACTTTTTGGAAATAAAATTATCAAACCAAAGGTAAGGTATGCTAACATCTCAATAATGTATACAAAGTTCAACAGTATGAACTCATAAAAGCACTTTCTCTCCAAATCGTTCAGTGTTCCTAACCAGAGGTACATAGCCCAATCATCTATGAAATGTTTAAAAAATAGACCTGTCTTCCTGGCCAGGTAGCTCAGGTGGTTAGAGCCTCATCAGGTGGTTATATGCCTAGATGGCAGGTTCAATCCCAGATCAGGACACATAAAAGCAACCAATAAATGCATAAATAAACAGAACAACGAATCAACATCTCCCTCTCTCTCAAATCAATAAACAAAAATTTTAAATATATATATATATGTGTGTGTGTGTGTGTGTACACACACACACACACACACACACTTGCCTTAGAGCTACCCTCAACCTTCATATATACTAGGCCTTTAGTGAGAAAAAAGAATGGGTGTGCTAGTGTGTGCATGTGGGAAGGCAAGCATGGCTCGTTTCAGAGAGCTCCACAGATAACTGACTGCTATGTGGAATACCATTCCCTACCACCCTTACACGTTATTCTACCCACCCAACTTCCCAACTACCCTCATCCCACTTTACAATAGAAAGTGTATTAGGTCATGAATGGGACTAGACAGTTCCCTTCTCTCATTAAGACTCACCTGGTCCCTCTACACCAATGTATCACCACTTTGGTTACTGTGGCAGATTATATTTCCTAAAGATGGCTACACCAATCTCTCCTGTCCCACAGGCTCTTCTAGAACCCCAAAATTTCCCACTCCCATAAAGAACTGAAGTCTAATTCCACTCCCCCTTGAATGCCCCTGTAACTCTCTTGTGACCGACAGAATGGCAGAAGTGATGCTTCGAGACCTCCAAGGCAAAGGCCATAAAGGTGATGCAGCTTCTCCCTTGTTAGCTTGGACACTGGCCTTTGGAGAACTGAGAAAAAAGTCTCACTACCCTGAGGTCACAGGCCCTGAGGAAGCCCAGACCACATGGACAGGCCATGTGTAAGAGTGCTAGAAGATCACCCAAGCTGAGTTCCTAGGTAGCATCAATTATCAGACATGTGAGTAGAGATGCTTCCAGATGTTTCCAGTTCTCAGCTGTTGAATCATCTCCAGCCTTTAAGTTTTTCCAGCTGAGGATCCAGACATTGTGAGGTAGACACAAGCAATCCCTCCGGTGGTCTGCCTGACTTACTGACCCAGAGAGTCCATGAAAGTAATAAATTGGATATATCACAGCCATTAACTTGTGTCGCTGTTACAGTACAACAGTAGCTGAACAGTATGTTTCAATAATTACTATTAGTCACAGATTTAGCATTAAAGAGAGAATTAACTGCTGATCCATCTGAAGCCTCAGAATTCCCTCTGTTCATCTAAATCAATTATCAAACTGATTCCTGACCATGTTATATTTATAAATTCTACTTTACTGTTCCAGGCATAGATTTTGACATTACCACCTACCCACCAATCACTTCCATTCTATTAATCCATTACCTTGAAACTACCTTCCTGAAATTTCACTCTCCAATTTCCTGACCACAAAACAACTCCCTGGCCTCTAGTTTCCAGAATTTAGCACCCAGTGGCGACAGTGGCTTGCCTCCATCATAAACTCTGGTCTGACAGCAGTTGCTATATTATTCAGGAAAGGAAAAAAAAAGGAAATCCAAGAGAAAAATGACTTAATGATGCTAGCTAAATTCAAATCTTACCCTAATCTTTTTATAAAAGATTAGTAAAGTCATTTACTGATACAAAGATAATCCAAAACAGTAAATAATAAAACATTCTTAATATTTGTCTTTAAACTGCAATCCATGATTTCTAAAACACCTCCCTTTTAAAATATTTATTTTAATACCAAAATTATTTTACCGTCTCCAAACATCCACCAAATGTTACACAATGGGAAAATCAGTACAAGTGTACAGCAAGAAGAAGAAATCTGTTTTAGGAGAAAATGCATCAAGGATAACTCACAATCTCAACTAAAGAACAAACATCAGTTACCATTTAGTAAACTTATACCTAGTTCTTCTCCACTAGCCAAACCAGAATATTAAATTGATGAAAAGAAAAAATAACAATGATAATGTCTAAGGAAAAACTACAGTAACTTATTTTTATACTAGTTCTCATTGATGTATCTTTTTAATTTACAAGAAATATTAGGAATATTACTTATCATTGATAATGCCAAAATATTTTCCTATGACATAAAGACTAACAATCAAAAGAAAAGGAGGTCAAAAAAAGACCAGATCACTAGGCATCATCTGTCAACATAACCTTACAGAATAAATGCTGGAGTAATGATGGCTTCCTCGTGGCTAACAAATTATACAGTTAACCTGTGTGAAGTTCTAGTCATTGCTCTACTTTGACCAGGTAATGAAATAGGACACGAGATGGAAATTCCATTAATATCTAAGGATACTGCATTCGCTGGGATAAATATACATAACTATATACAACAAAAGACTTTAAGAATCCAAAGGCAGGTTAAGTCATGAAGAAGCTTCCTCGGTTTATAAGAGTTCTTAGAAATAAAAATATATAATCAGCACAAAAACACAGCTAAGTGTAAAAGCACAATGAAATGCCTTTTATGGTTTCTATCTTACTAACACAGAGTTAATGGGAATTGCCATGACAAAATGATTGTTTTTATGAAAAGAACCTTCTTTATTACTAACCAATCAAATTTCATTTTTATTACTGATGTAGAAAAGTTCAAAACCATGATTCATTTACAGAGCGTACATAAATAAGAAAAGTGTTCAAGAGTAGAGTAGAGGATCATTTACAAAGCAATAAAAAATTAAAACATGCATTTCTCTTTCTGGCAAGGCAAATACTTCTACACAAATGTCTGTAGCTGAATTTGCTAAATATTATAACTTGTCCTTGAACAAAAAATGAAAAGCCTGAATTTAATATCTCCATTTGGAATCCAGTCCATCTGATAACTACTTATCATGAAATTTAAAAAATGCTTGAAAAATGTTAAAAAATTTGATGATGTTTTCTTTCAATTTTCACTCAAAAATGAAAAGATTAAACTAATATTAATAATGCAAATGCCTTCACAGAAATAAGGGTGACAAAT
This sequence comes from Sturnira hondurensis, assembly GCF_014824575.4. Classification (NCBI taxonomy): domain Eukaryota; kingdom Metazoa; phylum Chordata; class Mammalia; order Chiroptera; family Phyllostomidae; genus Sturnira; species Sturnira hondurensis. Next base: position 39,761,126 of record NW_028076767.1, read on the forward strand.
TTCAGGGGGCCCCTATGACCAAAATCTTTTAAGTTAAAAACTAAAAGTCATTTAAGAATATAAAAATGTTAATAAAGCATACAAAGAATTAAAACTCACATTATGTTTACCTATGGACTATTTCAAAACTAGACACAGCCTTTCAAGTGATCTTAACATCATATCAAAGTTTTCTAAATAACAACAAAACATTGCCTCTAAGAATCTGGCTTCCAACCTCTTCATAAATACAATATGATAAGTTAAAATAGGCCACACTGCTGTCAATAAATGGTGCTTTGTCTCTTATCTGAAGTATAACCCATTTTGTCTTTGGCTTTTCCACCTGCCTCTTCAATACCTACTTCACAAGTGCCAAGGTGATAAGCTCTACAGTATGAGACTATTCACATAACCAACGTGAATCAAAGATTCTCTGAAATGTGACAGCCAGTTCAGTAACTTCTCAATAATTCCTCAGTGCCATCCTCAATACAATAGAATCCTCAGAATACTAAGTATAAATAACTAACCAAATATCTTTGTTTTCAAGACTAATTAAACGCTTGTATTTTTTCAGTTATCTGTTGCAATTACCATCCTTAGATATTCAGACACACAGATGTAAGAGCCTTGATTTTCATTTTCTTCATTTTCAATAAACCTTGTGAAGAACAGCATCCTCCTATTTTTAAAAGGACTTTTAAGCTATGTTTTCCACTTCTTTGCACCTCTAGAAACCTCTGAGTACCTCCCAAGTCCATATTTGCCAGTACTTGTAGAAGTGGGATAAAACAGAAACACTTTTTTACTTATGTAAAAACAAAAATTTTTAAACATGCCTGTTTTAATTATACTTATTTTCAAGATGCTTACATATGGGTTCCCTGGAACCTGTAAAACTACTTTCCCAGATGACACTATAAATTAGCGCTGCTGCTAAAATGAAGTTATTAACAAATTTAAATAATTAAGTACCCACATGCCCACAGAGATAAATGAAATATTTCAAGTCTTCTCTTTTCATCCTTTATATAGTTTTGAGCTTCTAAATAAAGAACAGACAGATATTGTCCTGATTTCAAAAGATTAATAATTACAGTATGACAAAATTAACTGATATGCTTAAAATATAGCAAGGCCCTGGAAAGTAATAAGATCATTCAGAAAAGATGGTATATGAGTTAATAAAAATAAAGACACTTTGGACATTTTCTGCTGTCCAAATGGTAATGAAATAACATCCTCAAGAGCTCTAAGGTGATAAAAGTATAGTAGAAACTACCATGTGTTTAACATTCATCATGAACGTACCACTCTGTGCTGTTTAATATGTATTATAAAGTATATTATCCCTCCTTTACAAATACGGAAACTGTGGCCCAGAAGGGTCTGTCCAAAATCATAAAACAAAGAAGAGGCAGAGGTGAGCTTAGAACCCAGTTCTTCTGTCTTGTTTCAGTGGCCTTGTTCCTAACCTCTTTGCTTTCTTACTAAGGGAGCCTCAATTCCTTCATCTACAAAACAAGAACACCACTTATGTAACCGAATCAAATTGTTAATGTTAGCAACTATGTATGTGAATTACCTAGCACAGTGGCTCAAAAATGGACGCTTACTCTTAATGTCAGTAATCAGATCATTATCAGCTAAGTTAAAGCTAAAACTTTTTGGCAACGTCTAATAAACAGGCCTCTACTGAAAAAGACTCAGAATATATGTATATACCTATGACCCATACCAAAAATTCTATTTTATAATAAAGATAAGCATGGCTGGAGTTTATCAAACGTATAATCTTGAAGCAAATATCTTAGAATAATTTAAGAGTGATTTTAATAATTATAACTGTACATATTTTATATTATTGAAATCAATTTTGCATTCTATTTATAAATGACTTTTAAAAGCTTGACCAAACATATCTTCACATAGGAAGTCAGAGGGAAAACCAAGTAGAAAAGAAAAACTGATAGGTAAATAGCTAAAAATAATATTAATGAACAATTACTGAGTCCTTACAATGTGCCAGAAACAATGCTAAGCCTTTCATATCTTTTCTCATCTGAGTCTTAAAAAGGCCAAAGTCACATATTTAGTAAGTAGTAGCTAAATAAGAATCCCGTCTCTCAGTCCAAAATCCATAGGCAGTGTAAAGGCAAGGTGAAGAAGTAGTAGTCAACACTGTTTTGCCTATTTGTGCTCAGTGCCCTGTCTCCTTCCTTTGTACCTATCTGGTGGCACTATGGGGCATACAGTCTGGAGCCACTCGTGGCACAGGAATGGGCAACCGAGTCAGGCCTGTGCATCTACGATATAGCACTCCACCCTTTTGGCAACAGTGACCACTCCCAAATGTGGTCACACAACTCAAATGAGGCTACTCGGTCCTCCCCTAGGATATAATCACACTCAAATGAGAAAAACAGACACTTAAGTAATGTACTGGAATATCTTATCATTAAAAGAAAAAAAAGCAAGTCAAATTGTAAAATACACAGGCTGTTATAAAAGATTTTGAAAACAACTGAATATCCAGGACTATTTTTATTCTTCTTTGAAAGTTCTAAATCTACCATATCATCACCAACTAATTCAAAATCATAATTTACCATTCTTTTCCATACTACTGAATTAAAAGAACAATCAAATTCCCATTCCACTTTAAGAAATGTACCCAAAAAACTATTCAATAGATACAAATATATCAATGCAGGCACTATTTACACAGAGAAAAACACATATACTTGTGATGGCTTCAAGATGCATCAACTTGCCTAGACTGACCTTCCATCTGCCACAATTCCCATCCTACTGTATTTCTGATCAGGGTGAGCTACAAGAAATATCCTCTGGAAGACTGGTAAGACAAAGGGAGGAAACAGCATACCAAACGCCTCCCACTTACTCAAATGCACTGCTGTGAAGGGATTCTGATGATAAAACTGAAGTCCTCAATAAACTGACTTTACAATAATCAAAATGAAGATTATCTTGGGTGGACCCTATTTCATCTGTTGGAAACCCTTTAACAGAGGCCTGAAGTCCTCCCAGAGATCAGACACTGCAAGCAGCACCTGCTACATGAAGAACTTCTTCCTCCTGGATTTCCCCTTCCTGCCTGTCTGTCTTGTGGACTTGGTACTTGGTTAGTTAACCCACACAACTACAAGACAAGCCAACTGTGTGTGTGCATGTATGTGTAAAGATAGAGAGAAAAAGATGGAGCTCCTAACTATTCTGCTCCTCTGGTTGAACTGATACACACCCTAAATAGCTATCAGAATGAGACTAGATAAGTAGATTATTTTATTACAATGAAATTCTATGCAAACATTCAAAAATGATGATGTATATGTTCATTCATAGACATAACATGCTATATGACAAACCAGGTTACAGAAAAGTATGCATATTTTATGTCATCCCCCCCCCAGTTTTACAGGGAAAGACCTTTGCTCACTAAAGTTTTAATGATGAAGATGAGATTTTGAAGTCTTAATCTGGATATTATGATTTCAGTTCATTCTTACTTTATTCTTTATTTATGTAGGATTGTTTTCATTTTCTACAATGGCTTTCTATCATTATTTTTCAAAAAAGAAAAAATAAACCTTTCTCATTAGAGAGGAAATATGTCAGGTAGACTTATTGGTTAAAATGTGCCAAAAGCCTCAAAGGACAAAGGAAGCTATCCAAGCAAAGTGGACTTTTCGGGCAGATGGCAACATGTGCCTAAGGTGGACACTATCAGTAGTTTAGAAAAGGAGAGTGTTCAAGGAAAAGAGTGACAAGAGATGAGGCTAGAGACAGACTCAAGTAACTTACGGAGCGCCTTACATATCTCCCTCCACTTACTACAAAGGGGAAATAAGGAAAGTGATAAAAAAAGAGGAGCCACATTTGCATTTTAGAAAAATAAAAATAAAACAACACAAACAAACCCCTGCTGAGGCTTGCAGTGTGGAGACCGGTGGAAAGAGACCAGACTGGAAGCAGGGAAACCAATTCGGAGACTACCACAGTAATCCCAAGAAAAGCAGCAGAGATGGAGGGAATAAGCCATTGAGTCGCAGTAAGAAATAAGGACTGAGGGAACTTGGTGGGGGGCACACTGCAAAGCTTTCATTTAGAATGGAAGGGCAGATAAAGCGCTCCTCAGATAAGGTCAAGTTAAAGGAGTTCATCATCACCAACCCCTTATTATATGAAATGTTAAAGGGACTTATCTAAGAAAAAAAGATAAAAAATATGAACAGGGAAAGGACAGCAAACTCACAGTTATTAACAACCACACCTAAAACAAAGGCAAACTAAGAGGACAGCTAGATGAGGAGCAGAACCATAGAAATGGAGATCACATGGAGGGTTAGCAACAGGGCAGTGGGAGGAGGAGAAGGGGGGGGAAGGTACAGAGAATAAGTAGCATAGACGGTAGGTAGAAAATAGATAGGGGGGAGGGCAAGAATAGTGTGGGAAATGTAGAATCTAAAGAACTTGTGACACGTGGACATAAACTAAAAGGGGGGAATGGTGGGGGAGGAGTGTGCAGGGTGGAGGGGAATGAAGGGGGGGAATGGGACAACTGTAATGGCATAATCAATAAAATATATTAAAAAGGAAAAAAAAGAAGTTTCAAACTGTGTTAACTCAGGCCCATAGAAAGGAAGAATAATAAGCAAGGTGTTAAATACATCAAAAATTAGAGCTCTCAACTATAAAAACAGACTTACAATTATTTATTAAGTTAAAATAGGCCTATGTATGTATATACCTCAAATCTCCTGAGGTTGAGTTCTGTCAACAAACTCATATTACTGGCAGAAATAGAATATTCTGAATAGTTGTTGGATTTGAGTCACACTTAAAAGTCACTTCAAGTCAAAAGCAAGATTTCATACAAATTATTATTTTATCTGCCCTTTTTTCACTGCTTGCCAAAATAAAATCTTTTAAATCTTTAAAATTAGACTCGCTCAAATTACAGAAGTAAAATATTCTCACTCTAGCAATTCAAACAATTCAGAAATGTAGTTCCTCTACCCTCCACCCAATGCCCTACCCTGATTACCCTTAAATTACTACTTAAGGAGTGCGACCCGGCGCGGCTTCTACGTTTCCGCTGAGCGGCCCCAGCACTGCGCGTGTTCTTTATAAGTGAGGCCTAGGGGTTGTCGTTTCCGGCCATTCATACTTCAGTCCTTGGGCCTCTTTTTTGTGTGTTTGTGCCTCTCGGTCTGAAAACATGACGGCTCCATTAGGATGAAGCTCGTGAGATTTTTGATGAAATTGAGTCATGAAACTGTAACCATCGAATTAAAGAATGGAACACAGGTCCATGGAACAATCACAGGTGTAGATGTCAGCATGAATACTTATCTTAAAGCTGTGAAAATGACCCTGAAGAACCGAGAGCCTGTACAGCTGGAAACACTGAGTATTCGAGGAAATAACATTCGATATTTTATCCTACCAGACAGCTTACCTCTGGATACACTACTTGTGGATGTTGAACCAAAGGTGAAATCTAAGAAAAGAGAAGCTGTTGCAGGAAGAGGCCGGGGCCGAGGAAGAGGAAGAGGACGTGGCCGGGGCAGAGGAAGAGGGGGTCCTAGGCGATAATGTCTCTCAAAATTACTGTTTCAAAGTGATATGTGCAGTGAGATATTATTTGTAAAGGTTTTGTTTTGTGTATGTCAGTTTTTAATAAACATAAATGTAGGCCAGCTGTCTAGTGACTATATCAAGGATAGTTTTAGTAGTATATATTCATGACATCAACACAATAATAGCTGAGTGTTATTACATGGCAGTGCCAGAACAATTATTTTGTTTGCTTTACTTTGACTTCATTCTATTAAACCTAACAGATAAAATTAGTTTAGTTTGTTTGTTAATTCAGAAGCTGAAGTCCTGTGGAATGGGGTCTAAAATTGATTCTCTTTTCCTGAGTTTTACTCCATGGAGACTTGGGTACTTAGTAAAAGGTGGTAAGTCATTTTCATTGTTTTTTTTTTGTGATAAAATGTCTTGGTTTTTATTTTTTTCAATAGTTTCTCAATAAAATATACTTTTACATTCTCCTGAAAAAAAATTACTACTTAAAATTAGCTGAATATTGTTTTTTGTGTTTTTGCTTACATAAACATATACATGTTTACATAGGGTTTATTTAACAATAATGGGTTGATACAACATGTATTCTACAACTTGTTTTTACTTAAGATAAAACTTTCAAGTCAATATATTTAACAGGTGTACCTCTGCATTTTCAGTATCTGTTAATAATGTGAGCACAGCACTTGATATATAATTAGTACATCTCTGGTTTTTTGCTATTACAAATAATGCTACGATTAATATCATTTTATATTTCTTTTCTTTTTCTGTATATTTCTTTAAATACTGGTCCTTACATGTTTATCAGATAAATTCCCTGAAGAAAGTCTAGGTCAAAGGGTTGTACTTTTTAAAATATTGCTATATTAAGTTTCCCCAACATATCCATAATTTACAGATTAAGGGTAACCATTTTCCCCATGCCCTTTGTCAGTACTAGAAATTATCATATTCATTTTTGCCCACAGGACTAGGTGAAAAAATAGTTATCATACTTTTAGTGAAGAGCATCTTTTCGTATGTTCATTGTTCATTTGCATTTCCTCTTTTATGACTGCCTGTTCCAATACTTTACCCTTGATTCTGTTGGGTGTCTATTTATCTATCATACAAAGCTTTTAAAATGTTTCTCCAATCAAGTCTGCCAATTTTTTCTCCCATGAATTCTGGATTCTGTGTTTTGAATGTCTGAATTCTTATGCCTCCTCTGCCAACCAAGGTTGTTAAAATAATCTCCTATATCTCCTAATTATTTTATTACAACTTGGTTTTGTTCTTATTTTGCCTTTAGATCTCTAACGCATTCTTTTGGTGTTATGACTTAGGAGTTGTCCCAACAGCATTTATTGAATTTTCCATCTTTAAATGCCTTCTCCTAAAGTAACAGACCAAAATTCCTAGAAATTCTTAAGCTTCACTAAATGAAGACAAATTTCAAGCTTTAAAAATTTACTAAAAGACGTTCATTACTTTTTCTTTAAAAGAAAGCACATGTTGTAACACAAGCATACAGTGTACCAGTAACAGCACACACTGTGAAATGGTTTATATTTTTAACACAGCATCAATCTAAATTAATGACCTTTTTAAACATAAATGGTAAAAATAGAAATATCATTTGAAATCTCGAGATTACTCGTTGATTCAGGTCACAATTATTTGAGTACCAACTAACAGGTGCTGGGCACAAAACAAGTATGATCCCTGCTTTCATTGAGCTTGCAATCTAGTGAGCGCTTCCCTCTCTCCTAAGAAACAAGGTATTTAAGTGAAAAAGGAAGACATACAATGAAAAACATTTTGTCAAATTTTATGACACATTCACTATTTTCCATTTCCAAAATACTATCTTATTTCTAATGTACCAATTCACCCTAGTGACTGTCTCCTTACTATACTCATACTGAAAATACTGCTGGGAAGTTAAGATTAACTCCATTTAAAGATTAACTATTATCCATCAATATACACCTACAATACGTATGTCTAGTTTCCTTTATCGACAATATTTAATTTCTTTCACTACAGTAAATAAAAACCTCAATAGCAGAAAACGTAAGTCTATTTACACCAGTTAGGTTCAGCCCATCAAATTGGTGTTTCTAAAAAATATATGTAGATTTAAAGATGTTTCAGTGAACCCTAAAGACGTAGCGAATGCCTGTATTGTGTCGCTTGGAGCTGAAACAAGAACTCAGGTGGCCCCTCAATGACAAAAAGCTCACAGGAGCGACGCATCGGCGACAATCAGCTTAAACTTCAGGTCCCACCACCAAGGCTGCTCTCACTCTTACACTGAAGCCTCCGGTCTCCAGGCTCTTGTGGCCACACCCCCCACCTCAACCGCAACCCACACCCTCTTCCACACACCCTAGCCTCTCCCGACCTATCCGGGAGCTGGACAAAGCACCGCCCAGGGGAAGCAGGCGGGTCTCCCGCCACTGTGGGGTGACCTTGCCCAAATACCTCTCCCTCAGTTTTCTCATCCGCAGTATAAGGCCGGTACCCCGCGCCTGCCTCCAACCTCAGGCCTGGCTTCTGCATCTAATGCCGCAAAGCCGGGGAAAGCTGCAGTCCTAAACCCCACACTCCCCGCAACTGTCCCGCACCAGCCCCCGCGGTCCGCGGCCACGCGCGCTACCTGCGATCTGAGAGACTAAGGCTTCCGCCACTAGAGACATGTTGCCCGGGTGGCCCTGCGCCCGCGGTTCCTGCGCTCGGGGGTTCGCAGGGTCTTTCCTCGCAACCCCGGCAGCTCCCAGCAGCTAACAGGCCTGGCCTAGGTCGAGACTCAGACTTGAAAAGCCCACCGCCACTGCAGAGGTGGCAGGGAAGACCCCAAGGTTACCCGCCAGGCAAAACCAGGAACTTCCGGCGCAGCTGACAGCGGTGCGCGAGTGCTTCCGCCGGCGCCGCCGCACCCCGCCCTCCCTGGGTGCGGGGTTCCTGCGAGTCCCAGGCTGCCGGCAGCTACGTGACAGGTGGAAGGCGAGTTGGTGGTGCGTGTTTTTCAAAGACTCCACTACCCAACCTAGGGCATGGGCAGGGGAACCCAGGAAGTGTTTAGTATCCTTACTATAAACGAGAATCTTGTAAGCACGTGACATTTTTAAGCGTATAGATAACGAGTACCAAAAAAAAAAAATATTTACAGCCTTCTATTTCATTTCATCGTCTCAACACCTAAGTAAGATGATGTTGCTATCTCCATTTTACTGGTAAGAAAACAGGCTTAGAGAGTTTCAACTTACTCAGGGAGTCTGCACAGGTTCAGAATCAAATCCAGGTTCGTTTCCTCCGTTCTGCTATACTGCTAGGTTGATTATCCCGTAGGCAGACATTAGTGTTTATTCCTTGACTCAGACATGTTTGCCCAGGGAAGGGGACTTAAACAGCACCTAAGCTGAAAGATATTTTGCCCTTAAACTCTATACACCCCAAATGAAGCTCATTTTGGAAAATATAGAATCTTGTTTCACACACTTCTCCCCTTTTGGAGAGGGGCAGAAAGAGAAGACACCAAGTCCCATAAGTTACTTTTTATCCCTTTAAACTAATAACTTCTTAAGTTATAAATATACAGTTAAATAAAAACCAGGATATGATTTAGAGGCGTAAGATACGAGTGAAACAGACTTCAGATATCATCTGATGGACCAAAGCCCTTTCTCACTAATGAGAAACAGGTTTAAAGAGGTGAAGTGACTCATTTTAAATCACACAGTAAATAAAAAAGATAGTGTACCAAGTTTTTGCAAAGGAAACAGTGTTTTAAGAATTACTGTCCCTGACATAACATTTAGGGAGTATATGTCCTTTCTGTACATTTCCATAACCAAACCTCTATTATAGTTTATTGTGTATATTTCTGCCTAGTTCACTAGTGTTAGTTTCATAATAGATTGCCACACACAGAAATGTCTTGTGTCTCAGTTCTGGAGGCTAGAAGTCCAAAGTCAAGATGTCTACAGGTCCATGCTTTCTCTCAAAGCTGTAGGGAAGAATCCTTCCCTGCTCCACTGTAGTGTCTGGGGATTGCCAGAAGTTAGGCATATCACTCCAATCTCTGTCTCCTTCCTCACATGGTATTCCCTGTGTCTGTGTCCAAATTTCCCTTTTCTCATAACAGTATCAGTCATTGAACTAGGGTCCACCCTAATACAGTATGACCTCATCTTAACTTTGTTCCATATGCAAAGACTATTTGCAAATAAGGTCACATTCACAGGTTCCAGGGGTTAGAAACTTGAACATACCTTTTTTTGTAGGGGGTGGGAGGAGTTCTATGCACTACACTAGATAAATTTTTTAATGTCTTACTACTATTTGCATCACCCTCTACAACTAGGAAACTGGTTGAATTAAATTTAAATTTACCCCAAAACTTATATGAACATAAACACACCATTGTTTTAAGAAGTAGAATCTTCTCACTGGTTGACATTCAGAGTTTACGCAGGACTGAAATAACAAGTTTTTCTTGTTTCTGTTGAGTGAGCTAACATTGATAGTAAAGAGTAAGCTATGCCCAGTTTCCTCCTCCTCATCCTATGCATGATAATGATCAAGAGAAATGAAATGCTCCAGGTATTTCACTGTCAATTGAAAGAAAAGCTTTTAGCCGTGGCTGGTGTGGCTCAGTGGATTGAGTGCCAGCCTGCAAACTGAAAGGTCGCTGGTATGATCACCAGCCAGGGCACATGCCTGGGTTGCAGGCCAGGTCCCCAGGTGGGGACGTTTGAGAAGCAACCTATTGGTGTTTCTCTTGCACATTAATGTTTTTCACTCTCCCTTTCTCCCTCTCTTCTCCTATCTCTGAAAATAAATAAATAAAGTCTTTAAAAAATAAGAGAGAAAAGCTTTCAGTTCCTGTCTGTTCTGGGCACAGTGGAGAATTATGTATAACCCGTAAAACTGAAGATCCATCTGCTATTCAAGTTCTGTCACCAGCCTTTGTTGGTAATCATTAAAAAGCTGAAGAAAAAATACTTTGACTACTTGTTGGCACATGCAGGATTTTTTAGATTTCTTCATATTGTAGAGCCTGAATCAAAGTCCTAAGAAAGTACTTAGAAATGGACTAGGGAAACCAAAACCTATCAAGTCCAAAGGGCAGAGGTGAGTTCCAAAGTGCAAGACAATGGCAAGGGACTGAGCATTCAGGCAAGAGCAAGATGTGAAGCAAAGGAGAATGTGGCCTTGAAATGTGAATAAGCATCTATGGCTGAACGTGGATGACCCAGGCTGGCTCAAAAGTACTGGGTTGCACCAGACACCAACCCTGTTCTAGCAAGCTTTTGAGAAAGAAACAGGGATCTGGTGGGGGCACTGTCTATGCTCAAACCTTTCTTCTTGTAGCCAGTTAAACAGAATCACCAGTGCCATATGGATTCACTTTTTCTCTCTGACCGACGGCTCTTTTGCTTCCCTCACAGGCTAATTTAGACTGGAAAGAATCTATAATGTGGGAGGTCTTTATTACTAAAAATTAAATCCAATAAAACACAGATGTCCTGATGGTACCCACAGACAAGCTGTCTTTGTAATAAATAGCCAACTGGAGAAAATATATTTATGCATCTGTATTAGAACAACTAGCAGCTTTAAAACTGGAGATGGGTTTGAGATCACCACAATTAAGGGAAATACAAGAAAACAAGCCACTGGAATTTTTAAGAATGAGGTTATAAAACAAAAGTGTTAGAGAATCCATATGTCACTAAAAGGATAATCACACAATTATTTAAAATAAAATATTAATGCATGACATTAACAGCCTTATTGTTTACCCTAATAAAATCACTTTTCTTTGCAAAACTGTTTTGTCATAGAATATTTTCATGTCTGTAATCTAGATTTTATATTACTATATTAAATAAAAAATATACAGCTGTCATGATGAATATATACTTTAGTAAGGTTAAAATACTATGAAATACTAAGGCATTTTATTTGCATTTCATTTTTCCTCTGACAGAAATGTTAATATTTTTAAAGGAAATGTTTTCTTTAAAAAAAAAATGCCTGCAGGCCCTGGCTTGTGTGGCTCAGTGGATTGAGTGCCAGCCTGCAAACCAAAGGATCACCCGTTTGATTCCCAGTCAGGGCACATGCATGGGTTGCAGGCCAGTCCCCAGTGGGGGGATACACGTGAGAGACAACCACACATTGATGTTTCTTTCCCTCTCTTTCTTCCTCCCCTCCCCTCTCTCTAAAATAAATAAATAAATAAATAAAATCTTTAAAAAATTAAAAAATGCCTGCAAGGGAAAATGTTGGGCTAAGATTCTGTCAAAATTATACTCTTTATTTAACAATGATATAATAAATTCAGGCCTTTTATGATTAGTCCACCCCTTTCCAGCCCTCATCAACAGAATTATATATTGTGTATTCAATCAAAATAGAATGTTAACACCATTAAAAACACTAAGGTAACCATGTTATGCCCCAGAGCTTTTCTGTTCATCTGTTAACAGTTGTTGTTTTTGAAGATTTTATTTATTTATTTTTAGAGAGAAGGGAATGGAGGAAGGGAGGAAGAGAAACATCAACGCATGGTTGCCTCTCATGCACCCCCTACTGGGGACCTGGCCCGCAACCCAGGCATGTGCCCTGACTGGGAATCAAACCAGCAACCCTTTGATTCACAGGCCAGAGCTCAATCCACTGAGCTACACCGGACACAGCAGCAGTTTGTCTTTAAAAACAATGAAACTGTAGACAACTACAAGTTGTCTAATGTATGGGGTTTACCAAAAATTTTTAAAAGCTACAGAAATGTGGTAGCCATTCATCCTTCTGTCTCTCAAATCTTCTTTTCTCCATTTTGTGTAGTTCCTAAGAAATCATGACTAATGCAGTGCTAAGTTCTTACCTTTTTCTCACTTTCTGATGCTACCCTCTTGTATTTTAGGCTGGCACATCCTCACATTAGCTACACATATGTTAGACTACACTTTGGGAAATATTTACATTATTAGTTATAGTGGACTTGGATTCTTCAAATATTAACTGGTTTTCAAAAGAAAGTAAAGTGCCAAATGTACAAATTATTCTGCCAAACTGGACACAATATGTACGTTGTCTCGCTTTCATAGTTTTATGTCATTATTGGGAGCTGAGTCTTTTAACCATATCTACTAAGGGTGGTCTTCACTGGTGGTTCATAAATGTCTTACAGGAAGTGAATTAGTTTGGACTTTTCTGGTTGGAAGTTATAGAAACACAATTAAATCTGGCTGAAGTAAGTTTAAGTTCATTCCCTCACTGTGACAGAAAAGACCGCGGGGTGCTGAATGGAGAGTTCTAGGAAGCGGGGCCTTGCTGCTTCAGCCAAGTCTCGCCCTCCATCTCTGGTCTCCACTTGGCTTTATTCTTTTTAGCTGAAGACACAGATTCTCCCAGGTGGTAGGAAAAATAGCTGCCAACAGCACCAACTTGACGTCTTCTTAGCTTGGCAACCTCACCTTCCATATATTAATCCCAGAGAAGAACTATAATTGTTTGGATGTTCTCACTGCGGATTGAATACTTTGTCAAGTGATGGGTTTCAATGACTGACCAGGCCAGAGAGGAATGAAACGTTTACAAGAAAAAATTGGGGGAAAGGTGCTAGGCAGCCAAACTAGAGCACCACAGTCTGCAGTAAGAATCATCAGTGCTATAAGAATCATCACTGCGCTGGCCAGATAGCTCGGTTGGTTAGATCATCGTCCAGATACTCGAGGGTTGTGGGGTTTGGTCCCTGCTCAGGGCTCATAAGAAAAAACCAATGACTGCATAAATAAGATGCACAATAAATCGATATTTCTCTCTTTCTCTCTTCCTTCCTTTCTCTCTCTAAAAAAATCAATTACTAAAATTTAAAAAAGTACTATACTGTGGCTACTACTTGTTTTAAAACTACAAAAGTCATTTAAGTTCTTTAATATTTTTTATTTTGCTTCATAGATGGAATAATAAAACATCCCCTGGATGGAGGAGGAAGAGAGAGATTCAAATCATTGTGTTAACTAAAAGGAACAGCTGAAGATACCTTCAACAGAATTGTTATTTGTATATTTATTATATTGATGTGAAAGTATCTATTGACACTTCACATAAATGTAATGAGCTAACTTAACTCTAAATACTGTAGCAGATAACTTACAGGTTTTCAAAACAAAAAACCTCACACTACCCTTTCTTGAGGTATATATTACCATTCCAGAGCTGACTAACAAGTATATACATTCTGTGAATCTATAAATAGTATGAATATAACAACATGGAAAACATGAATGATACAATGTTAAATAAAAATAGTACAATACAAAATGTATTTTATTATGAATACAACTATGTAAAACTGTGCATATGAACAAAACTGGGTAGGGTTCTCAAAAGTGTTATATCAAGGAGGTGGCTTTTTTTTTTTGCTATTTTCTAAACTTTTGTAATATATTTTTATTAGGAGTAGGTTTGTTTTAGATTTAATTTATTTTTAGAGAGATGGGAAGAGAGGGAGGGAAACATCAATATGTAAGAGAAACATTGATTGGTTGCCTCTCACTTACCCCCAACCAGGGACCTGGCCTGCAACCTAGGCATGTGCCCTAAGGAAGAATTGAACCAGCAATATTTTGGTTTGCAGGCCGGCCCTCAATCCGCTGAACCATTCCAACCAGGACAACTTTCTGTATTGTTTTTATGACACTTCTGTCATTTTAAGTGGTGTTTTTATCATACTGGGTAGAACTTTAAAGGTGACAATTAGGAAGTGCTCTGACCTGTCTACACCCAAGCCTTGTGTGATATTGGCCTCATTAACCTTCAACTACACTGCTGAGAACCTATCTTAAATCAGCTTCATGTTCCATAGCAGAGAGTCAGTCCTACAGAAATAATGAAAGAAGAATGTGTGCAGACAGAACAACATCTAAAACAGTTATTGTTTGATTGTATGTCCTCATTTAAGACTGTATACACATACATGGGTGACTTCTGTTTAATACAGAATGATGTGTTGAGCAGGAAGAAAACTGGCATATTTTGTATACCAGTCGTAGATGCTCTTGTTTTTTATAATTGTTTGCCATTGGTTTTAAACTTTATCTGAGCTCTAATTTTTACCTTATAACCCATTAAACAAAGCTGAAGAGTTGGTGATGATGATTAAGGAGCCTGAAGCAAAAGTGTCTACAATGTGCATCTCACAAACAACTGGGGGAGTGATGGGCCTAAGCAGAAATTTGGAAGGACTCCTGAGGACCAGGAGCCATTTTGAGAAAAAGGTCTCCATGGTGGGGAAATAGGCCACCTCCGATGTAAAGTGGCATCTAAAAGGTTATGACAAATGACATGGCCACCACTATTTTCTTTTGCCTTCCTTCCAAATTAGAATTTGTATTGGAGCATGGGAATTATTCTTTCAGTCAATCAGTCATCAGGTAATTATTGAACCCCAAATTAGAATGCTGAGCCCTCAACCAGGTCATGAAGATACTATGATGACCAAATTCAGTGCCTGCTGTGAATTACAATCCACTGAGAAAATGAATCCGGTTGAAGAGGGGCAAGCAAATGAGCCATTTCAACACGAGGTAATAAGGACTCTGAGTGTCCAAACATATTTTGGCAATCTTACCCAAGAAAGGTTTTAAGTTCCTTTGTTGCCATAGTTACCACCCTTCAGTGTAAGCGAAATGCCCTTGCCAGGACGCCAAATGTCTTTCTGAAATTTAGATGAATGAAAAATAACTCCTTGGGCTGGTACAAAGTACACAGTGACCCAACAGCTCATCAAATACGTTAACATTCAAAGGGGTAATGAACGACCTTATTTGTCACATGTTTGAAACCCACAGTCTCTCAGAGGCACAGCATGCTTCTATTCGTGACAATTTCTTTTTTTTTCCTTTCTAGGTAAAATTAAAAATCTCCCCATAGAACTCTTTAAAACTAAAAGCAACCATCTTGAGCTGTTGCTCAGTTCAAATTTCAATGTGAAATATTCACTATCTTGCCAACTTCCTTTTTTTAAATAGTACTCCAGAAATAAAATACAGGAATTCAAAAAGAAATAGGAACAATATTGGGTAGCAGCAGCACCTCTTGCCAGTCATAGCAATGGTTCCCATTTTTCCTCTAGAAAGTTTTTAATAAGTGACTAAATATTCCTGCCTTCACTGGGTTCATTCACATGAACACACATGAATTCTACCTAGATCTGCTATTTAGTTTTGTCTGTATTTTACTGTCAGTAAAGAACCTAATTCTGACTCTAAAAATTGCAACAAAAATCTGCCTTTGCTTTGTTTCAAGTTGTGTTTATGATACTAGTGGTGCCATCAGGCTACCACAGTTCAGGGAAAGAGATTCTCTGTGAGGTTCTCAAAGCACATTAGTTATATCTCGATTGTAATCTAAGGCTGAGGTATTAAAAACTCGAATATGAAGCACTTTCCCTAGTTCCAAAAGGGATAAAAGATTCAATTTCTCCACATAGGACTCCCAGAAGATATTGTATTTGAAGCTCTCAAAGTCTGTTAGTTGCATCCAAACTGTAATCTAAGGCTTAAGTATTAAAAACTAATATATGAAGAATGAAAGTAGCTTAAGTAGCGATAAAAAAATTCAATTTCTCCACACAGGACTCTGTCTCCAAAGGATTTGTAGCTAACCTTCCCACACTTGAGGGAAAAGAGCTTGCTTATATAATGCACCTGGTTGCACATATATATAACCACAAATATGAAAAGCAAGTATCTTAAATGAGATGAAGACAAAGAGAACAAAGATGATACCTAAGAAAGTAAATCTTAAAATAATAATAATAAATCTACTTTTGTATCTAAAAACAGTTTAAAGGTCATATAAGTTGCCTATTTTTTCTTATAATAATCTAAAAATATATCTTTCAGCTTTTTATGTGCATTATCATGTTGAAGTGTATGTTCATAGCAAGACATAAAGCTTTTAGAAAAAGAATGGCATACTGCAAAACACTTTAAGCTTACCACACCCAAAACCATAAAAATCCAAGAAGAAAACATAGTCAGTAAAATCTCGGACATCACTTGAAGCTCTATTTTACTTGATGTATATCCTCAGGCAAGGGAAACAAAAAAAATAGACAAATGGAACTACATCAAACTAAAAAGGTTTTGCACGGCAAAGGAAACCACCAACAAAATAAAAAGACAACCCACAGGGACTTCCAGCCAAGATGGAGGTGTAGGTAGACACACTGTGCCTCCTCGCACAACCAAAAGAAGGACACCAACAATTTAGAAACAAAAAACAACCAGAAATGACAGAAAATTGAACTGTATAGAGTCCAATAACCAAGGAGTTAAAGAAGAAACATTCATCCAGACTGGTTGGAGGAGCCAAGATGGGCAACTGGACAGAGAGGACTCACAGCAAGGCAGTGGCTGGCGGACCTGGTGAAGTGGTGGCTGGTGGAGCATGTGGTCCCACATTTGCGTGCAGATGGACCCGAAGGAACAACTGGGGAGAGAGACAGATGATACAACCTGGGGTTCAGGTATGGGGAAATAAAGCCTGAAACCTCTGATTGAAAACACCTGTGGGGGTTGAGGCAGCAGCCGGAGAGACTCCCAGCTTCACAGGAGAGTTCGTTGGACAGACCCACAGGGCTCTAGGATGTACACAAGCCCATCCACCCGGGAACCAGCACAAGAAGGGCCCACTTTGCTTGTGGGAAGCGGGGGAAGTGACTGAAAGCCAACAGAAAGCAGAGCAAGCGCCATTGTTCCCTCTTGGACCCCTCCCCCACATGTGGTGTCACAATGTGCGCCAAGACAAAAAAATGGCCCAAATGAAAGAAGAGATCAAACCTCCAGAAAAAAATACAACTAAGCAACAAAGAGATAGCCACCCTATCAGATGCACAGTTCAAAACACTGGTAATCAGGATGCTCACAGAATTGATTGAATATGATCGCAAATTAGATGAAAAAAAATGAAGGCTATGCTAAGTAAAATAAAGAAAAATGTGCAGGGAACCAACAGTGATGGGAAGGAAACTTGGACTCAAGTCAATGGTGTGGACCAGAAGGAAGAAAGAAACATTCAACCAGAACAGAATGAAGAAACAATAGTTCAAAAAAATGAGGAGAGGCTTAGGAACCTCCAGGACATCTTTAAACATTCCAACATCTGAATCATAGGGTTGCCAGAGAAGAAGAGGAAAAGCAAAAAATTGAAAACTTATTTGAACAAATAATGAAGGAGAACTTCTCCAATCTGGCAAAGGAAAGAGACTTCCGGGAAGTCCAGGAGGCTCAGAGAGTCCCAAAGAAGATGGACCCAAGGAAGAACACACCAAGGCACATCATAATTACATTAGCCAAGATTAAAGATAGGGAGAGAATCTTAAAACCAGCAAGAGATAAGGATACAATTATCTACAAAGGAGTGCCCATCAGACTGTCAGCTGATTTCTCAAAAGAGACCTTACAGGCCAGAAGGGGCTGGAAAGAAGTATTCCAAGTCATGACAGGCAAGGACCTACCTCCAAGATTGCTCTATTCAGCAAAGCTATCATTTAGAATGGAAGGGCAGATAAAGTGCTTCCCAGATAAGGTCAAGTTAAAAGAGTTCATCATCACCAAGCCCTTATTATATGAAGTGTTAAAGGGATTTATCTAAGAAAAAGAAGATCAAAACTATGAACAGTAAAATGACAACAACCACAAAATGATTAACAACCACACCAAAAACAAAAAGAAACTAAGCAAACAACTAGAATAGGAACAGAATCACAGAAATGGAGATCACATGGAGGGTTATCAGCATGGGAGGAGGAGAAAAGGGGAAATAGTACAGAGAATAAGTAGCATAAATGGTAGGTAGAAAATAAACAGGGGAGGTTAAGAATAGTATAAGAAATGGAGAAGCCAAAGAACTTATAAGTAAGACACATGGACATGAACTACATGTGGAGGAATGTAGGTGGGAGGAGGTGTGCAGGCTGGAGGGGAATAAAGGAGGGGGGAAATGGGACAACTGTAATAGCATAATCAATAAAATATATTTAAAATTTTTTTAAAAGAATTGTACCCCAAACCTATATAATTCTATTAACCAATGTTATCCCAATATATTCAAATAAATAAACGAATGTCATTTTGGAAAAAAAAGGATAACCCACAGAATGAGAGAACATATTCGCCAATACACATGGTAAAATTAATACCCAAAATTTATAAAGAACTTAAAAAACTCAACACCAAAATAAACAAACAATCCAACTAAAAATTGACGAAGGGCTTGAATAGGCCAAGGACATACAAATGCCCCACAGACATATAAAAAGATGCTCAACACCAGTAATCAAAGAAATGCAAATTAAAACCACAGTGTTGTAGCAAGAAAGCATATTAAGAAAAGTGTAAGTTGGAGTAAAAGGTACTGTAACAAGCTTAAAATAAAAATTAATATCACAGCTTTCCCAGTGCCTTTTAAATTTAAGTTCTTGAGTATTAAAGTGTATACTCCTGGTAGCTGAAGTTGTGTCCCATTTTATTTATTTTTAACTCTTGTTTTGAATGTTAGACTTTTAGAAAAGTGGCAAAAATTGTAGAGGTCCCATATACCCTACACTCAGTTTTATATAACACTAATAACTAATAGTAAAATATTACTGTGTTTTATTTAAATACCAAATTGTATTTGAAAATGTAATGGATTTGTGTTTGCAAAATGTATGTGCATTTGTAACTGTAAAAATGAAATTACTGAAACCAAGAAATTAACATTGATATAGTACAATGAACTAATCTACAGAACTCGTTTCTCCTGGAGGAACTCGTTTCTCCTGGAGAAACTCGTTTCTCCAGTTTCCCACTCACTTTCTTTTTCTTGTCCAGGTTTCTACGTTCCATTTAGTTGTCCCGTCTCCTGTCTCCCCCACATGTGACAGTTACTCAGTTTTTCTTTTCTTTGACTTTCATGACATTAACGCTTTTGAGAAATACTGATCAGTTGTTTTGTAGAATGTTTCCCAGTTTGGGATTCTCTAATATGTCCATGATAAATTGAAGTTATGTGGTTTTGGCAAGAGTACCACAGAAGTGATATTACTTGTACATCACATTGGCATACAAGTAATATGTCTTACAACAGGTCACATAACTGTACAGTGCAGAAAAATCACAGACACCACCTTAACTTAGTGAGCTTGTTTCTCCTGGGGATATGAGTTTGCAGTTTTGAAACTATTATGTATATACTATGATTGAACAAATAAGAAAATATTTTGACAGTGAAACAGGTATCTCACTGTCAGAGAAAGAAGTTACAAATAAGGAAAAGGGGGAAGGCTACCATGAATTCTGCGGTGTTGGGTTAAAATCTTACAGTTATAAATTTTTTCTTTGTAATTAATAAGTACATTGTGGGAGATATTTAGACTATGGATTGAGACTATGCTAAATCCTCTTTCTAATCATAGCTTTGTCCACTAATTTTAGTGTCACTGATGGCTCTTGCCTGCAACAATTATTGCTTTGGTATTTACCTACTGGTGATTTTCTGTTTTATCATTCCTTTTACATTTATTAATTAGACTCCTACTAGAGGGAAGAGCCATGCCTTCTCCCTTTTACTTAGTCATTTATTCAATTATTTGTTTATATTAGTATGGGTTCAAGGGTATTTATTTTATTTTATTGGTTATAATTCAAAACTATCATTGTTTATTTTATTAACCAAATCGCTCCCAATTTGGCTATTGGTACATTTTCCAAGTTGATTCCTATGTCCTTTAAAATGTCGCTAATCATTGTTTGAGCATTTCCTAATTTTCTGACATTAAAAGATGTTCCAGCATCATTTTGCATTTTCCCTGCCCCAG
This sequence comes from Sturnira hondurensis, assembly GCF_014824575.4. Classification (NCBI taxonomy): domain Eukaryota; kingdom Metazoa; phylum Chordata; class Mammalia; order Chiroptera; family Phyllostomidae; genus Sturnira; species Sturnira hondurensis. The sequence goes on from NW_028076767.1 coordinate 39,781,587, forward strand.
GCATGGAATCAACTATTTTCCAGGGAACCTGATTTCTTTTAATGAAGCATGATATTTAAAACCAAGACTGGGTCACTAGGTATGGTCAATGCTACTGGATGTCCTTACTTCCAGGCCACTTGGTGGACAAAGGTAGGAAATATATGTGTGTATAACACATGCACACATGCACATTTATATTTATTTCAAAAACTATTCTATGTGTGTATGTATATCTGTGTGTATACATGTATAAAACTGTAAATTCATATCAGAACCTTCTATTTTAACCCAACACTACAGAATTCATGGTAGCCTTGCCCCTTTCCTTATTTGTAAGCTCTCTCTCTTTGACAATGAGAGACCTGGTTTTCATTACCCACAGTATATTTTCTTATTTGTTCAACCACAGGATATGCATAAAGTAGTTTCAAAATTGCAAACCCAAATCCCCATGAGAAACAAATTTACTAAGAGTACAATATTTCTGTGCAGGATTTGGGGCTTTAGTTTTACAGTTTACAGTCAAAAAATTATTTTCCAAAGTTAGTGAGGTTAGTTCTTTTCTTCACTACTCACTTCATGTGGTTATATTATTCATTTAATACCCTGAGGTTCGTGTATTACTCTTCATGTTCCATTTGAGTCCTGGCTGATTTTAATTATTTCTTTGGGAGGTGGGGAGCATGTGAAACACCATCGTGGCGCTCAGAGTCGAAGCAGTATAAACAGACACACAGAGACGTGTCACTCCTCCCTCATTCCTCTTACATGGCCTTTCTACTCTTTCCCTTCCACTCGCTGTCAGTAACTGATCTCATTATTTGTGGTTTACCCTTCCTGCATTTCTTCTGCACAAAAAGAGCAGATAAAGGTTTATTTTCTTAAACTCTCCTTCCATTTTTACATGAAGTACTTTATCTTCTTCAATGTCTTTCTTTTCTCATAGCTTTCAATGTTATCCTGGATATTTTTGCATGTTTACTTTTCTACATAAGCTTTAATATCAACTTGTACAGCTCCATAAAAAAAGCTTGCTGCTATTTTTATAGGGTTTGCATTAAATCTATAAATTGATTTAAGGAACACTGATGTCTTTATAATGTCAATTCATCCCATCCAAGAATAGAAGATATCTTTCCATTTGTTCAAGTCTCCATATTTGGCTTTTAGGAGTGTTTTAAATTTTTCACATCTAGGCTTTACACATTTCTTAAGTTTATTCCTGAGTATTTAATCATCTTTATTACTGTTAGAATGGGGTTTTCTCTGACTTTATGGACTTAACTGGTTGTTGTTTGTACGTGGACACAAAAGGGGGACATTTTGTGGGAGGGGAAGTGTAGACGCGACGAGGTAGCAGAATATACAGGTGCAGCGTCTGCAGGTGTTTGGAGATACAGGCCCGGAGCTAGGAGTGACGCTAAGGACTGATTTTTTTTCTTCTTAATCCACATATAGGTGATGATCAAAAGCAGGAGATGGCATGTTATCCTAAAGGAAGAGAGTTTTTTTTAAAAAAGAACCTTAAGCCAAAGCCTGAGCCTTGAACAATGCCCAGGTCCGGGACACCGAGAGGCAGTAGATGAAACATCCGGATAAGGGAAGTCACTCAGACCAAGAAAGAGAAAAGGTCTAGAGAGTAAAAGTGGGGCTTTGTGGCGGAAGCAGAAAAGATAATGAGGCCTGAGCAAGCGCCATTAGACACAGGTCATTCTAGTGTTTTCCGGAGCTTGGTCCCAGCATTCTAGTTCCTTCAGGGTGCTGCTGTGTGTTGTTCAAAAGGTGTTATAGGGGTTACATAGTTTGGGAAACACTGGATTAATCAAAATTAAACAGGTTTCTTCACTGCAGGACTTCTCAGGGCTATTAACATGTCCCTATGAATTACAAATTCCCGTAAAAGAGAATAGTATGCAGATTTCTACACATTTTTAAATCAAATAACGGTAAGTTTTCTTAACCAGTCTTTTTTCCCAAAAGGGTTTCTTGGTACACACTTTGGAAATTTTAAAGCACACTGAATTTTAGAGCACACAATTTTCCTTAACCTGTTCTCTGCCCTCAAAGTCAAACACAAGAATCCAGGAATTTCATTTTCATTTTATAGGAAACAGAACTTTCTAACTCTGGAAGACTGCCACAGAGTCCTAGTGTTTTCACACCACAGCCCCCAGCTGTACAGCACACTGAAAATACTCAAGCAGGCATCTGAGAGCTGAAGACAGCAAGAGGGGGCTCTGAGGGCGACAGGGGACTCAGCTGAGGGGAGAACAAGGAGCCATCTGAGTCAAAAGGCCCAGGAGCATTTCAAAGCTCACATGCATTCTGGCAGCACAGGTCCCCAGGGTTCTGACTTGGAGGGTCAAAACGACTCTGTGGCTCTCAGAAGCAGACCCCCAACCCTAGCCATCCGGCAGCTGCAGAGAGCAGCCCCTGCCCAGGCCCATCCAGCCTGGGCCTGCGGGTGAGCAACAACAGGGCAGACGGCAGGGTGGGGCGGGGCTGCCCGGAATTCTGTTTCTCAAACATTCCCACCTCAAAAATGTTGAATTTCGTTTTAAATTTTTGAAAATGAAAAAAAATCGCTCCTCAAAAAATACATTTTATCCGCAAAGGAGTAAGTGTTTCTCTTAATAAACACTTTAAAAGAAATTATTGTGACAGTGAAAGCCAATAGGAAAAAGTTGAATGAATTTATCATAAATCTGTTCATTGAGATGTGGTATTAGTTTAAATAGAAGTTATACTGTAGGCAAAAAGAAATACTTTACATGATATTTTGTACTGAATTAAAGGGGATGACAATTGCTTTATTACCAAATACTAATGTAAGACTCTTCTTTTTTTTAAGTCCTAAAGGTATCTCACAGCCTAAACATAAGTAGATGTATCAGTACAGTCAGATAAACTTGCTGAAGTTCTGAGCAAGTCCTAACCAGGTCTGCCAGTGTATCGGGAACCCCACTCCCACCAGTACGTAGGGTCTGGAATTGGTCTTGTTGTTCTAAGTCTGATATCCAGGGCTCTCATAGCTCGAATCCTAAACTATGTCTTCCTTGCTCCCTAAATTTGTACATACCTAACCTGTATTAAAGGACTTATTTTCCAATTTGTTTTATGACTTATTTCTTTCCTAAGATACACATTTGCCCAAGACCCAAGCCCTCTTGACTGCCATCTTGGCACTTACTCTGCTCCTTGTCAACAGCCATCCTCCACCCCCACCACCAGCACCACCACCACTACCCTACACTCTGCCTGCTGGCTGGGGTCTTCCTTCCAAATGGACAGAGAGCACACTTATGTCATCATTTGACTTCAATTACCACCTCTTCGTGGAGATTGGGAAGGTGGGAATTGCCAGAGAAAAGATGGATTTGGTTTGGTTTGGAGTTTTTTGGTGGCTGTTTTTGGGGGGGGTTGTGATGGAAGCGGTTTCTGCTTTTGTTATATTTTGTTTGGGAGAGAGAAGGTGTGCTGGGGACAGATTCTACATTCTACTGGAACTTAAAGTCTGGCATGCTTGTTGGACACCAGGTAGAGATCTGCAGAGCAAAAAAAATGAAGGAAATAGACTTAGCACTTATGTGGGTAGGAAGCGCCCTGGACCAAGGCTAGAAGTTTCGACTTATCAGTGTACCAAGGGAATCAATCTCATCATCAGTATGAATAAGATCATATTTGTAAGTATAGGTTACTTGAAGGCTTATTTTTTTCAGTGTTAGGCTATGTGATCTAGCTCCTTATTTTTTTTCCTTGAAGACATTTTAAAACATAAACTAGTCTGCTCCCTTAGAGCAGGAACATTTCCAATCCAGATATATGCTCATAGACTTGTACACTATATATGGATTCAATAAATATTTGTCTATTGTTCCACTGTGTCAATGTTAGAATGTAACACACATCAATAATTTCCCTAGGGTTAATAAAAGTAATTGTAAACAGTTGGACAGTCTGATATACCACTGGCTGGCTAAATATAGCAATAATAGCTACCACATTTGCTAAAATAACAGCTAAGCTGCTATACACAGTTTGGGATTAAAGACTCATTAAATAATAATACAATTCTTTTCAGCCATACTAACCCACTCATTATTCCAAGGCAGGCATTAAATGCTTCCACTCCCATGTTTGATCACTCCATTTATCCCACCTGGAAAGAACTTATCACTCCTCTCCAGAGGTCCACAGCTCTTCTTTTTTGTTAACACCTCTCAAGTCCCACTTGTGCGGTCCTTCCTAAACTCTCTGGCCCCAGCTTATTTTTCCCACCCGGTACACATTACCTTGTTTCCTTAACTTTATCTATCTAAACTCTCCTCCCAGCCAGAATCAAGAGGAATCTTTTAAATTGGTCAAAGATTCCTTGCCTGGCCCAATCTGGTAAAATAATAGGTACCCCATAACTCCTTTGTTATTGATGATGACTGACGGGTAGACACCAAGTAAGTCATAGGATCACAGACTGTTGGAGCTGGAAGGAAACTAACTGAGAATTCTGTGATCCCAGCCTATTATCTATCAGACATTGTGCCTTTGTCCTCAATTTACCCACAAAAGCTAATTTCTGGTTCCCAACTAGGAGTCCCCAGACACCTGCTATAATGAGGTCCTCTGGTAGTGAAGAAGTCAGAAAAACCAGTCTAACCCATTTTTCTTATTTTGAAAATGAAGAAACATAGTTCCTAAGAGCCAAAATTATTTTTCCAAGGTCACACAAGTGATAAAGTGCAATAGAGTCTAGAAACCCAGTTCTCTGATCCCATCATGAAAGTTTATGCATGATGCCAAAGAGTTTAGAGACTGATATCTTAGTTATATTACCGACATAAAAGACAAACACACTTGACAATTTGTCCTTACTGCCTTCCATAATAATATTCTGAGTTCGAAATCTATGGAATAATGGAACTAGACAGTGACTGGATAAAAATAGTCCTTTGAGTTAACCAAAATAACTTTGCACTTAAAAACATCCCTTCTGGTTATTACCACTGCAGCTCAGCTCTCAATGGGGTGAAGTAGGGGAAAGCTTCCAGAACGAAAGTGCTTCCACTATTCTGTCTTTGCTGCCAACTCCCGCAAGGGCAAAGGTGCTCGGAATGACTAAATCCTCCAAAATACTCTTATAAGGCAGGTATGGCTTCTCTGATGTTGTGAAATCACCGTGCTCTATTTGTTTTGAACATCCTAGACAGAATTCAATCTTCTTAAGACACAGGACCCTTTAAGATGAAGTAAGCCAGAACACTGTCAAAAAGAGAGTTTATTAAGTAAATGAGCATATTTAGCTCCTCTTAAAGCTCTGCAATGGGAGTAATCAATACAAACATTTTTAAAAAACTTTCATATCTATGCTGATGAAGAATTTGGGGGCACTACCTCAATAAGAAAAATAGCATTTACTAGTGGAATTAACCATCTTGCACTTTCCCTTCCCCCATCTTTTAAACCAGCAATAAAAAAAGAAGTATGACTTTTGCTTTTCAGACAATTTATTCAGTCTTGCTGTTGTTACATCTCCAGGGAGTAGATTTACATCTTGAAAAAATACTGTGCTGTACAAATGCGCATACCCTGCTCAGCCGACATATCATAGATACTGTGTAATAACATGTGGGAATATTAAACTTTGCCTTTACTGGCAAGGCAATTGGCATCTTTAATTTACATTGCAGATGTTTTATACTGATGTGCTTTGGAAATATTTGAAGCATCCTTAAGACAGTATTCTGAGGTTTCTGCAGTGGTCCACTTTTATCTTTTGAAGTTCTTTAAACAATAGGATACATACATAGCTTTTCCAAAACATACTTTGGTGGAGAAAAAGAAAGAAAGAGAAGTTCAAGTTGGCGTTATCCGAAGCTTCCCTGAGTGGCCTGCACCTAATTCCTTTTTGGCACTGTTGCTGTAGCAGACTGCTTTACGATGCCCGTCTGAGAAAACCGTTCCTTTTCCCAGACTGCTTGGTGGAATCTAAACCATTTTAATGTCTTGTATTTGTGAAGAAACACTCATATTTCTAAAGTCCAGATATAAAACTTTGATTCTGCTCCTGAGCACATCGTATTTGGGCTGTGCACAACCCACAAGGTGAGGCCCCATGGCGGCAGTTACTGCCTGTGTGTGCGGAGGCCGCTGACCAGCCAGGCACGACGGTGAGTCCTTCCTGGGTGTTGCCAGCGAGCAGTGTTCTTTCTTTCAGGGCCGCTGCCGCTTGGCGCAGGGAGCTTGCTCCTGTTCCACCACGGCTCCTCAACTTGGGCACAGTCTGGTTCTTGTTTAAAGGGACTTACCTTAACCATCTCTCGTGTGTGCCAGTGTTTCACTACTGTGCTACGTGCTTAAGATGTGGACTTTGGAACATTTTTAAAGCAGAGTTTGCATCTCCCTTCTTTATCTCCTTCTGTGATGGAGACAGCAATACCTTTCTGACCAGGCTGCAGTGAGGATTAGAAAAGAAGCGGACAGAACACTCCCGCAGTGTCAGAACCTCATTAGGGTGTGCGATTAACATTCTCTGAACTCATTTGGATTGGCAAGTGCTAAAATGCACAGTACTTCATTTCTTTTTCTTTTTATTACTGTGGTAAAAAATACATACCATAAAATTGATCATTTTAACCATTTTTTAAGATTTTATTTATTTATCTTTAGAGGGGAAGGGAAGGAGAGAAGGAGAGAAATATCAGTGTATGGTTGCTTCTTGTGAATCCCCTGCTGGGAACTGGCCTGCAACCCAGGCATGTGCCCTGACTGGGAATCGAACCGCGATCGTGTGGTTCGCAGGCCCTCGCTCAATCCACTGAGCTACACCAGCCAGGGCAATTTTAACCATTTTTAAGTGTACAGTTCAGTGGTATGAAGTACATTCACGCTGTTGTACAACCACCACCACCTTCACCTCCAGAACTTGCTCATCTTCCCAAACAGAAACTCTTCACTCATTACTCATCAGCTTCCCTCCCCCCTCCTCCCAGGGCCTTGGTAATCACCATTCTGCTTTCTGTCTCCATGAATTTGACTACTCTATGTATCTCATATATATAGAATCATACAGTATTTGTCTTTTTTTCTTCAATTCTTATAAACTAGCTACAGTTTGGAACTTCATTGTTGGTTACCTTGTCTTGGCACTAACTCATTAGGTTAACATTGTCATATGTGTATTGCAGTCAAGATGCTGGGGTCTGATGCAGTGCACCTTTGTGTGTATGTATCTTACTGTCTTTCTAATGGGATGTTAGACTCTGATGGCGAGGATGACAACAATGGACAATGAAGATGATGATTGATCCTCCTGCTGTGTTCTCCTCATCCCTCTCCTTTTTGTCCCTGGAACAGTAATTCGGTTGTTTGCAAATTCCTCTCATCTTTAGCCTCTTCACAAATTCTAACTCATCTATTGCCTGTGGAGAACCTGAGAACTTTCTGTGCCCCAATGGCCCTCTGCAGCCCAACGGAGTAAAGGTTACATGTTTTCCACCCCTCATATTTAATCCCCCAGAGTCTTTATTGGTATTCTTCTAGCATTTTTGTTTTTAAAAGCCTTACTCTTTGATCTTTACTAAAATCTCTTTATCCTTTGGGTCTCCAGTAAACTGAGACATCTAACAAAATTTGCTGAGGGGTAAGATATAGGGTGTGAGGAAAAAGAGGTTGTCAGTGATGCCAAGGTTTTAATGGAATTAGAGAGGACTGAGAAAGTGTTTGGGGGCAGAAAGGAATAGCTGGAGCATGTGAAGTTTTGAGCAATGTGAGCCGTATTAGTTTGGAAATGTGAACGCCGTTGGTGACCTTAACAAAAGAGCAGTTTCAATCAGTGATAGGGGTGAAAATCTGCCTCAAGTGGGTTCAAGAGAGACGGAGGGAGAGAAGTTGGAGATGGCTGGTGTACACAACAATCCAAGGAGTTTCGCAGAAGAGAGAAGTGAAGTGTAGCTAGAAAGGGAGGCCAGGCCAAGAGAGGTTTTCCAAGACAGGAGAAATGACAGCATGACTGTATGCTGATGGGAACGACGCAGTAGGGACGGGGAAGAGAATAATGATGCAAAAGAGAGGGGGAGAATTGTCAGAGCGACATCTTGGAGTGGAGAGAGCATGAAACCAGTAAACAGGGCTTTTCTGGAAGCATGGTCATGCATCCATAGTAACATGAGAGAGGATAGTGCATATGGGCACAGATACAAGTAAATAAGTCGGCATGGTGGGGAGAGCTTGTGGAAATTCTCTTCTGACTCCTTCACGTGACTTGGTGAAACAAAGTCATCAGCTGAGAGTGGAAGGGCAAGGAGTTGGTGGAGGTTTGAGGAGAGAGGAAGCAGTACGAAATAATCTAGTCATTTACAGTGATACTATTCCAAGGGTGCTCTGCAGTCCAGGGCTTTTTTTCTTTTCTAGAAAATTCTTTGTTATTTGCCTATGAAAATATAACTACAGAATACAAAAATTAAGAGCAAGCATTTAGAAGCATTAAAGGTAAGTATTTATAAAATTTGGACAGAGTAATCTTATGGCTATTAAACTTAATAAAAATTTGACTTGCATTTTCCATATTTTGTTTTATTTAATTTTACTTGCAACTCATTTTTGTGGGTTTCTTTTTACAAAAATATTATTCCAAGACAGATTTAAAATGATAAGGAGCTGGCCCTTTACCACAGATAGTTTGAGAAACACTTGTTTAAAGAGCAGGAGAGACTGGATAAGCAAATAGAGTGTAACTGCTGGGAAGCATTAGCAACCCTTTGACGTGAGCAATCATGCATTTAAAACACACATGGTTACATAGTTGTTTTTGTCTCATCTTCTTCAATAGCACAGATACATTTTTATTAGTTGGAGAGTTGGATTTAAGCAGGATCATGTTTTCCCCACGTGAGTACAATAAAGAGAGAAGGGTAAAGAGAATTGGGGTGTAGTGACTCAACAACTGTTAATAAGATTTGTGCATTGCTTTGTAGGTAAATTTTACATCTGAAGAAGAAAACTATAAACAAATATTAAACTCAATGATATACCAAAGAACTTAGGAAGTAGAGATGTCTGTAATTCATTTTAAAATGCATGTTTAAAAGTTAAAATGATGGATGGATAGAGGAATAGCTAAATGAATAAATACGCAATAAAACTTAATGGTAGAATTTAAGTGATGGAGATATGGGTGTTCCCTGTAAAACTCTTCCCATTTTGCTGTTTGTTTGAAATGTTTCAAAGTAAATATTGGGGAAAATATTGCTTAGAAATTTTTGTAATTGTTCATTTTATCTACCCAGCCAAGTTATTAGTTCCTGAAGGACAGAGGAAGTTATATACAGAAAATTGCCTAGTCTGTGCTTCTTTTATTCACAGATGATGAAACCCAGCCCTGAAGATGCTGAGTGACTTTATCAAGATCAGATGGCAAGTTAGGAGCACATTCGACACCTACTTAGGTGCTTCCCAATACACTAGGGACAACTGAAGTACACAATTCACTTTAGATCCATGAAATAACTTCTGTGAAGCCGTTAAAACTCCAAAACCAAATGTAAAATTTTGAGTGTGTGTTCAAATGTACATTTTCTAAGGGAAAAAAAAGCACAGCTTTCCAAAGATCCTTAAGTAGTCTATGACTCTAAAGAAGTTGCCATCTCTTTACAAAGTTACTAGAGTAAATTTTAATTTCATCTGCACTTCCTGGAAGTACTGAAGACATCCAAGAAGTACTTTTAAGCTGAGAGTGTTTTACTGGTAATCAGTGTTATACTGATAATATTTTAAACTGTTTTGTGACCACAGTATTCAAGAATGCTTTTTATAGTTCCAAGATTATAAGAATGTTTATAATTTAAGACATTCAAGCCCTGTATAGTTTTTAGTTATTTTGAACTTGTCCTTTAGGGAACCACACATAAGCCTGGCTAAGCTCTAACAAAAAAGTTATTTTTCTACTTAATTTCTACTTCTTTGACATTCACAGATCACTGTGTGGTTTAACAAAATCACAAGGCTTTCAGTTCTTAATTTCCAGTACAATACTTTTTATGTAACACCCTTGAAGATCAGGCTATCAGTTACCTTGCCTTTGAGTATGGAGTGAGCAAGGGGTTGCCTTGAGAATAGGGTTAGGCTTTTGGGCTCTCCCCTAGTCCTCTGCTCTACTGCTAGCTGGAGGAAAGCTGTCTTCCTGAGCTTTAACTGTTTTTAGCTATAAATTAAATATTTCCTGTAGTATGCCACAAGTTTTTTTTCACTACTAAGTGAATTATTATTTTTTAAGTAGTTTGAAGAATCTGAGACAATAAGTAGAATATATAGTGTCGTATTTGGTCAAGTCAGGGGAAAATATATAGCTATAGTTTGTATACTTCAAGAGACCCAAATGCTATACATTATCAAGGAATGAAGTGATTTGACAGAGCTGCTTCTAACATTGAGGGAAAATATTCATGTCACGTAAGCACCATTCCAGAGAGACTCTCCCACCCATGTGTGCCTGAGTTTGTCATCCCTCTATTTTTATTATTTGTCAGCTCTATCACTGCCTGCCTTGATCTCCTAAAAGCCACATTTGTTAGGTAAATATCATAAAAGCTGATAAACACTAACTGCAGCAGGTTTCACCTGCATGTCCCAAGGATAAACCGAATGCATAGGTTGGCACAGCTAGCACAGGACTGTCTGTAAATTGCCTTGGGCTGTCAAAAGAAAGAAGAATTGTACAGGAAGTAAAAGAGTCAATGAGACAAATTAAAGGAAATAAAGAATTCTGGTGTGGATTGAACTGACAAGCTCAAGAAGAAAATGGTAAAGACTTTTAATCACCTCAGAAAGTCTATAAAACTGTATTAAGTACAAGGCCTAGATGTTAATTCTAAACCTTATCCTATTACATAAGAGACAAAATTAACTGCCAAAGTTTCAGAAAGATTAGCTTTACCATATATTGTATCTGTATTGAATGCTCATACTGAAAACTAATTGGAAGTCTAATGAATAATTTGCTTTGCTAAGAAAGAGCAATCTTTTTAACGAGTCAAATATTTCAGATATGGAAGCTTCTTCCATCCCTGCAATTGCCATGAGAACATGCATAGGCTAGCCGTGGGGTGAGACAGAGTCCATCCTAGGTCCAACAACAGCTGGCCGACTAGTGAGTGAGTCCTAGCTGAGCCCAGAAAAATTGCCCAGCCCAGCCAAGATCAGCAAAATGGCCCAGCCAAGCCCACAGCTCAGTTTCTCCACAGAAAAGATCACTTACAGTGTGGGAGCAGGGGCACAGTGGGGAGTACAGTGAGGGGGCCACTGCAATACGCTGTGCTGATGGCCCTCAACTACTGATCAACACTAAATCACAGAGGTAGAGACACCAAGGCATTGTGCGCCCTCCGATGTGATGTGCCGTAGTGGGGCATATACCACACCACTTAGGAAGTTGTTGTCCCAAAAAATAAAACCTGCTCTAAGTACCCAGTTCTAACTACTAACTTATGAGAAATACAGGGGACAGAAAACATGTTAAACAATAACAGGGGAATCCATTCAGCAAAATCCAGACTACGTGAGACTCCTATGGCACAAATTACCTGATTTCTTCAACAAAGAGGAAGAAAAAAATAAGGAAGGGGTAAAAAGACAATCTATAGTCCATATACAGTCAACTGTAAAAGAAACACATTTATGAGGCAATCGGGGAAGCTTTAACAATAATTGGATACTTAATAATATTAAGAAATGCCTAAAGATTTTTAGATGAGATAATATTATGCTTACTCTTTTAAAAGTCCCCATGGAAATACATACTGAAATATTTATGAGTGAAAAGATATGATCATTGGATTTGCTCCAAAATAACTCAGTAGGAATGGGGGAGAGCCTGAAGGTATAAACAAAACAAGGTTATACATGAATTGATCATTGCCAAAGCTGGTTGATAGATACATGGGAGGAGTTCATTAAACAATTCGCCTTTGTGTATTTTAGAATTTTCCCATTTAAATAAAATGTTGCAGAGGTGTGAAAGCGTATTATCTACATATAATGACAGGGAAATGTTTGTAAATATAGCTCTTCCTCATGATTGACAAGCCCTGCTATTACAAAAGGTTCTTCTTCCGGAGACCCTCAATGGCATTACCAATGGGAAAATTTCCCTGAGCTAGAGAGTGGCTCTGACCAACTCCAGAATGAACTGAAAGCGTGGTACAAAGTCACACACAGTCAACATGTGCCCGTATGTGACAGCATGTATTGTAGGGAAGATTCGCTACCCTTTTTAATTAGCCAGCTTCTAAACAATTAAAATAAAATCATGTGTCCTGCAGACAAATCCAAATAGCACAGAAGAGTGGGAAAAGGCAAACCCAATCTCACTCCCAGAGGTGTGGAACCATGTAATCAATATGCTCTTGAGTAGCCTTCCAGAAAAGTTCAATACACAATCATCGTGTGTCTGTGTGTATTTGGAAAAGTTATTTTTAGGAAATATTTGATTCAGTACAAGCATTATCTGGGTTTGGTTAATTGTATTATGAACAATTATTAGTGAATATGTAATAAATCTTTATTTTGCAGCAACACTTTTATATTCACAAAACTGTGTATTCATGCAACTTAATCATAGCCCTCTTGTCACATGTGATTTTCCATGTCATTCTAATATAGTTATTTATATTTCTATTGATTGTTTGAAAATATAGCTGAACTTCTCACCCTAATATAAAAGAAGATATTATACATTAAAATGAAAACAAATTAATGGTTTATTTATCATCATTTTTTTAAAAAAAATTTTCAAATTGAACATGTTTAGGCAGTTTTCCCATTGGGGCTATTATGGTGTTGTCTCTCATCAACAAAATAATACAAAACATTAGTGTATAGAAAGAAAAGAACAAGATTGCTCTCTTTGCTTATTCTATGTCATCTGCCTCAATTAGGAGTAAAAGTGGTCATGTTGTAGATATATGCAACAAATTTTTCAAATCATATTCAAATTGTGAGATTGTTTATAATACCTCTCTGTAGCTTTTAACCTCTTTTTTTTTGGCATTCCTGGGTGGGCATGAATTAACCTTTATTTTTAAAGCAGAAAGTTTTGAATCAGTAAACAAAACTGTCTTGCCCTGGCTGGCATAGCTCAGTGGATTGAGCGCAGGCCTGCGAACCACACAATCACGGTTCGATTCCCAGTCAGGGCACATGCCTGGGTTGGAGGCTGTTTCCCAGCGGGAAATTCACGTGAGGCAACCATACATTGATATTTCTCTCCTTCTCTCCTTCCCTCTAAAGATAAATAAATAAATAAATAAATCTTTAAAAAACTGTCTTGTTCTTTAAAAATATTTTAATCTACCAATTTTCTTCATGACTGTGAAATTATTGCACTTAAGATGAACCTCAAATGAACATTGACCACAAGTTTTTTTGTCCTATTAAGTTGTTTATGATATTTCAAAATTCATCTGAGGCATGTGTTACCTGTTACCACATTACCATATCGCCCAAGTTGGTTTGTGCTCATTTTTTTTGATGCTCTTCCAATAATCACTGATTTTTGCAAATTACTGAAAAAGAAAAGATAACTCCAACTTTGGTTATATGCATGGCTGGCTTCCAAGGTGTGTGACCTAGATAGTTACTGCACAGGGCCCCACGTTCAGAAGGTCCCACACTTGGTTTAATGCTCTGCTGCCACTGTCTTGAAGTTCATAGTAATTTTTGTTACCCTTCCCCAAGGATTTTTTTTTGGGGGGGGCTTTTAGAGAGAGAAAAAGGAAGAGAGGAAAGGAGAGAGAGAAACATCAATGTGAGAGGGAAACATCCATTGCTTGCCTCCTGGATGTGCCCAGTCTGAGGATCATAGGTGTCTGGACCAGGGATCAACCCACAACCTAAGCATGTGCCCTGACTGGGAATCGAACCACAATCTTGCAGTTATGTGATGATGCTCCGACCAACTGAACCACACCAGCCAGGACAAGTTCATATTAAGTTTATTTTTGAACTTCTGTTTTGTAAGTAAAATCCAAAGGGACAACGGGGTGCTGCATGAGCAGATGTACATGTGTTCACTGTTCCTGGCCACCCTGTTTGCATATAGCATTCCTGGTGCTGCATGAGCACAGACTTCAGTAGACCCAGCACGAGAGTTCATCAGGACTCAAAGCAAGTACAAGGTCAGCATTTCATGGAAGCCATTGGTTTCCATAAAGTGTTGGTAGAATGCATATATATCAAGAAGTAAAATAAAAAATAGTCATTAGTTTTTGCATTTCCAGTGTTCTGGTAAGAAGATAGATATGTATGGTATGAACTACAAAATACAAATGTGTAATTTTAGTGATTCTTATTACAAGTCGAATGTTCTTATATTTGCACTTAAACCTGGCATTCCACAATAAAAAATGAATTCTAAAAATCATGCCAGTATGTTCTTAATTTCAGTGCCTCTGGTTATATTTTGCTTGTCTGTTTGTTCTGTTGATTAGGTTCCACTTATAGGTGAGATCATATGGTATTTGTCTTTCACTGCCTGGCTTATTTTATTTCTAGTGTTTTAAATATCTGGAAAACAAATTTAAACACTTGTTTCTTAAACTTAAAATAGTTTCTTAAACTCTATAGAAAACCCATTACAGTATCAAAGGCTGATCATAAGTATACATGAAATACCTTTATAATAGATATAATTTTTCAAGTGCGAATTCATCTATTTCTCTTTGAAGTTCTTGCTTTCACTGCCTGGCTTATTTCACTTAGCATAATGCTCTCCAGCTCCATCCAGACTGTCGCAAAAGGTAGGAGCTCCTTCTTTCTTTCTGCTGCATAGTATTTTATTGTGTAAATGTATCATAAATTTTTGACTCACTGACAGTAACCAGAGGGGAGGTGGGAAGGGACATCCGGGGCTTTAGTGGGGAGGGTTGTCAAGGAATATGTATAAAGGACAAATGGACAAAGCCAAAGGTGGGGTAGGATCGAGGGTGGGAGGTGGGGATGACTAGAGGTGGGAGGAGATGGTGGGAGGAAAATGGAGACAACTGTACTTGAACAACAATTTTAAATAAATAAATAAATAAAAGTAAGCATTTCTCAATTTTAAAAAAATCATGCCAGTAATTTACAATTGTTAATTTTTCTTTACTTAGGGAAGCATGAAATAACAAAATAACAATAACAACAACGACAACAAAAACACCATGACAAGTCAAGAGAGAAACTGAAAGATGGGAAAAAACTTCTACTGCAATATCTTTAATGGCACTTTTTTCCCCTGACTTTTAAGTAAGGGTCCTCATGTTTTCTTTTTGCACTGGGCCTCACAAATTCTGTCACTAGTGCTGATTGCAGGTTCTTTGCCCGGGGAACCCTCCTGCAGGAAGTGTCTGTCTTCTACTCTGAAGTCGTTCATTGACTCTTACAGCTGGGTTTGGCCGGAGGAAGGACATCTTTATTTTGGCAAATGGGCAGAACTTGGCGAACAGAAGTAGCAAAAGGAATAATCTTGTGTCCTGAAAATCTAGTATGGTAAAATGCTTAGACTCGATGATTAGGTTTTGGTTTTTTGTTGTTTTGCTTTGCTTTGCTTCTTTGCAGTTTACAGCTGGGGGTTTTTCCCACTGAAGAGCAGTTGTCAAATAAATATTTTTTCCTTCATCACTTTTTTACAAAAGTGCAAGGCTCCCCAGTGCTGTCTTGCTGTGAATTTTCCTTTCTGTTAGAACTACAAAAAATGATGCAAACTAATCAAATGTTGTGCTGTTAGTTTTTATGTGCCTTCCTGTTGTTGTCTATGATGAATCATCTTCAGATTATTTCAACAAATATTTATTAAGAGCTAGTTTTGTGAGAGCCACTCTGCTAGGATACCAAGCGCAACAGAAAGCGTCCCTGGCCTCCAGAGGTTCAGCCCTAAAGGTCCTTCAGCAGGAATGAGTGGGCAGAGTGGGCTGGTGCGAGGTCCAGTGGTTGAGGGGGGTAGGTCTTTTGCTTCATTTTTAGTGTCTATACAAACTGGTGAACTCTAGTTTCCATGGCACATAAATCACTTTCTAACAGTGAGTTAAGAACTATAAGTTCACTTGATGACCGCAAATTCATGAAGCGTTCCATATTTTTATATGGTTTTGTCAACCAATGTCACACCAATAAATTCAGTTAAAAAAAAGAACAATAAGTTAACTTAAAGTACTACTGAGTAAATATCACTACTGTGGGAAATCACAAGAAAGGGTTAAAACTGAACAGTTTGGGAGGGAAAATACTCCTTTGGAAAAAGAAATTACTGAAAAAGAAAAGATAACTCCAAAAAATCATTGTCATTTTGAGTTGACATTTCAGCTTCTCTGATTTGAAAATCTAAGTGCAGAAATGCTGCTCAGGAGAACCCCAAACTCCCCAAGTCCCAAATCTGTGCTTCAGAGTAACTCCACTGACAATGATCAAAATCGTTCCTCAGCCGGTGACAGGCTGCCATCCCACTTCTCGAGTCCATTTATCGCTAAATCTCTGAGGTCTTTGTTCTCCACATCACACACTCTTCTTCGTTCTCATCACCCACAGCGGGAGTAATAACCTGTGATGTGCTTCCAAACCCAGCCCCTTGAGAGTTGCGCCTGTGGCTCTGTTATAAAAATGTTCCTGAAAATGATTTAACATGTACTGTGACTATCTAATATCAGAAGGTAGAAATTCTTTGGGACTTTGTTTTCATGAAATGCTCATGGATCTTTCTACCCAAACAGTTCCCAGTTACATTGTATTTATCTACTCCACAACATCCATTCTTTTCTTTTTCCTTGCAATAGTACTTCTGATTTTTAGCTGGGCGTGTGGCCACCTGGTGTGAAGACATTTTCTAGCTTCCCAGAAACTAGGTATGGCCATATGACAAAGGTTTTTTTTTAATATACTCTTTTTAAAAAGATTTTATTTATTTATTTCTAGAAAGATGGGGAAGGAAGGGAGAAAGAGAGGTAGTGAAACATCAATGTTTGGTTGCCTCTAGCACACCCCATACTGGGGATATGACCTGCAACCCAGACATGTGCCCTTACTGGGAATCAAACCAGCAACCCTCTGGTTTGCAGGCTGGCACTCAATCCACTGAGGTACAGCAGCCAGAGTTATATGACTAAGTTTTATCTAATGCGATATAAGCAAGGTATACGTTTCTAATATCCATCTGTCCTGTTGGCTATAATACAAATGTGACAACTGGAGCTTCAGCAGCTACTTTGGACCATGAGATAGAACATTAAAGACAGTAAAACAGAAAGACTGGAGGAGCTATAACCCCCAATGACTTCAAAAACTGCCTATGTGTAGCCTTTTACATGGAGAGAAATGAAGCTCCATCTTGTTCTTCTGGGTTTCTGTTACTCACTACTAGATGTAATAATAACTAATACATTTTTAATAGATTCCTGGCTCATTCTTCTTTAGGTGAACTTAATATTAATATTTACACCTTCCTATGCTGAAAATTATTACCTCTTCTGTTAGAGATTCCTTAAGAGAAGTTATGCTTTTCATAGTTCCAGTTAATTCATTCTAGCTATTTAAAAGATTTAAGCATCATAACAGCTATAAATATTAAAGTAATAGCACAGATATCAATTATTGGTTTTCTGCCAAAGAATATTTCTAACTCTGCTAAAGCATTCTTTCAATTCTATATTCCTCTATTCTAATTCTATAAAGCATCCATCCATAAACTCACCTTTTGGTTGGTTTCAGATCTTATCCATCCGGCCAGCTTCCATTAGTGCTTAATTAGCTAACAGTTTCTCTCTTTCTCTTTCTCTCTCTTTTCCTTCCTTCTGTCTTTCCTCCCTCCCTTCCTCTCTCTCTCCCTTCCTTCCTACCTTCCTTCCTTCCTTCCTTCCTTCCTTTCTGGAACAAGGCATCTGGATTGTACCTCAGGCCTGGAACAAGTTTGACAGAAGCATTATTTCCCTTCCTAATTGGAGTTTGGGAAAACATTCCTATGGTACCCACTAAAGTTGTTGTCGGAAGGGGGAGTCAGGAGAGGCCAGAGCTGTAAGCCAGAAGACAACTGGTGTGCAGCCAATCCAAAGGACAAGGGGGGAACTAGATGCATACATGAACTACAGACACTAACACAGTACAGAGTTACTAGCGGGATGGGAGCACACGGCTGAACCTAAGAGAGCACTCTAGTCCAGCAGCAGAGTGAGCAGTAGAGAATCCCTTTACCTGGTTCCTTACAGACACAAATGAAAGAAGTTCCAGTGGCTTTAAAATTCAAAGTAAAGGCTGAGATCTTGAGCAAATTACTACAAATATGAGCTGGACATGCTGGCTAGTTAAGGTAACCATTTAAGGAAAAAATCATAATTGTTGTTAAGATAAACAAAAACTAAAGTACAAAAATAGACAATGACATAAAAATAAAAATTTTGAAGAAATGTATAAATGCTATTGTAATTGATTGAACTCTTCGATGGGAATATTTGGGGTCTAGATGAAAGGGGTGGTGGTAATACCTAGTGACAGCGACCAACATAAAAGCTCCTGTGCTTTTAAAACTACTTCATTTCCTTGCAAAGAACCATTTTCATCATGTAACTCCTGCTGCATTTAACAAGTAAAATTTGTTTTAACTAAAAATAAAAAATACCAAGAATGTTAGAAAGTAAATTAATAATTGAAGTGAACCAATCCCAAAGAATATTAGAATATATTGATTTGAATAACTGTGTGCCTAGTTCCTACAGGGAAATAGCCAGACATTATCGGCCAGTGGCAATAAATATCCAGAATATATATTTACAAAAAACTCACGCAGTAGACTGTGAGCCTCATATAGGGTCTTTTCCTTCCTGTGCCTTTCAATGGGGTGATTTGGAGAACAATTTCTGACCCCTGAGAGATGAAACACTGCTCTTTCCTCGGCTTTATTGTCCTTATTGGAAAGCGGTTCTTTGCAGCGGGCTGGAGAGGCTCGTCAGTGACAGCAGCTCCTACGCCTCCAGCAAAAGGAACTAGAATGTGGAGCCGACTGCATTCTAGCCGACTACCTCAGATCTAGTCTGATCTGCGTCCCAGAATGGACAGCGAATGCTAAGCAAGCATCAGCTTCTAATCGGATTTCCTTCTTTGCCTCGCAGCTAGATCCAATGCTTTGACAACCAAGACAGACAAAGTAACAAATTCTCAATTATTAGCAGAAAACTTATAAAACAAACTATTTACCACATGTCACCTATATACTTGGCCCTCAATGGATACAAAACAGTCGATATGAATTCTGCCTTCTGTTTACAGTAAAGCTGGCAAAACAAGGGACAAATGTGTGATTATCTTCTTGCATATCTGTCTCCTCCACTAGACTCTAAGTCTCTGGACTGTAGTCCCCATAGGCACAGCTGCCCATTGTAACCAAGTCCCTGCCCGCTCAATAAATACTGGAATAAGTAAACACGCACCACTGAAGTAACAAAAGACATAGTAGTGTACCGAAGCGAGGGACAGAGGATTAAAACTAGAGGCAGTTAGAAATGCGGAGATAACTAGGTGGACAGCCAATGGGTTCAGAGGTAAGGTCAGAGCCGGACCTTCCCATTGCTAGAGCCTGATAGCTTCAGGGCCCTGACTGTGTCCTCTCAAGTGTATAAACCATTCCCAAGAGAAGACACAAAATAGCAAGCATCCCAACCTCAGGGTCAAACCTGTCTTCCCCATGTGGGACGGTGGTGGTGTCCTGGTAGCCTTCCCAGGACAATCTCTTCTCTTGAGTCTAGAGACCTCCAAACAAGGGACATTTGGTGATGAGACTTTCTCTAGTCACTACACTGTTCCTTAAAGTATCCAAAGCCTAAATGAAAGTCTTAAATATAAAGCTTAATTATGACACTGTAATTTAGGTGCCAATGATAGGTCTGAAATGTGAGGATTAGGTTGCCTTTTAGTTTTAGGACTTGTAAGAGTAGGTAGACACCTGGGGAGTCCAGCCCCAGATGACCTGACCACTCTTGACACGAGTCCAGGCCACATCCACTGGAGGAATCGTATGGCCTTTTGTCCAAGTCAGCCCTGGGCAACAGGACACCACAGAGCCTAGGCCTCTCTTCCTGACCTGGTGAGATCCCACTGATGGAAATGTCATCCCACCTTTGACGGAAAGAGGAAGGGTCCAGCTTTCTTAAAAACGCATGGCTATTGGAACAACTCTACCCCCTTCCTTTGCCATCAGCCTATGCTGAACCCAGTATGGAGTGGTAAGAAACTTGATTCCTCTTCGGCCAGGTCACCTTCTCTTTTTAACCCCAAACAGTTCTGGTTGCTGGTAATAAAGCTTGTGTATCAAAGTCCCAGCAGAAAGCAAATGGTGTACTCCAAAGAGGATAATTTGAGGAGAGTTTGGTAAAGGTGTGAATAGTGCAGAGGGAATCAATAAGGCAGAGGCCTGGGACTGTGGCCAGCCACTCTCCAATCTCTGTGGCCAATACCAACAGGAAGCTTCAGGGCCAGGGAGCCCTTTGATGGAATCTCTGATGCAGTGAGCAAGATAGAGAAGGCGGGGAGTGGATCTCAGGGTCAAATGGAAGCTCTCTGCACAGCTGTGCTTTATCCATTCTCCACAAGCCTATGTCTGTGTGAAGACCCACTCATTCCAAGTAACAATGACCTCACTATGGACCAAACAGAGAGCCACAAGCAAAGAGAATCATGGAATCGGCACCTAAATTCTAAACCCACTTCTACCGACAATTGTCTGATGTTGGGAAAAGTAAATTTTCTGTATTGAGGTTCTTTCGTTTGTCTACACTTCACTTGCTCACGGGAGTCTTGTAAAGACGTCTGCAACGTGTGATTACGTGTTGAGCACCTCTTTCACCACAGTGGCTTTCCTTGGTAGCTTAGTAACCAGGACTTCCCTCCCCCACTCTCCTTTTGCTCATTTCTGCACATTCTCTCTCTCTCATTTGGTATTCTTTCCCACTGCACTCCATCTGATTGAGATCTCTGCACAGTCGTGTGCTGTGAATGCAGCTGTGCTTTCATTCCACGTTCCCTGTTTCTACTGTTAAACTCTGAAAAAAGCACATCCTCCAAGATTAAGGTGAGTAACTCTAATGGCATTTTTTACAATTCTGATGCTATCACAACTTGTCCACAACATAAATATTGCTCACAAATAGTTTTTAAATCTCTTTACGATGCAGTTTGTGACATCAGCAGTAAAATGCCAGAAGTCACAATATTCAAAGAACAACTGATTACATAGGACTGTGGATATAATGGAAATGAGGATGAGGAGGAGGATGACGAATAGGTGTTTATATATTTCATATGTTTTCATAGTGTTAAATAAGTAATGTGCGCTTACTATGCACCAGATACCACATTAAGTACTTCACACATATAATTTCATACCAAGTAGTATTAGATTTTATTAGTATCATTATTATACTCACTATATAGAGGAAGAACACAAGATTTAGAGAAGGCACGTGGCTTCCCCTAGGCTGTAAAACATTGCTCAGATTCAGGACTCAGACCCCAGTTGTCTAACCCTATAGCCCACACTCTTACACACTATTGTGCTATTAAATTTCAAAACGGGCACATGACTCAAATCTCTAACCCAGCAGTCACGCTTATGGAAATTTTTCTTAGTCCAAAAGAAAGGCAATACCATTCTGGGGGTGGACAGTGGAGATGGCTGCACAACAGTGTGAATGTACTTAACGTTGCTGAACTGTGCACTTAAAATTGTTAAAATGCTAAATTTTATGTAATGTCTATTTACCACAATACACAATAAAATATTTTAATAGGTATTATTTTTTACGATTTTGTTATTTATCTTTAGAGGGGAAGGGAAGGAGAGAGGGAGAGAAATACCAATGAATAGTTGCCTCTCATGCATCCCCTGCTGGGAACTGGCCTGCAACCCAGGCATGTGCTCTGACTGGGAATCAAACCACGATCCTCTAGTTTACAGGCCCACGCTCAACCCACAGTGCTACACCAGCCAGAGTGCAATAAAATATTTTTAAAGAATTCAAGAAAAAGAAACCAGTATTTCAACCTAAAAAAAAGTGATTTTTGTTTTAAAAGTGATGTTGCTTGAAATGCTTATGTGACAAAATTAGTGACAAAATGAACTATTATATAAATATGTATCACCTATTTTGTTTTCATTATAAAATTATGTATTCAAATTAGCTGAAAACTTTTAAAGTATCTTTTCATTGGGAGAGTTTTTCTCAAGTTTAATATTCCCATATATTTAAACAAGGTAGTTTTCAACCTTAAATCAATAGCCATCTAAATTAATATTTAAGAAAGAAAAACAAAGATAGCTTTGGACATAAAATGATTCAGATATTTGCCATCCACTGACCACTGAGGAATATCTGAGAAGCCATCCGAGCAAACTGAGAACTGTACCAAGGAAGAGAATGACATGGGGAAAATTTAAGCGGTGAGAGGAAAAAAAGTCAGTACCACATCCACAAGGTGATGGTTGCTATATTATTTTTAATTGCAAGTTAAATAGGAAGTAAATGAAATGCCCAAAGAGAAGAAGAAAATTAGCTGAATTATAGTGTTTCCTATTGAGAGAATGTTATGCAGCCATTAAAATTAGAAGCACAAAGGTTTTTATAGTAACACAGAACTATTTATGGCTTAATGTTAAATGAAAAAAAGAGGATGCAGAATTTTATTCACATTATGCTTATCAGCAATATAAACACAGGTACGTAAGTGTGCAGCCTTAAATAAAACATGCAAAAATTAAAGCCATGGTTGTGATTGAGTGGTAGAATTATGGATGATTTTTCTCTTTTTCTTTCCCAAACTTTCCATAATGCCTTTTCATTGTATTAGTTATCTGTTGTTTTGAAATAAATTACCTCAAATTTTAGAAGCTTAAGACATCTATTTATTCTCCCATGGTTTTTGTGGGTCAGAAATCCAGGCACAGCTTTGCCAGATGCCTCAGTCTCGAGGATGACAGTCTTGTCAAGGCTGGACCGAGGACAGATCCACTTCCAAGTTCACTCAAGTGGTTGCGGACAGGATTCAGTTCCTCTGAGGTCATTGCACTGAGGGCTGGGTTCCAACTCCCTGGCTGTTGCCCAGAAGCCTCCCTCACTTCCTTGTCATGTGGGCCTCTCCACAGGGCAGCTCAGAACTTGGCAGTTGATCTCATCAGAGCAAACACATGAGGGCACGTGTAGTTGGAGCCAGTCTCTGCAACCTAATCTCAGACCAAGATCTCATCACTTTTGCCCTGTTCCATTGATCAGAAGAAAGTCACTAGGTCCAGACAGCACTCGGGGATCACTGGGGCCATCTTAAAGGCTGCCTATCACAATGGTCATTAAAATAAAAGACATGAAATAAAAGCTCTTCTTTTCTTTTTATATCCAGCAGTGTCTAAAATCAGCCTGTGACCTACTATTCTTCCAGAATAGGATTCAGCAACTTCTTTCACAACAAGTATCAGCAAGAGCAGATCAGAAGCACCTAAGTATATTGAAAACTTTATACTTCTAGGATGTAGGGAACCCTCCTCAGGGTTGTTTATGAAGAGTGTGGAGGTGAGAACTCCGGAGTGGAAGGGTACAGACACAGTCCACTGCTATAACCTCAGAATGGAAAGCTCTCTTCCCCTTACCATCCTCTCCCAATTGTAAAGAATTTTATTATGTTTTGTCTTTGACTGACATGTTTTTGAATCTTTTGACTTGAGGACAAGAATTGACTTGGGAGAGACCCCTTATATTATATTTTAAAAAGGTCAGAATGAGAAGGCAATAGAGAAAAACCAAGCCCAATCTGGTGGGTTATTTTTAAAGTTGTTGGGGCTTTTTAATTTTTTTTTAATTTATTGAGAGAGAGAGAGAGGAGGAGGGGACAGAGAGACAGAGACAGAGAGAGAAAGACTGATTTGTTTTCCACTGATTTATGCATTTATTGGTTGACTCTTGTATGTGTCCTGACCAGGGATCAAACCCACAACCCACAACTTTGGCACATGGGCGTGATGCTCTAACTAACTGAGCTACCCAGCCAGAGCCCACCCTGGTGTTTTGTCACAGCTACATAGTGTTCTACTATAAAAGCTCCATAGGTTTCACAAAATGGTAACCTATGTCCTTCCGTTTGGGAGGCACTGCATATCCATGGCAGGCTAAAGGAAAGGACACAACAAGGAATAAATGAGAGGTAGGAAGATAAAGATGACCCCTATCTCCAAATTATCAGAAAGCTAAAGATGCATCAATTACAGTGACAGTAAGTATCTAGTTACGCCCCTGCTGCCGATACCAGCCACTCTGCAAAACTGCCCGGCACAGATTGCCAGCACTACCGTCAGGGTCTAGACACTTGCAATTTAACCTCCGAGGAAAGAGGAGACGTATCAAACTATCTTAAACCCAGTTCAGATTAGAACAATACATACATCCCAGCAGACATCTGTAAGAAAGTAATTGTTCACTGCATAAATGGAGTATTAGGGATATATTTTCCAGTCAGAGAAAGACTGGATAATCTTCAGTCTTATTTTTTCACTCATATGTGGAATCTAGTGAACAACATGAACTAACAAGCCAAATAGACACAGCCTCATAGATAGAGAGCAGGCTGACAGCTGGCAGCGGTGGAGGGGGGGTGGCTGGAGAGGTTGAGCAAAAAAGAAAATAAAGAGAAAAAACTCATGGACACAGACAACAGTGTGGCGACTGCCGGAGTGGGCGGAGTGGGGAGAAGCGGAGGTGGGTATCGGGGATAAACAGCGACGGAAGGAGACTTGGGGTGGTGAACACATAACACGGTGCACAGTTGTGGAACTGGGCACCTGAAACCTGTATAATTCTGTTAACCAGTGTCACCCCAATAAATTCAATAAAAAGGAACAGAAATAAATACATAATTGTTTTCAACAAGCAGTTTTGTTTGGTCAGTTCTCAGCAGGATTTGTTGGTGAGATTGCTGACTTCCCAGTGCAAGCTTCCTTTCAGTTAGCCGAGCTCATGCCGATGACCTGTTTGACGATGCACTGCTAGACCTACCCAGCGTCTCCCTAAATGCATATGTGAACTGAGTCTTGTCCGGGAAGTTTTCTTCATTCAACTTAGGGATTGGAAATTATATTGACTCAAAGATAAGGCTTGCTATATTTAGTCTGGGACCAGTGCCGAACATGCATGGTCAGACCAAGGAATTAGGGGGCCTGAACATCATTCTTATTCCAGCGACTTATAAAAAATCCGAAGTTAACAATTATGCCACATCATTTGGACTATACAATTCCCAGTTTTCAAATTATTTAAATTTTTTTCATGGGGAACATCATTTTTTGGATCAACGATATTCAATGTTTGAAGGGAAAGGAAGAGACTAAAAGGGGAGAGAATCAGCCTCTGGCCAGGGCCAACTGATATTTTTATTCCCATTTGCAATGGGGAAACCAGTCCACAGAGAAGCTAATTAAGTAAATTGCAGAAAGGTACAACAGAACTGGTAGCAGGGTAAGTCCCAGACCAAACCTATCTGACTCCAGGTCCCAGGCTCTTAACTTGTTACTGTTCACCCATCTTCGTGGGAGAGAAAAGGGGTGTATATGTTTCATTTCAGCTGGAGGAGTGAAACCATTGTAATACTGAAGTGAGAACAGAATCTCCTAAGAAAAGCTGAATAATAGCTTCTGACCCAAGTTTCCATCCCTTTTTTAGACAATCATTTTCCTCCTCTCTGCCTTTCCTTCCTAATAAAAGCACGAATGAAATTAAACATTAAAACTCCAGAGGAAAAAATTCTCCAGGAGGGCGCGGATTGTCATTTGTCTTTGCCTTGTGCATTACCTGGCCCAGATTAGGCGCTTGTCACTGACTTGTCATAAGTAATAAAGAACGAATTAATAAACCCGTGAAGATTGTTCTATTTATAATGCTTATTGAAACTGCTGTTTCACTTTCAAAGGTAGGAAAAGTATTTTGTTATTATTTTAAGCCAGCTGTTTTGAATGTTAAATATTTCAAATTTCTGAAATGTGACACATATATACTCATATATTTAGTATTATATTTTTATCATGCTTCCAAAAATTATTTGAAACAGTTTATATTCAAAGGCATAAGCATTCTAGATTCCCAAGTAACACTCTCAGAAATGGTCTTTTGAAATTTTACTAACTAAAATAAGATCTCTAAAACTGAAGGTATTCATGAGCCACTGTAAAATGTAGGTATCTCTTGGACAGGATCTATAAATTGTCCAACTGTAACATAAAATAGTTCCAAAAGCTTGGGTAGAGGTGGATGATGTTATCATTAATAAGAAATTAAGAAAAAACCCAGTAGTTTCTTATGTAAAATCTGGCTGCATTTATTTGAAGCAGTGGTTATAATTACTATCCATACAATCCCAGAAACAGTCAAAACTTTCCAAAAATAATATGTAATGATGCTCTGAGAATTCTTTTGAAGATGTACAACTAATATTTCACACATTACACTTTTCTTTAGAAGAAAATGTAATATCTTAAGTATCTTTGTAGCAAAAAGTTAGAATTTTTCTCATACAGCATTTCATGATATGCCTTGTTTCCAGGTGGAAAATATCCTGAGGGCTTATAATTAAATATGTTTTACTTCAATGAAAAGACCATTTCCAGAACTTTATTTCTATAAAAAATGGTTTATTTTCTCTTTTTTAAAGATTTTATTTATTTTTTAGAGAGCGGAGAAAGGAGGGAGAAAGAGAGGGAGAGAAACATCGATGTGTGAGAGAAACATCGACACATTGCCTCTCACAGAGCCAACTGGGACCTGGCCCACAACCTGGGCATGTGCTTGACCAGGAATTGAACTGGCAACACTTTGGTTCACAGGCCAGCACTCAACCCGCTAGCCACACCAGCCAGGGCAAAAGTGGGATATTTTCTATGAAAGACCTTAGTTCATATCCTAAAGAATAGAGATTTTTTTTCATAATACCACCTTTAGAGGATATATTGGTATAATGAAAATGTCAATACACATATGTCATTACATGAAGTGTGTTTGGATTGATTATGTGTTCTAATAGCCTGAAATCTAAATGAAGAGGTTTTTTCCTAAGAAGGTAATAGGATTATAGAGATCTTTGTATGGCATAAAAATACATGAGGAGCTGTGTTGTGATCTGAATAAGACTAATTGATCATCTTATTAGAGAAACACTTATCTCAATATGAAAAATGGCCGCACTGCTTTTTGACATTTGGCTTGTCGATGGCTTGACCAGAAGAAAACTTAGTCATGCTAGAGACGAGACGTTTAAGAGAGTAGTTGCTTGCCAAAAGTCACTGATAGAATAGTAGGGATTTTTCTTCATGATCTTAACAAAGTCATCTGATGCTGCCTGTGTGGTCTGTCCAGAAAGTATCCAGCCATGCACTATGAAAAATAGAGACATGTATTAAAGAAGCTACAAAATACAAGAAACATTGTACATAGGACAATGCCACCCAAGTCCCTTCAAAGTAGGCACCTTGGGATCTCCCACAGTTCTCCCAGCATCACTTACACTGTTCAAAACACTCCGCGAAATCTTTGGTCGTCATCGCCATCAGCTACCCCATCAGCTACCCCATCATATTTTCCTGAATCTCATCAATGGTCTGAAGTCTCTTCCCTTTCAAAGGCAATTTTAGTTTTTTGAAAAGCCAGAAGTCACAGGGTGCCAAATCTGGGCTGTGGGAGCTCTGAGTCCCTTGGGTGATTTGATGTTTTGCCAAAAAACTCTGCATGAGACGTGATGCATGAACTGGTACATTGTCCTGATGAGCTGCCAATCACCAGTTGCCCCTAGCTGTGGCCTTCTGAATCATCTGAATAGTTTCTGTGGAGGAATGTTCAAGCTTAATGCAAAATTTAATGCAGATTCATTGGTCTACTCGCTCATCATTTTGAATGTGACGGCCACACAGTGCACATGCTCACTCAAAAGAGCCTATCAACCCCACTGACAAGTGCAGTGAAGTCGTCAAATGTTCATGCGTGTGTATTCCAGTCCACTCTCCTTGGTTGCCAGGTTACATTGATATCACACAAATCATTCTCATTATATTAACAATGGCTGGACTTTTCTGGACAGACCATGTATATCTCAGTGAGGGGGGAATAAAATGATGGCCAAAAGTCATGCTTATATTAAAAATATCGGCCCTGGCTGGTGTAGCTCAGTGGATTGAGCACGGGCCTGCGAACCAAAAGATCGCAGTTCGATTCCCCATCAGGGCACATGCCTGGGTTGCAGGGCAATTCCCAGCAGNAACCCCACTGACAAGTGCAGTGAAGTCGTCAAATGTTCATGCGTGTGTATTCCAGTCCACTCTCCTTGGTTGCCAGGTTACATTGATATCACACAAATCATTCTCATTATATTAACAATGGCTGGACTTTTCTGGACAGACCATGTATATCTCAGTGAGGGGGGAATAAAATGATGGCCAAAAGTCATGCTTATATTAAAAATATCGGCCCTGACTGGTGTAGCTCAGTGGATTGAGCACGGGCCTGCGAACCAAAAGATCGCGGTTCAATTCCCCGTCAGGGCACATGCCTGGGTTGCAGGGCAATTCCCAGCAGGGGCCAGTTCCCAGCAGGGGATGCACAAGAAGCAACCATACATTGAAAAAAAAATATTGTCATTTGTGTAACAACCAACATGACAGGACAAACCCCCAAATCTTTCCATCATAGAATCCCTAAATAGCATACTTAGGCATATAACCTATGCTTTGTTCATCTGATGTACACTGAAAGTAAAACATTTAATTCTAAGAAAATATCCAACTTGAATCACTAGTTATCTACCCTGAGAATCATTCAGGTGAATAGAATTCTCAATATAAGTTTACATTCCATATTTGTTTTTACATTTCCATCATAACAAGAGACTTTAGGTAGGTTTAAAAGTATTTTTAAAAGGAAGCAAAGAAAGAGATCCAATGGGCCTCTCTTCTCTACTATGGAGTTAAGGTTTTCAGATAAATGGTTGGTGGATGTGCTTTGCCATTCTATGCACCTTTGCTAACTTCAGCATTTTCTATCCTCTGAAGCTGCTCACATTAAGAACTTTAATTTTTAAAAATTGCTTGCAATTTCAATATCAATTAGCAAATATCATATGACCGAATCATTTAACAAGGTATTGGTAACAATGCTAAGACCGGCAGACATGAGGTTCTTCCAAACCTCAGACTTCTCACTCTTCACCAGGAAAAATATTTCACAGAACTACAGATTTTAACCAATGTAGTGCCACCCCAAAGGAGATACAAAGCCTAGGAGCGTATCTAGGGAAGTTAAAATTTCCCAACTGTCTCCCACCCAGGATCTTGGCACAGTGGATTTCAAGTAAAAATATGCCATATGGGCAGACTTAAAAAAAAAAAAAAGAAGTCAAAACAAGGCAATGGGAAGCCTGATTTGCATGCAGGAGAAGGGGAAAGAAATTCCAGTCCCCTTTACCAGGATAAGAGCTGGCCTTGCACGAGCTTCAGCTTTCCTACCCTAACCCTCCTCCCACACAGCAAATACCACTCCCTCTGTGACTCCCTCCTTGGCTACCTTGGTCACTCTAAGCCCCAGTTCAGGCCTGGCTGGCGTAGCTCAGTGGATTGAGCACGGGCCTACAAACCAAAGGATTGCGGTTTGATTCCAAGTCAGAGCAAATGCCTGGGTTGCGGGCCAGTTCCCAGCAGGGGACACACGAACGGCAACCATACACTGATATTACTTTCCCTCTCTTCTTCCCTTCCCCTCTAAAGAAAAATAAATAAAGTCTTTAAACCCCAGTTCATGGTGCATCTGTCGACTGTCCTGAAAATTATCTGCTGGTACTCATGAGTACCTAAACTGACCACCAAAATTTGCTGCCCACAGCAACGTGAAATAAATTTTGAGTTCTCTTAGGCATGAACAGCCTTATCTTTTAAACTAGTGGCATTATTTATTAGTAGGTTTTAACAAGCAATTCAGTTTGAGTAGCACATAAGGTTGACCTAATAACCAAATCACTGTGACATTCAAATTCTCAATAGCACTTCATCCAAGGTGCCTAGGTATTCCCCATATCACTTAAAAAGCACAGAAGAAGCTTGAAATCACTTCACTTGTCTTCTTCAATCAGGAATCCATGCTTTTAAGTCCAAGAGGGGGAAAAATGTATGGACTTCTGAAATACCCTTTATTAGGTAGCTAGCTACTAGTCCCCCGAATTCAATAAAATTAGGTTTTTTGTCAACATCGCTTTTATGAGATTCCCTGCAGATCAAAGTATTATTTGCACCAGAGATTGTCGAAACCTCATAGTTTCTTATGATGCACACGTAGCTGTGGGAGATAGCTACAGGATCTGCCACTCCAGAAATAGTTCCAGGAGCCAGCAATCTTCCGAAAACTAAAGTATTACTTGAAATGAAAGTGTCGTGAAGTACCAAGCTAAATTGCTGATCTATAGAAAGTTGGTAGCATTCAATCTTCTATCTGATTTTGAAGGTGAGTTGCATCCTAATCAAATCATTCAAGTGCTTGACCAGTTTTGTCATTGCCCCTCTGAATCATAAACCTTAAACTAGAAATGGCAAACCAGAGGTCCCAGAAGACACCCTGACAACCAGCATGACCTTTGCCATAAACTTCTGTGATGTTTCTATTCTTTAGAAAGAAGTCCATCTATGTAATTCCAAAGTTCTCTCTTTCTCTTGTTTCCTAATTTTTAAGGTTTATTACAGACACATTATTTAATAATCGGGTCATCAATAATGAATATCTTATTAAGAATGAAGACATGTTTAAATTTGTCTCAGATTTTCATGCAGCAGAATCATGTGAAAATCCTCAACATATTGATTCCAAGCTGTGTGATCCTGGGAAAATTATTTAATATCCCCTGACCTGTTTTTTTCTTCTTCTGTAAGTGGAGCTAATAATACATACCTTGCTGGGCATACTGTAAGAAGTAAACAACATATAAAGTAACGAGAATTTCTTTCTTTTACATTTTATTTATTTTCAGAGAGAGGGGAAGGGAAGAAAAAAGAGAGGGAGAGAAACATCAATGTGTGGTTGCCTCCTGTGTGCCCCCAATTGGGGACCTAGTCCACAAGCAAGGCATGTGCCCCAACTGGTAATTGAACCAGTAACCCTCTGGCTTACAGGCCTGCACTCAGCCCACCAAGCTACACCAGCCAGGGCTAAAGTAACTAAACTTTCATAGGCACATAAAAGATGTTTGACTCTTTTTAACAAACATTTAAATTTATTTATACACAAACTTGTAAATAGATGTGTTTTCTTTTGCCAGTAATGTCTTTAATGTTTAATTATCTCTTTTTACCATTTCAAAAAGGGAATTAATCAAGCCTATTTAAAATTTTCATATTAAGGACTGATTTAAAACATTTACATGCATACAATATCACATTCTGTTTCTCCTATTTAGTTAGCTTTATATTTTAAGAAACTATTTTGTATAACTACATAGTCTGTATGATATCCATTTTGTGCACATGAAATTTCTGTTATTGGATGTATAGTTTGTTTCCAGTTCTTCAATATTATCATCAACAATGTTGTATGAGAGAGGAAACTCTGTGCATAAGAGCTTTCCTAATTCGTTAATTGTCAATATCTTAAGCTACAGTTCTGAAAATGGTATTAGTGAGTCAGAGTATGAACACCATTCTAATGGTTTTGATCTGCTGATTGAAGTGTAGGAGGAAAGTTACTATGAGGTAGGATTATCAGAAGTCAGAATATGGAGATTTGGACAATGGGGAAAGGAATCTTTTATGGGGGAAAAAGAGCCTGAAAAAATAAACAGAAACAAGTAAGAGGTTTATATGAAGAAAAGACGAAAGGAAGTGAGCCTGACCGAAGTGGAAGTAGAGGTGTTTTTGGCAGCTATAGAAAATCAGGCAGCATGAGTTAAGGAGATTTTTTTAGAGGCGACACTTAAGAGTGAGATAAAATAGTTTCGGCCTGCTGCAGTCTCCTAGAGCCAGGCCAGAACAGTGTGGTTTGGGGGTGGGAGGCATGGGAGTGAGGGATGGCTCGTGCAGAATCACTGGTGACAGGACCGAGGCTGACTTAGATGGGAAAGTCGCTGGGGTCACAGGAAATAGCTGTAATCAATGGAAAGTGAATCCACACACCTGAAGAGAACAATGAATAAAGGGATGTAGAAATAGGTTAGTGTAAGAAAAGGACGGAGATTGTATTTCCCAAGAGTTTTCATCTGAGTACCTGGAAGTAAAGAGAATCAGGTGTCACTAAAATGGCAGGAGTCTGGTCACTGGGAAGGGGACCAGTTTACTGAGGAGTAGATTGGGTAGGGGATATATTGATTTTGAGCTAAAAATAAGATGGATACTCGGGTGGAAATGCCAAGTGTAGACAATCAGATGCCCTAGCATTCTTCAGGACTTCAGTGGATTACGTTGGATACGTATAAAACAAGAAGTTCTTACTACAGCCCAGGATATCTTGTCAGAAGGTGGAGAAGGGACTGTGGAGCTTCTGAGACGGTTGGAATAGCCAAGGCCTTGGACCAAGGCAGCAAGTAATCCTGACTTATCAGCACGTTGCCTCCCAGGACCAAGACATGAGTGTCAGAATTTAATCAGAAATCATGTCCCATTCTCTAGTCTTAATAACATTTCCGTGATCAAACACAATTATGGTGAAGCATCAGGACAAACAAGGATGAAATTTAGAATTATTTTATTTAAACTAGATGCAAACCTGGCAATGCTACTATCTCAAGGCATTTTATTTGGGGACCGATAACATATTGTTCATAAATTATTAACTGCTTTACTTCAGAAGGTACCTGTGTCAAAGATCCTCTAAAATACCTGGTAGAGACCCTGAAAATCATCTCTGGTAGAGACCCTGAAAATCTTCTCTGAAGAGCAGTATGAATAGCTTTCAAAAAGCATGCAAGAGTGAAAATTTGGCAGGACTCACACCTGCAAAAGCTTACAGATGAGCTCCAATGTCCACACCAAATAGTCAGAATTTCAGATTCATCTTTTAACTATAGAGAATTCCACAAGAAGAAACTAGTAATCCCGTGGGTCACCCAGAACCACTGAACTCATACCCTATATTCTAAATATAACTCTTGGTATTTTTTCCTTAGAGGAACACTAATCACATATGTGGGCCATATGTTACAGTCTAATATCTCCCCAATCAGCAAGGAATTTCCTCAGATTTTTCACAGGATCCCTGAGGACCCAGAAATAGACAGCAGGAGAATTCAGTTTGAAGTAGTCATCTTAGATTGAGTTAAATATAATTATATACGTAATGATACCAGGATCCACTAGATAAATTGGGGTATATCATGTGTTTCTGTACTTGTGTGTTCTATTTATTTTTAATTATTAATTTTAAAGTTATAGAGAATATCTCCCATCAATATATTTTCTAATTCAAGAATCATAAATAAGATTATTGGTGTAAGGCCATAGTTAGTCCCCTAAAAAAGACTCTATCTTCAAGGTGAGAATATAATGCACCAGAATAACTCATCAACTGTGGGACTAACTGTGGCTTGAAGGGCCTCCAGCACAGTCTATCTGCTGAGCCTCCTCTCCATCTGCAGAGGAGGAAAGCTTTGGAAATTGCTGTCGGTGGGTCTCCCTAAAGCTCTATATCAGAATCAAATCAGAAGCATGTCAGGTACATCCATCTCCCAAGAGTTCTGAGCCACAAGAGGTCTCCAAGGTTTTCTAAACCTCAGGTCTCCAAGGTTTTCTGAGTGCAGAAAATGCTTTGGCCCAGGGTCTCCTTCTTTCTCAAGGTCTGTGGAGCTGGAGTGGAGAGAGAAGGGAAGGAGAGGGGTGAGTGAGAACACAAGGACACACTTTCTTGCCCATTACTAGAGGTCATTTTGATTCTTTTAAATTGAAAATTCGCGGAATTATATTTTTTTTCTTTTCTGTAACTCCAGGAAAAATATTCCTTGTAATTAAATAAGATTTTGCAGTCCATTACCCTGTAATGGATGTAGCCTTTGGGTATTTTTGAAAACTAAAATTAAAAGAAAAATGAGCAAGTAAATGTGTTGATTAATGCATTTATGAGGATCTTTACACTATCTGTTAAACAGACTAATGAACATTTTTAAGCAAAATAATAGCATGAAAATAAGTATACTGTGTCTTTGTAGGGATAGACCTGTCTTTCAAACCAACCACCAATGAACAAAGAGTCAAACCCATCCAAAGATGAACACAGGGACACATGAAGAAACTAACTTACTCCCACACACAGTAGGTTGGTAGGAACAGCAGCAGCTCTCTAAAACTACTGGCTCAGCCAGGTGACAGGGACGAGCAGGACGTTTGTCAAAAGTTTCAAAGTTGTGCCCAATTTATTTATATTTTCCAGTCAGTGCCTTCCTTCAGGGGCTGTGCCTTACTGACTCGGGCGGCTTTCCAGGCCCTTTGTTAGGGCAGAGAAAGGCAAATGAAACTTCTGCCTCCCCTCCCCACCCACCCAGGGCCAACTTAAGGCCTCCCTCCAGGCCCTAGCCCATCTCCATCTTTCTCCTACTCCGGGGTGAACGCACAACTAGGATTGAAACTGAAGATGGGTATGACAGCGGCTTCCTGGGTCCTCACTTCCTGGTCTTCAGCCTCCCACCCTAGGTCAGAGCTGGCCTGTGTGACCCATAGAACATTCTGCTGTGACAGTGTGTCTCTTCAGAGGTTAGATCATAGAGGCATCACAGCTTCCCCCTTGGTTTCTTGGATTTCTTTTTTCAGAGGGACTCAGTAGCTAAGTCATGAGGACACTCAAGCAGCTGCATAGAGCAGCCCACATGGAGAGGACTGAGCCGTGTGAGTGCGCCACCCTGGAAGGGAATCCCCAGGCCCAGCCAAGCCATCGGACTGCTAGAGCCCAGCTGACATGGGGCTGTAACCTGGTGAGAGATCCTGAGCCAGAGCCACCTGGCCAAGCTACCTCAAACCCACAGAAACTGTGCAAGTTTAATAAATGATTATTTTATTGTTTTAAGTCACTAAGTTTGGGGTGATCTGTTAAATTGCAATGGATACCTAATATAGGATGTTAATATAGAACCCCTCTTGAGGGGCATTTATAGTTTAACCAGAGTATCTCACTAAAGAAAAAAATGGTGAAATGACAGCCCCTCTCTATCACCAGGCAGCCCCTCCCCTGATCTGCCTGCTCAGTAAGCTTGTCCTTCTTTCTGTTGTGGGAGAATAAAAGGTAGTGCTTTGGGCATCAGGTTCCATCTTTCCCTCAGCCCAGAGATTCTTTTTTTTTTTAGCCCAGAGATTCTGAACTATAACATTCTGCTCCTGGTTTCGAGAAGCCCAGAGAGCTAATGGCATATCTGATTGTTGCAGCTCCGACCCTGCACTACATCGAGCCCGCAGAGCGGTATCTCTGGGGCCCGGTTCTTCTCAAGAGTAAAATGAGGGCTGGCTAACACAGGTTTAGTGCTTGCTGTATACTAAAAGACATCCTTAAATACTTTTTAAAAAGGCTTTTATTTATTTATTTTTAGAGAGACAGAGAGAGAAGGAAAAAGAGAGGGAGAGAAACATCAATGTGTGGTTGCTTCTCACACATCCCTAACTGGGAACCTGGCCTGCAATGAAGGCATGTGCCCTGACTGGGAATCGAACCAGTAACCCTTTGGTTTGCAGGTCTGTGCTCAATTCGCTGAGCTACCCCAGCCAGGGTTCCTTAAATACTTTTTATGTATTATTTTATTTGACCCTTACAACAATCCTATAAGGTAATACTATTTTGTTCATTTCCCTATAAGGAAACTTATGACTAAGGTTAAATGACTTGCCCAAGGTCAAATCATAACAACTAGAGTCAGAACTTGAACCCAGACCATCTGATTTCCAAGCCCAAGTTTCAAGCTCAGTTAGGATCCCGCACTATGAAAAGCTGCTTCTCCACTCCCTGCCTCACGCCACCCAAAGCACTGTCCACCCTCAGCCAGGTATGGTGGGGTCATCTATCCATCTTAGACGCTCACCTGCCCTGGCCACACGAATCTCACCTCCTTCTTGTCATTCCTGCTCTCCTGAAGTTCCCATTGCCACCTTGACTCAAACTCATTAGGGTCTACTGAAAAATAATTCCTGGTTAAAAAGTAAATATGTTACCTGGGAAGTACACAACAACCTGTTATCATCATCCTTGACCTGGTAGCAGAGAACATAACCCAAAAGGAATAGGAAATAGGGCAAATACATTTGAATCTGGGGGGAATTTGGGAAAAATCTAAAAACATAGCATTTTGGGGTGTCAGAAGAATACTGCCCCTCGCACACCCACACCCCAGACATACTCCACCCACATCCCAGACACAGAGAAAATTTTAACTTCAATTATCCAGAAGTTTGCAATCAGAAAAACCAGAAATGTGCTGTTTTAATTTAAGCATTTACATAGTTTAGTATCATTTTGAAAAATATAATGTTATCATAAGTGATTATAATGGAGGTGAGGTACAGCAAAATCATTTATTTTGAAAACATTATACTAATTGAAATGAGCCAGATAAAAAATGCCAAATATTCTATGGTCCCACTTAAGTGAAGTACATAGACAAATTTATAGAGGTAGAAAGTAGACGGGTACTTACCAGGGGCTGGAGAGGAGGCATGGAGTGTTTAATTTGTATGTAATTTCAGTTTTGGAGGGTGAAAAATTGCTGGTAATGGATAGTGGTAATATTTGCACAATATGAATGTGTTCCATGCCACTGAATCGTACATTGAAACACAGATCAAATGTAAAGTTTAGATGTATGTATATTTTACCATGATAAATTTTTTTAAATCATTTCTGTTCCTAGAGCTCTAAAGTCTGTATCTGGTCTTATCACATCTCTTTGGCATCAGTTACTAACCCTTCACATTTTTCTCCAAAGTGTCTGTTTTATGTTTTTCTCTCTTTTTCGTTTGCCTGGAGCCCTCATCATCTCCTATCAAGGCTCCTGAAATGAATCCTTAAGTGGCCTCTGTGACTCCTGCCTCTTCCCATCTAATCCATTTTATAACTCTGCTCTCTAAGTCATCTCAGCATTTAACACTCTCAGCGTCTCGTTCTTGTCTCTAGTAGAAACTCAAACCATATTAAAACAGTCTTATCTCTGATTCAGAGGGAAATTCAGTACTATACAGAGTGGTGGGCACATATTTTTAAAGTGTATTACTTCAGTTATCTTGATTGTGAAATTCAGCATACATCCAGAAGAGTGTATTGAACTTTTGGGTACAGTTGAAAAACAACAACAACAACAATCAAAACAGACCACTTGTATAACCAGGTTAAGTTAGGACATTGTCAGTGATTGCTTTAGAGTTGACTTAACCCACTACTGACAGGAAGGTGTAGATCAATCTGTGGGGGGCAGGGTGGGTAGTGGCAGAAAAAGCCTCATAAAAAGAAGGTATGGAGACAAACTGCTCTTACTTATCATGTTAACCCAAGTATGGGAGGCAGCACCTTCTAGAATAGGACCAGAGTAGGCCACACATCCAACTCCTTTTAAAAAAATCTCTTCAGCCCTGGCTAGTGTGGCTCATTTGACTAAGTTCTGGCATGCGAGCCCTTTGTCGCTGCTTTGCAGACTTCCAGCCAAGATGGAGGCGTAGGTAGATACAGCTGATTTCTCACACAACCAAATGAAGGACAACAACCAATTTAAAAACCAGAAACAACCAGAACTGCCAGAAAACCGAACTGTGTGGAAGTCCAGCAACCAAGGAGTTAAAGAAGAAACATTCATCCAGACTGGTAGGAGGGGCAGAGACAGGTAGCCAGGATGGAAAGGCAACAGACAAGACAACAGACCTGGCCAGGTAAGGTAGTGGTTGGTGGACCAGGCAGTCCCACATTCAAGTGCATATAAGCTGGGAGGAATGACTGGGGAGCGAGATAGGCAACACAACCCAGGGTTCCAGTGTGGGCAAATAAAGCCTCAAACCTCTGACAGAAAATACCTGTAGGGGTTGAGGCAGTGGGAGAAACTCCCAGCCTCACAGGGATTTTATTGGAGAGACCCACAGGGTCCCAGAATGCACATAAACCCACCCACATGGGAATCAGCACCAGAAGGGCCTAATTTGCTTGTGAGTGATGGGGGAAGTGACTGAAAGACGACAGACAGAGGAGCAAGTGGCATTGTTCTCTCTCAAACCCCCCCCCCTCCACAGTGCTGCAATTCACTGAAGTGGGTTACCCCGCCCTGGCGAATACCTAAGACTCTACCCCTCACTACATAACAGGCGCACCAAGACAAAGAAATATGGCCCAAATGAAGGAACAAATCAAAACTCCAAAAATAGAACTAAGCAATGAAGAGATAGCCAACCCATCAGATGCACAGTTCAAAACACTGGTAATCAGGATGCTCACAGAATTGGTTGAGTTTGGACACAAAATAAAGGGAAAAGTGAAGGCTATGCAAAGAGTAATCTTGGATGAAGTGAAATAAAGAAAAAGTGAAATAAAGAAAAATACACAGGGAACCAACAGTGAAGGGAGGGAAACTGGAATTCAAATCAACAATTTGGAATGGATGAAGCAAATAAACATTCAACCACAACAAAATGAAGAAACAAGAATTAAAAAAAAATGAGGAGAGGCTTAGGAACCACCAGGACAACTTTAAACATTACAGTATCTGAATCATAGGGGTGCCAGAAGGAGAAGAAGAAGACCAAGAAATGGAAAACTTATTTGAAAAAATAATGAAAGAGAACTTCCACAATCTGGCAAGGGAAATAGACTTCCAGGAAGTCCAGGAAGTTCAGAGAGTCCCAAATAAATTGGACCCAAAGAAGCACTCACCAAGACACATCATAATGAAATTACCCAAGATTAAAGATAAGGAGAGACTCTTAAAAGCAGCAAGAGAAAAGGAGACAGTAATCTATGAAAGAGTTCACATAACACTATCAGCTGGTTTCTCAAAAGGAACTTTACAGGCAAGAAGGGGCTAGAAAGAAGTATTAAAAGTCATGAAAGGCAAGGTCCTACATCCAAGATTACTCTATCCAGCAAAGCTATCATTTAGAATGGAAGGGCAGATAAAGTGCTTCCCAGATAAGGTCAAGTTAAAGGAGTTCATCATTACCAAACCCTTATTATATGAAATGTTAAAGGAACTTATCTAAGAAAAAGAAGAAGATCAAAACTATAAGCAGTAGGCCCTGGCTGGTGTAGCTCAGTGGATTGAGCGCGGGCCTGCGAACCACATGATTGCGGTTCGATTCCCAGTCAGGGCACATGCTTGGGTTGCAGGCCAGTTTCCGGCAGGGGCCAGTTCCCTGCAGGGGATGCACGAGAAACAACCATACATTGATGTTTCTTTCCTCTCTCCTTCCCTTCCCCTCTAAAAAGATAAAGAAATAAAGTATTTAAAAAAACTATAAGCAGTAAAATGACAACAAACTCACAACTATCAACAACTGAACCTAAAAAACAAACACAAAAAACAAACTAAGCAAACAACTAGAACAGGAATAGAATCACAGAAATGGATAACACATGGAGGGTTATCAGTAGGGAGTGGGAGAAGGGGGACAAAAATACAGGGAATAAGAAGCATAATTGGTCAGTACAAAATAGACAGGGGGAGTTAAGAATAATACAGGAAATGGAGAAGTAAAAGAAGTTACATGTATGACCTAAGGGGACAGGAGGAATGATGGTGGAAGGGGAGGTACAGGGCAGAGGGGGATAAAGGGGAGAAAAATGGAACCACAATAGCATAATCAATAAAATATACTTAAAATTTTTTAAATAAATAAAATGAAAGGACAAAAAAACCCACAATGGGTCACCAGTTTGATTCCCAGTCAGTGTGCATGCCTGGGTTGTGGGCCATGTCCCCAGTAGGGGGCGTGTGAGAGGTGAACACACATTGATGTTTTTCTCTTTTTCCCTCCCTTCCACTCTCTCTAAAAATAAATAAATAAAGATCTTTAAAATAAAATTTCTTCAGTAATTATGGTATAGAAAAATCAGAACGGCATAATCAATAAAACATATTTTAAAAATCAGCATGACACTAAACAAAGCAAAAATGAATACAGTAGAGAATCCAGAGTTAGGAAGATGAATATATTACAGCTGCTCTCCCGGAGGAGATAGGCGTGGTGCAGATCATCGCAATAAACAGTCATGGAACAGTGCTGTAATGAAGATGGGTGCTAAGTGCAGTGTGGAGCACAGACGGTTTGGAAACAGAAGAAATTAAAATTAACCAAATTGCAAAACAAAGCAAGAAGCAATTGCTAGTGAGATGTTTGTTCATCATTGGGTCCAAAATTCCCACTTTGAACTGAGACAGTTCTTGGGAAGCAGAAGAGATGAAGGGAAAAAACCTACCCCACTTCTCCATCGCCAGAGTCTGCAGAGCAACTCAGGGCCACTTACCAGTGGAAGTTTTGGAGTCCCAGAGATCTTGTGATTGACTCTGAAGGCTTATGCAGTCTATGGGCTGCCAAATTTGTTAAAGCACCTGGATGTGTGCCAGACTGCCACTTCATTTTGTGCTGTGTGGACACAGTCCTAAGCATCTGAAGCTCCCAGAAAGCACTTAACGTTATTTTTGGACTTGTCTGATCTTCCTTACTACTGAGTTTATAAGTTCCTTGAGGGCAGTGCATCACACAGGATTCTGAGACAAGCACTGCCCCCACTCAAGCTAGTTTAAACACACCACACACACACACACACACACAAAGGTTAACATTAGTGATCTCCAGGAGGATCACAGCCCTAGGCTTAGAGGTGGCTCTGCAGCCCCGAATGTAAGCCAGGCACAGCCTCCAGAGCTGATATCACCACCATGGCACAAGACTCAGCTGTTCCTCTCGCCACAGAGGAAAATGGAAAAAGATTGTTAGAGGAAGAGGGAGAAGATACCAGGCAAGCCAAAACAAGCAAACAGCCTTGTTATAGATGCTCCACCAAATTTTAATAATTTCAAATGAAGGTATCTAATAGAGTTAGAAAATGTTTATATATATATAGTTTTTCACAGATACCTATAGGTATCAAGTTGCAAATAAAATAAGCCAACTTTCAAATAAAACCAGTGAAAGAAGAAGCATTTTCTCACTGTGGTTATCTAACCCTTAATTAGCCTCTTAGAAATTTAACTAAACCTGTTTTGCCGGGGTTTTTTTTTTCATTTTTGGTGGGTTTATCTCACAGACTACTGAAATTTTATGTCTTTCTGAAACTGAAGGATCAAAATCAAAGAACATTTTGGTGTTACTCTGCAGGAAAAAATGCAAGGCTTACTAAGAATACACATTTTTGTCCTTGCCAATTGGCTCAGTTGGTTGGGGCGTTGTCTAGTACCACAAAAGGTTGTGGGTTCAATTCCCAGTCAGGGAGCAAATGGGAAGCAACCATCAATGTTTCTCTCTATCTCTCTCCCTATCCCTTCCTCTCTCTAAAATCAATAAAAAGATAGCCTCAAGTAAGGATTAAAAAAGGAAATACATATTCTTTTTTTGAGATTTTAGAATGATTTTTATTTTAAGTATATTTTATTGATTATGCTATTACAGTTTTCCCAGTTTCTCCCCCTTTCTGCCTCCTCCACCCCACACCCCCCCAATCCTCCAGCATTCCCCCCTTAATTCATGTCCTTGGGTTATACATATAAGTTCTTTGAATTCTAATCAAAAGCTTGCTTGTATTTTTATAAACTCGCTTTTAGCATTAAAAGCAGCATTTCTATAGTTTTTCTTTATAAGCATTGAAAAAAGTGATAATCAGAAGTACTGTTTTCCATACTTCTTGGATCTCCATTTTACTTAAGCTGAAGGGTTTTTTTTTCTTATTCTTTTGCTAATTGTGAATTCTGCTTTTATCAGCACATTTTGGAGCTTGTTTCCAGCCAGTAAGACGAAAATTGAACACATGTGACACCCAGTGCTGAATTCCCTGTTGAAGAAATGAATGATAGACCTTATCTATCATTTATTTGACTCATGTGTACACCCATGGATATTACAGACATTTTTATTTAATTATTCAAGAATTGGCACATGAGATGCATTATCTAATTCCTCTGGGGTCTCCCACTGGCAAAAATTAATGCAACAACTGTGGCTACCAAGTACATTTTTCTCTTTGTCACATATTTTAAAGTAATGGCATTATTTCCTCTACATTTAATGATTATTTTAAAATTGGAAGCAATATATAAGAAAATTACTACAAAGAAAAAAAATCAACAAAATCGTACTATGTAAAAATAATTATCATTATCTTTAGGTGACCATATTTTTTGTCATCTCTCTGGGTAGACACAGATATAAAGTGATAGAT
Organism: Sturnira hondurensis; assembly: GCF_014824575.4. Classification (NCBI taxonomy): domain Eukaryota; kingdom Metazoa; phylum Chordata; class Mammalia; order Chiroptera; family Phyllostomidae; genus Sturnira; species Sturnira hondurensis. The sequence continues at coordinate 39,823,949 of NW_028076767.1, forward strand.
GGACACTAGGAGACATTGTTGGGTACACAACAATAATTTTATAAAGCTGGGTACATACCATGCATATTATTTTTAAATAAAAATACTACATTTAACAAGAGAGAGAAACGGATGAAACTAACAGATAACTGTCTCTTCTTCACTAAGGGAGTAACCTCTCAAAAGAGCCTTCTGATATTAAAAGGGAAAAATATTGTAAAAGCTTGAATTTTCTTAGCAAGCCAAATGTATTTTTGAATTTTATTAAAGTGTCCCTAATACTACATGCTCATAATTGACAAAGCTTTAAGCTAACTCTACTTGCCCTGCGTTCAAAATGATAATTGTTCAAAATGATAAATAGGAAGGGGCAGAATTGGAAAATGTAACTTTGAGTTACAAATAACCTGAAGTAGCTTGCCTTTGTCTTTGTGATGCATATTGAGTCAGGGATATTTATAAACTAATACCCTTTTTTTATCTTTGATTGTTCAGGATGAAATTTCTCCAGTTTATTGGTGTAATAAAATATGTAACTTAAAATAGTTTGAGTTTATATGGGACCAGTTAGGGAATCTATGACATTTTTCATCAAACATATACATTTTCAAAATCAAGGGCCAAACCAAAATCCAAAAACCTTCCATGAAAATGGACTTGGACTGTTCTTGGATAGCATCACCATGTGACAAGTTCCAAAGCATATTCGGGGATCCAAACATAGCTGTTTTTGAAGTTTAGAAAGAAACTACATGCTGATAGGAACAAAGATTATTCTGGTTGCATGTGGGCTTTTATTTAGTCAAGACAGAAGAATAAATTGGGCTTTTTGGCAGGTTAACCCAAGAAAGTTTAAATCATTTTTAAAATTGATTGACGATTTTAGGGATAAGTAGTATGCTATTTTTGTCTGAATGAGAAGTATTATAGTTTTGATTTTTCCCTTGGAGCTTATTTTATTTATATATCAAATCTATCTTTTCTACAGTTCTTTCATAAACTAGTAATTTCTTTTCTTGACCCCTATGATGAAGCCAACATACTTCATGAATTTGAAATTTAGATCAAGTGTAAAATGTAAGAGGATATGTGAACATTTTTATATAATAGCCACTCATTCAAGCAACTGAACACTAACACTATTTGGACAATCGGTAATAGGCACACAGGAAAAATGAAAGACTTTCTATTTTATTTACTATAGTCATTAATTAGACCTCAAAGTGTCCTCTTGGCAGCAAGCTCCCCCAACCCCGCCAGTTTAATAAAAGGCTTTCATAAACCCCCAGTGCAAATAGTTATAGGTTTATGTGCAGTTGGGAAAATCCATGATTCCCCACTGCCAGAGTAGGTAAAGGGAAAATTTTCTTTTTTCTGTAGCAACAGAATCAAGAATGTGGTCAATTCTATTTTAACTTTGATGTCAACAGAACACAGCAACCAGACAGAGTCTCTGTTTTCAAGAATGATAAATTCAACCCAAGAGGCACCACAATGTAGGAAACTCATGTAAATCATCACTGCATTCTAATTTATAACACCTGACCCTCAAATGCCATGCATGTGAATTCACATGTCCTTTTGCGTAGGGAAAAATTGAGCAGAAGTGTGGTGGATCTCAGTTTTCTGCATTGCCCAGAATGATACAGTAAACTGGAAGCAGTGTTTAATTATCTGCTCCTTTTGTCCTTCATTTCTCCCAGGCTTCTTCTAAGGTCTAATATCCTTAGAAGGATATTAGCCATCTGGGCTTTTGCTTAACTCAGTGGATACTAAGCTACTGCTCTCATCAAATACCCATCAACTGCCATTTTACTTTCCTCTGTTATCATGTATCACCAATATTTTGCAAATTTTATCAATAACTCTAGGCCTTATTCTCTTCAACCTGATTCCCTGTGATTTTTGTTCCCTTCTCAACATCTTTTAACTCTAATAGTCCGTGCCTGATACTTGGGAATTCAGTAAATATTTGGTGTATATATAAATATGTCTCTCCCTCAGCCCATGTCTTTCCATTCTAGCTGCCCATCATGACTCTCATAATCTATTGTCTTAGGAGTTAGCAAATTTTTATTAAACATCAGACATTGTGCTAGCAATCTACATGTTTATCTGCTTGTCCTCAGAAGTAAATAAGTAAGAATGTTAGTATTCCCATTTTTAAGAGAGGAATGCAGCCCCGACTAGCATAGTGTCGCTTGTTCCAGGATCTGCTCCGAAGCTCATCTGCCTCCACGGTGCACCGCTGTAACCACTGCCTTTAATTGTCTCCAAACCTTTCTTGAGAAATCCCACACTGGACCTCATTTGGTTTCAACAATTCTCCAGGGATTTTGTTCCCATAAGGTACACAAGTGACATTAGCAAGTAACAAATGCAATATATGAAAAAGCCTTAAACAACAACCAAAGTGCATTATAAATTATATTTTGTAAGGATTAAAGGGATTTTTTTAGATAATATTCACACTCTTTGTTGGTTTACACTGTATTCAATCAAAAGAATGTGACTTAAAGCATAAGCGAGAGGTCTATAGCTCCCCTTCATTCACCTCCTAGACTCCTATTTGTATTTTATTGCGTGGTCAAGAGTAGCTATGTTCTACTGTAAATAATGAAATCCAAAGAGTTCTTGGCAGTAAGTTGTTACACTGCTCTTCACCTAGTATGAGAGGTGCTTGATGAGTAGCACTGAACCCTTTGATCTAATAAAACTACATTCAACATTCGGCAAACAGAGTAGGATCACCACTATGTGTAAGGTATTCAGTGAAAGATAAGATATATACCCGGGGAGAGAGAACAAATGAGGTAGGGGGAGAGGGAGACAGTGGCAGAGAAGAAGGAGATGGAGGGGAGAGAGAGAGAGAAAGAGAGAAAAAAACCAAGAGCTCATAATATGGGTGAAGATCATAAGTGCCAAATGACTTACAAACAATAAATGCTGCAGAAACTCAAAGGAGTTAGAAGTTCTGAGGTAAAAAACAAACAAACAAACAAACAAACACCTGGCTGGTGTAGCTCAGTGGATTGAGCACAGGCCTGCGAACCAGAGGATCCAGGTTTGATTCCCAGTCAGGGCACATGCCTGGGTTGCAGGCCAGTTCCCAGCAGGGGATGTAGTTCCCGGCAAGGGGGCACATGAGAAGCAACCACACATTGATATTTCTTCCCCTCTCTCCTTCCCTTCCCCTCTAAAGATAAATAAATAAAATCTTTAAAAAAAACATAAATTTCCTTTGGGCAAGAATGAACAGACTACTCTAAGTGGGTGAAGTTTTTGCGTCAAGAAATGATTTGAGATGGACATGGAAAATGCAGATGTTCTGGTACTTGAATCTCAGGCTAAAGACATTTCTGTTTCTTCCACTGGCAACCAGGAACTACTGAGAATTTAAAGTGGAACATGATGAAGACAGGGCTTTACAACGGATTGGCTGGGAAGGATATTAGAGGCAGGGAGCCAAGTGAGGCACCCGTGTGTGTCTGAACGAGATGATAGATAGCACTGAAGCCAAAGGAAGGGGAAGAAGGGCAGCACTTTGGAAACAAGTAGTGATTTGATTGTTCATATCTCTTTTCTGCCACAGAAGAGAGCATTTATTTTGCAATTCACACATGCATTCTAAAGCTAGAGAGATAAAAAAATTTTTAAGATTTTATTTATAGAGGGGAAGGGAGGGAGAAAGAGAAGGAAAAAAACATCAGTTGGTTTTTCACAGGATCTGGCTCTTCCACCCAGCAAGGAAGTGAACCAACCCTTTGGTTCACAGGCCAGCACTCAATCCACTGAGCCACATTAGCCAGGGATAGAGAAGTGAAATTTTAAAGGCCTCAGATAGTATTCCAATAATATAGCCTATTGTTGACGATAATCTTACAGTTTCAATATTTCTAAATACACTATTTATTTTTTTAAATGTTTTATTTACTTATCTTTAGAGAGGAAGAGAAGGAGAGAGGGAAAGAAATATCAATGTATGGTTGCTTCTCATGCGTCCCCTGCTGGGAACCGGCCTGCAACCCAGGCATGTGCCCTGACTGGGAATTGAACCGCGATCCTGTGGTTCGCAGGCCCACACTCAATCCACTGAGCTACACCAGCCAAGGCTAAATTCACGTTTTAGTAACAAATGGCTGAGCAAAAGATTACGGAAGAATACTAAAGTGATAAGAAAACTTAATGGCCATCCAGACCAATTCCCTCGTGTTTTATAGGAGATACTGAGATCAGGGAAGTTATTTTCCCTTTTAATCAGAAAACAAAACTGGTGGAAAAATCCAGACTTCCTCCCTTAAGAATAATGTTTTGGTTTGTTTTTACATGGTCCTTTACTTCAGCCTCAGTGATCCTACATTTCTTTTTTTTTAAAGGTTTTATTTATGTATTTTTAGAGGGGAAGGGAAGGAGAGAAAGAGAGAAATATCAATGTATGGTTGCCTCTCATGAGTTCCTGCTGGGAACCGGCCTGCAACCCAAGCATGTGCCCTGACTGAGAATTGAACCGTGATTGTGTGGTTTGCAGGCCCACACTCAATCCACTGAGCTACACCAGCCAGGGTTGATCCTACCTTTCTTTAGAAGCCAGAAGTGTAGCTGTGGGCTCTCCAGCTGTATAGTTCTCTTCTGATTATGTCACTGAGAAGAAAATACACAGAAAAGGCCCTTCCAGGATGAGAGAGAGCTCCCATTCCGAGGGAGTCAGTAGCCCAAAGCAGAATGGGATTGAGATGCTCAGATTGCAGAACAGAGCCCCAACCTGCCCTTGTCCACATTACCTATTATCGAATACGCTTGAAGAAGACTGAACAATAATTCTAGCTCCAAGATGTTGGAGGAAAGCAATCATTATTGCCATCTTACAGGAAATGGCTGGGTAGCAGGCATGGAGCAGTGGTTCCAGGAAGAGGGCAGAGATGTCTTTACCATGAACCCAAAGAAACTTTAACTCTACTAACTTGGGCCCTCCTACACAACCCTCAAGGATAGGATGTGCAAAATAGTCTGCCACCCGCTAGAAATACCTCAACGTGTCAGTGACCTGCTTTCTGAGCTATTATAAGTCCAAATATCCCCTCTTTGGCCATTCTTTCCAAACTATATCAGTAACACTATTAAAAATGGAAGAGATCATGTTTAAATCTTTACAAATCCAAGTAATAGAACTCCTTATCGCATCAATAGTTAGGATGTCTTTCTTCTTAGTTCATTATGGAATTTAAACAGTTTCTATTGAGATTATATTTCTGAATAACAAGTATTACTTAAACAGATACAAGTTAGATGTTAAATTGAAGTATTTTGTATATATTTTTTGCATGTGCCTGTCCTGGAAATATGCTATAGAAGTTAAAACCATGAAAATCTTGATTTCTATTTAGATGGAGATTTATCATTATTTGTGAGATATGTCCAGTATGGTTTCACTTTAAAACCACAAATAAAGTTTTAACAATGGGCATTTTTCTTGTTGAGAGGTCTGTGGTCAGACTAAACATCTCTCTGAACCTGATTAGGTCCTGAGGTTTTCAAATTCAATATTCAGCAAATATAGAACATTTGTTTGGCCATAAGAAATAATTAAGAAACATCAAAGCTCATGCAACTCTCCTGAGCCTGCCCCTCCTTTCTAATGAGATGATAATAGGACATAACCTCTTCTGGTCTTGGGCCTTGCCATACGTAAGATTGAGGCAGAATAAATCATACACAATTAATCTTTTTGAGAATCTAGATGACACTGCTTTAGGTTTTTTAAAAGATGTTATTTATTCATTTTTAGAGAGAAGGGAAGGGAGGGCGAAAGAGAGGGAGAGAAACATTGATTGGTTGCCTCTCACATACCCTCAACTGGGGACCGGGCCCACAGCCCAGGCATGTGTCCTCACCAGAAATCGAACCTGCAGCCTTGCAGTTTCCAGGCCGACACTCAGTCCACTGAGCCACACCAGCCTGGGCTGCTTTAGGTTTTCACAACAGCAAGTCCTTCGTTTGCTAGTACTCAAATAATAAAAGTTTTATATGCTATTAAGTTATTTCTTTTTCCTTACTCCCAACTATCCTGAATCTAGAAAAGTAGGCACACAGTCATTCTGTGAAGACAAAAGAACATTGACTAGTTAATTATACAACAGCCAGAACTGTCCACTGTGTATTCATTCTTGTAATGTGTTACTGGTGGGTGAATTAGCATGTTTAGTTTCAAATCCTGTAAAATGGACATGGGATTGTTTTAGTTGTTGCACAATTTTAGTGATAACTATCACACTTCATGTGGGAGATCTGACTCAAAATAACTCAAGACTAATAACAAGAGGGCTGTTCTACAAACAATCCACACGGCCTGGGTACCCCCACTGACGAGCTGTATCTGATCATTTCCAAAACCACTTTTCCTGTATAAACACAGTATCACTGTGATTCCAGAGACAGCATCTCCTTATTTGCTTTCTTAGAACTGAATTCTCCTTCTTCCAATGATAGGTGCAAAATAAATCATGCAAATATCACTGAATTGTTTCTGTAGCATTTTCATGGTGAAAGGAATCTCCGGAGGTCCTCTAGGTCATCCAGATCGCCAGTCAAGACTATCCCCAATACTGAATATAGCTGTATAGTGATCTGCATTAAGAAAGCTTTTAAAGATCCCTAGGGTTGATCAAAAAATAGCTAATATTGGCCTGATTCATAGAACAGCATTATACATGTCAAAATAGCCACCTTCATCAAGGAAGACATCCATCAGGGCTAAGTGCTAGTAGTACTTAAAAAAAAAAAACCACTTTATTTTCCCAAAGAAAAAGGTGGTAGATCAAGGAAATGATCAAGTGTGTTGGTATTTTTTTGTTTGTTTGTTTTTGTTTAGGTGTACATTTGAACGCTTATCAGCAAGGAAACATTGCCTTGTCAAAGACCACTGCAGGAGAAGCCTGGAGGTGGTTGTAAGCAAGCTGATCAAAACTCCTTTAACAAGTCCTTTCAAACAGCTACAGAGCTCAGAGGGGAGGCTGTTGTTGCAAACAAGATCTGATTAGCATGACGTTAGTAAAGGGAGGATGGCAAACATAAGAATAATATTGACAGACTTACTTTTTAAGTGCTTTTTCCCTTTATCAGCTGAGTTTGTTTATAGCTGATAGTTTTATTCCTGCAATTCTAGCAAACTGTGAGTGCAAAGGACAGGACTTTCACTACAATTTCAATCTTCTAAAACAATTAATCACATTACTGTTTTATAAGGAAAGTAATCCTCCACAATCATTAGACCCCTGAGTTATGGGATTTGAGGCACTACTCCAGAATCTAGAAATCCTAGCTAAAAGGAGAGCTGAGGTTCTTTTCTGGATCATTTGGGCCTTTAAGCCTCTCAGTTGAATTGTACAGAGAACTTAAAGATATAGCTATAGCTATCTATATAGTGAGGAAAATGACCTGCCCTCACAATTACCCCAGGTATCTACTTGATTTTGTGTATTAACATTACCACTTTTCAAATATTTCTGTAATGTTACATAAAAGTTTGGTCAACCACAGGTGCCTTCAGGATTGGGAATTGGGTGGAAATAAGGTTAGAGAAGACTTTTTCTTTTACACATACCCTCATGCCAAGTTTCAAATTGTGTGCTTGTGCTTCTTCCTATGAATTCATTTGAAATAATTTAATTGCAAAAACAGAAATTAGTGTTCTCTTTCAGCCAGATATTCAGTCTGGGTTATAGGAAGTAGATAGCTTTGACTACGGGCTTCTTTCAGCCTCTTTATAATATTTGACTTTGGAAGTAGGAATCTAACCACTGAAAATTTTTGACATGCAGCTGCATTTCTCAGAGAACACTAATCAATTTACTAGCAAAGTCTCCAGGTCACCCTTCCTCTACTTTTTCTAAGACCAGAGGTAAAAGAACAAGATCTCCCTACAGTGTCTCCTTGGCTTTTCAACATTCCCACAGGGAGCACCGAATCTACAAGGTAATGTGCAGTCAACATATCTACCATAAAATGAGGGTACTTAAGGTACTGAAGTAATTCCTAGGTTACTTAGATATTTGGTAGAGGAGGATTTTTTCCTCCCTTAAACTACTCAGAAAATAGTCCCTAATTTGTTTGTGTATACAACCTATAAGGAGTATTCTTTTTTAAAGTTATCAACCTAAAACAAACTCCCACAGCAGAATCAAGAAATTCCAAATGGAAGAAACTGAATCGGCTTGAAAGAAAATCAAAATGAGAGTAAGGAAAAGCAGAGAGTAGCACATTCTGTAGTTTTTATTTTAAAAAGTTCAAACCTTTCCCATGCCATGACATTAAATGTCATATATGTTCATTTCAAGCAAGCCTTTTTAAAAATATACATACTGTATGTATTTACATTCAAGTTTGAGTAATTGGTGTGACATGTAGTTCAGGTTCTAACCCTTACCCACCCTGTGGATTTGTTCAGCTACTAACTAAACAGCGATTGTATCTTCACTCAGGCACATGGAGAGGTAGAAATTGCTCCTTAAAGAAAAACAAAACTGGAGTGCAAATGTGAGGATCATCATCCAAGCAGCTTAGCTACATCAAAGAGGCCGAAACTAGCTTTGGTCATCTCAAGAAGCTGAATACATGTAGTCTTGTCCTTTTAATTAAAACCAGAAAAACTTTGGGCAGATGCTCTTTTGAGCACTTCAGGGGGTTGGCAGAGTTCTGCAAATAATGCACTGCCATTCTGCACCCAGGAATTGCATATGACTAAGGCAACATAGCAGCAGAGTTGGGCTGGCAGCTGGGCACGTTTTCCCTGATAAGACACAAATAATACACACATGAGTGGCTTAAGAGACCTCAAATTAATATCTAGACACCCACATAAGTCAACTAAGACACTTTCTTTCCCAAGTGAAACCTCTATTTCCACCCAGGTCCACCTCCATCCCAAACTGAGCTAGTAAGTCTACAGGGTTGGGTTGGCCTATAACTTCTGCAGGCCAAGTTTCCTCAGCCTCATGAGGGCTCTTGGGCCTGAGAAGGGCTCCCTGGGTTCTTGCCTGAGAGGGGAAGTTGGAGAGAAGCCACAGGGCTGGCCAAGGGCAGAAGCCCTTCTCGTTCCCTCTTCTTCTGTTTCATCCTGCGGTTCTGGAACCAGATTTTGACTTGGGTGTCATTTAGCTGCAAGGAGTTGGCTATCTCGATGCGTCGGGCTCGAGTTAAGTACTTATTGAAATGAAACTCCTTCTCCAGTTCTGTCAGTTGCTTAGTGCTGAAATTCGTGCGGATGGCGTTGGAGGGGCTAGCGGCTCCGTATTCGGCGACTTTGCCTGCAACGTAAACACAGAACATCAGCGAGGCGTGAGGACACGGAGACCGAACACCGGCGAGCAATGGGGCTATAGTTAGAATCAAAGTCACAACCCAGCCCTCCTGGGTCTCCATGAACACAGTTGTGCCTGGAGAAGTGCTCCAAGGAGACAACCCCCCTCCGGCAATTTTCTCCACGCCTGGCACACTTTCCGAGAGTGTGTTCGGGAAACGCTCATGGGATTTGCCTGCTTCGATAACACCTCGGAACGCGTTTCCTCCATAGAACACAAACCGCCGTCTAGAGGGACAGCTGCAAGATGCTCCTAGCGCAATTCCGCGGAGGCGGCTCTGTCCCCAGTCCCAGGAGCGTCCGTTCAAAGCTCCAGTACTTACTTTTCTTAGAGGCGTTCCTCTTCACTTTCATCCACTCGAACGTGCTGAAAGCAGCGGGGAGGCTGGAGGCTGGGGAGGAGGACTTGGGGTAGGCACCAGGGTCCGGGGACGCGGTCTGGAAGGCCCCGAACGGGCCGTCGGCGGACTCTTTGAGACACGCCGGTAAGGGGCCGGGCTCGCTAAAAGCCGCGTAATCCACCTGGCCGCTGAGGAGCAAGGAGCCACCGCCCGAGAAGACGGCGGAGGTAGCGTAATGGACGTGCGCCCCGCCGTCGTCCGCCGGCCGCCCCAGCGCGCACGGGAAGTCGTAGGCGGGCTCGGGCCCCCGGAAGGCGTAGTCGGCGCCGCCTGCCGCGGCAGGTGGGGTGCCCGGCTCGTAGGCCCCTTCCAGGGTGCACGGCGCGTACGGCGGCGCGGCCGGGGGTGGCGCGGGAGTGACCGGGGGCGAAGACGCGGGTCGGGCCGCGGCCAGGGGCAGGCAGCCGACGAAAGCGCCGTCGCCGCTCCCCAGGGGGAAGGCGGGCTGCAGGGCCACCGGCCGGGCGTCGGCGCGGCGGAACTTGGGCGCGAAGCTAAGCAGGTCGCCGCCGCCCCCAGCGCTGCCGCACGACACGTACTGCAGGTAGGAGCTCATGGTTCCGGCCCACTGACCTGAGCGCGCAGTTCGGGGCTGGGCTGCGGGGTCCTCGGGACCGCCGCCCTCTGCGCTGCTCCGCCTTTCTTCTCTACCCGCGAGGCCGTCGCCGAGCCACGGCGAGGGAGCCGGGGGTAAATAGTGGCTTAATATAGAGGCCGGGGTGGCCACGTGGCGCCAGCGGGCCAATGGGCGTTTCCCCCGCACGGCCTCGGACTCCACGCGCCTGCCCCGCCGCCAACTTTACCGATTTTGCGGGAGGTCGCCACCCAGTGGGCCCTGGCCCGGGGGAGAGCTGTCGGGGCCCTGGGGCAGCCTGGGGAAGGGCAGGTTGAGGGCGTGGGGCGAGCGCCTGGGGCGCCTGATACCCGGACAGGTACTGGGCGAAGTGTGGGGAGGAAAGCTGGACTGGCCTCTCTGGTGAAGACGAGAGGATGGAGGGGGTGAAAACTTGTTCAGGGTCTACGGTGGCTGGTCGCTCAGGTGCGGACTGTGGGCGTGGCGGGGTGGAAAGGTTTAATGGGAGCTCGGAGCTCGGCCATTGGAGACGGCTCCTAGCCTTTCTCCAGGGCAGGTAGTTATTTCTCTTTGTTTTTTGCTTTGAGCCGTGGCGCTTTTGATTTTCTTGGCACTAGTGTTATTTCTATCCTAAACCTGGAGCACATGTTTAATTTTTCTCCCACTGCCCGACTCATGGGACTAAATTTTATACTGTAAGTGCTGGGTACCTGGAAAAGCAGCCTTTTCTTTTTCAGACTTCCCACGATACTTCACAGCATTCCCTTCATCTTCTTCCCCCCTTCCATTGGCGGCTGCATACGTGCGAGTGTTGAAGTGCCAGGTTTTGATTTGGACAGAAGATACAGTTTCTACCTTGTTCGAAAGTTTAGCTGATTTTTCCCTCTGACTATGGCTGTCAAAATAAAGTCTGCTCTTGTAATGGAGCGCTCCTAGTGCTCCTATCTGGGAGGCTGGCCACGCTTTCTCCTAGGCACTTGGCTCACAGGCGCAAAGGCTTCCCAGTGACCGGTCAGATCTCAAAGGTTTGGACAGGCTTGTACCTCGAAGCAATAAAAGCTTCTGTTCCATCAGATAAGTGCTGCGTCTTCTCTTGCGAGTGTAATGTGAGGGCTTACAATGTTAATGGGCTCACGTCTTTCCCTTGATAATATGGTTTTGTTTACAGAGTGTAGAGAGACGGGGAAATAAAAGTGCAGTTGGCACAGGAAATGGAGAGTAGAAGGGTCACAAAGACACTATTTACATTGACAAACTTTCCAACTTCCTTGAATATTTCTTTTAATGTTTCCCTCTTTGGGGTTGTAGGAAAATAACAAATTAAATAGGTGTTATTTACACACAGCAGTAATGAAAGAGGGTGGTTTCCTAAAAATCTGTGTTAATAAACAGTCTACTCTGGGCTTTTCAAGTGCCCTTGAGAACTTGATCTATTACAGCCTCTGAGTTATGGTGACGGAGGTTTTATTATTGTTTTACTGATCCATTTGTCATGAAAGAGCAATTGAGCCCTTGCCTAAAATTCCAGTCTGAGGAAGTCTGCAAAATGGGAGTCATCACAGTCGAAGGAGCCAGTTCCTTACCGTGATGTGAACTTGTGAATAAACAAAGCCACACCAAACTGTTACTGCTGGTAAAGCTGAAGTTGAGCCACGATGGGGGGGGAGGGGGGGAGCCCTGGTGGTGTCTGGGGCAGGTAGAAAGGAACCAGCACAAAGCTGAAGGGACCTGGGATTCCTGCGCTGCTGGAGTGCTTGAATTTCATTGGACAGTAGAATCCTATGCTGAAAATAGCCTTTCAAACTTGATGTTGCCATTTTAGTTTTCTTCTGTAACCAATCAAATGAAGAAGGTCCTAAATAGTTTTTTAAGAGAGAAAAATAAAGGTGTTTCTCTAGCACCCAGGTCAGGAAATGATAGAGCTCTTCAGAGCTAGCTCTGGCTTCAGATGTAGATGCATTTCTTCACTGCCCTCCCTCTGCACCCTTAATGCAAAAGTATCAGCAGATCGGTGCTGCTGTGTTTACTGTGCCGGGATAGCCACCCCTGGCCACACTTTAATAGCCGTTTTTTACCAGCATAATGTCTCACCCAGCTCTTATACTTCTATCTGAAAACCATAAGGCCCTCTCGCAATAGGCACTCATCAAATGACTATTCCTAGGCCCAGAAGCCCCAGGGGGTCAAGAAGGAAGTGCAGCCGTGGAAACCTCTCTGTAGGTGTCCAGCTGCTGCAACCCAGGATGTAGGACAGAAAACCCAGCTTAACTGTCTGGGAAGTTTGGCCAAAGTCTAACAGATTTAGAGCCCTTTTCTCTAAGATTTCGGGAAAAACAGGCAGCCTAGGTTCCTCGGCAGCCTGCATTGCCACAAGGACCAGGTTTTCGCTACCGAGCATTTGGGGCAAAAGTTGGACCCTTCCTGTCAAAATTAAATACTCACTTTGATGCACTTATGAGCTTTCCACATTATTTCACTGAGGCAAATTTTTGGACATTGAGCTTTTGCTGAGGGAAAAGAATGAGATTTTAAAAATTCAGTTGTTTTCACAACTGTGGGTGAGGTGTTCACTCTTTGTTCAGACTCTCTGATAAGTGCATCCAAGGGAATACAGTCTGTCCATCCTTCCTTCTACTCCCTTTAATATTCCAGTCTTTGGCAGATCCTACACCTTGGGGTGTGGAGTTGTCATCTCCACTGTCAAACTGGTTCTTGACTTGCCAAGTTCACAGTCAAGTCTCTGGTCATCTCAGCAAACATTTGCCAAGGACTTACTATGTTATTTTGTTGGGGGAGGGTTAGGCTGGGGAGAAACAGTCATAATCCAGAGGAACAAGGGGTTCGTTTCTGGCACAAGTCTTAGCTATAATATAAATCTACCCCAGTCTTGGCTGATGTGGCTCAGTGAATTGAGTGCCAGCCTGCGAACAAATGGGCCATGGGTTCAATTCCCAGTCAGGGCACATGCCTGGGTTGCTAGGCCCAGGTCCTCCTACTAGGTACCCAATAGGGAGCTCATGAGAGGCAACCACACATTGATACTTCTTTCCCTCTCCCTTTCCCCTTTCTCTAAAAATAAATACATAAATCTTTAAAATATATATATATCTACTTCAGAAGAATTTGTCTATAGTTTTCTAAGGAGAAATTGGAAGATACTGGGGGAAGTGTGTGTTGAAAGATGTGAATGTAGAGTATTTTGAGTAACTCTAAAGTTTGTCTTCTAGATGTTCACAGGGCATGGGAGAAATGTCTTACCGATTCTGTTGCTTGTTCAAGTCATGAATTCCCAAGGGTCACTTGCCCTGTTGTGTCCTGGCCTGAGAGTCCTCAGCAGGAGGTGATAGCAGAGGGGCCTGATTGCCAGGTTGCGTTTGATGTAGGAATGCTTTGAAATCTTTCTTGTCCTACTTACCGGAGCAGCCACCTCCTGCCCACTCCCCAGACTACTTTTCTCCCCCATTTCGAAAGGACAGGCTTCTTTTCTGCAGGCAGAAGTGATAGAGCATGGCAATCTGGTCCTCCTTCTATTTACAGTTGTTCCTAAGAAGTCTCTTGGCAACCCTCTCCACAAGCCCCACCATGTTATACCTTGGAGACACTTGAGCACATGCAAACTGTTGGTTCCACAGCCCCAAAGCCTAGAAAGGTGCGGGTAAAAGGGTGGAGGGGGGCTTTTCCCAGAATGGCGATGGGGATGAAAGGAACCCTAAGGACAGGAATTCTAAACCTATTAGGAGTCTGATAATATGACCCTGCCTCTGGAAAACAGTTTCAAGTTTTCCCTGTGCCATTCCCTGAGAGCTTTGTGAATGGAAGGCTCATGACTCAAGCTTGTGCCTAGCACGTAGTAGGCTTTCAGGAAATCTTTGCTGGGCAGAAATAAAGAGTAGACAGAATGGTGTGTCTTCACCATAACTAATACTAGCTAAAGGTTTGCTCCCCAAACCACTTCATGTGGGTAGGAATCACCAGAGGAACTTGTTTAAAAGTGGGATTCCTCAGCCTGTACCTAGAGCTTTTCATCCAGTTGGTCTGACTCAGGCGTCTATATATTTTTCTAAGATTCTATTCGTTTACTTTTAGAAAGAGGGGAAGGGAGGGACAAAGAGAAACATTGATGTGTGAGAGAAACACTGATATAGAGGCAGCTCTCACGTTGATGTGAGAGCTGCCTCTCGAATACCCCCAACTGGGGACCTGGCCTGCAACCCAGTCATGTGCCCTGGCTGGGAATCAAACCAGTCAGTCTTTCAGTTCACAGGCCAGTGCTCAATCCACTGAGCCACACCAGCCAGGACAGCAGTCTATATTTTAATCAACCTCTTGGGTAATTCTAAAGCGAAGTTCTTTGGAACCACACTTTGGGAATTTCTGCTTTAGGAGCTGGGTTGAGGAAGCAATATCGGGGAAGAACTGTTATTCTGTGGGAGGGACCCTAGAACCAGCAAGATGACAACTCGTGGCTAGTTGGAGTATGAGTATACCTGAGAAGTGTCTTGTAGCCTTTTGGATAGTTGAGACAGAGAGGTCAATGTCAAGGTCAAATTTAAATCTAGTTGAGTGGAAGTTCCAGAAAATATCCTTAAAAAGTAATCAGTAGGAATTTCCCAAGTTTTGCTGACATGATGGTACTTTGAAAACTGGGCTCACTTTCTCTCTTTGCCACCTCCCTACCTTGGCTTTGATGATGCCAGTGGGATAAGAAGTAAAAGAGGTATGTCTCTCCCAATCTCTTCAGAGAAAATTTGGACTGATTCTGAGGCAGTGGGCGGAAGGAAGGAGTGGGAATGGGGGTTTCAAGAGGGAAGAGCCAACCCTCATTTCTTTCCACCTCTGCCAAGTTGTCTAGAATCTGCAGTTGAGCTTCAGGGATCCAGAGAGGAGGAAATGCCCCTTGGACTAAGCTGTTTCCCTTCCGCTGGCTAACGGCTGGCCTTTCACAGCATAAGATATCGATGCTAGAAGGCCCCTTAAAGATAGTGAGATCAAACCCCTCCTCATTCTAGGAGGAAAGTCACGTTACTCAGAAGTTAAAAAGAAAAACCATCCTGCAAAAAATGAGGGAAATAACTTGGGTCTCTGACTCTCCATAGTCTGTTGCCTTTCCATAGTCTGCAAAAAGCAGGGAGCAAGGCAGCCCCTCCTCTGTGTAGTGGCCACCTGGATGCTGAGCAAACAGCACAGTGTTGAAGGAGGCACCCTCATTTCTGGAAGCACACCCAGCCAGTGTGGCTGACTGGGAGGCCTACTGCCCTCTCTTCAATAAACTTGTGCCCCACACTTCTGAGGCCCCACCCTGAGCTACTGCTGCATAGAGGCTGTGATGGACCTGAGTCTCCACCCACTCCAACACCAAGCAAGGGTAAAGGATCCCCTCATTTCCTGCTGAGCTGGTCAGCGTAAGGGGCCTGGGGGGACAAAACAAGAAATGTCCCAAGATTAATTTGTACCTGGGCAGAGCAAGTACAGATAAGGATATGTGTGAACATACACAGTGCATTCAGGCCAGTTACAGTTGTACTGATATTTTTTTCTCATTTATTTTTTAAGTAGGTAATAAGTTTAAATCCATGTAATTCAAATTACAAAAGTACAAAAGGGTATGCAGTAAAACTCTCCCACTCCTGTCCCTAGTCACCTAGTTGCCCTTCATGTAGGCAGCCAGTTTTGTGAGTTTCTTATATATCTTTCCAGAGACACTTTGTGTATGTGTACACTCACATCCAACATTTTTTACACAGCCAGTAGCATATTAGATTCCTTTGATCCATGCTTTTCTCTCTACTTTATCTTGAAAATCATTTCCTGTATACAGAACTTAAAAATGCATACAGAACTTCCTGGCTCATTTTTACAACTTCATGCTGTTCTACTATCTACGCCTGTCACAATTTATTTAGCTAGTCCCTTATTAATAGGCATTTAGCTTATTTTCACTCTTTTGCTGTTAAAAACACAGATTCAGATTTTTACGTATTAGAAAGATTCCTTGATGAAAAACTAGTCAAAAGTATGTGTGCTGCCAATTTTGATACATATTGCATAGAAGTGAATCAGTTTATACTTCTACCAGCAACAAATGAGAACTCCTGTTTCCTCACACTTTTGCCCAGTCAGTAGACATAAGCTGTTTTATTTCTGTCAGTGTGATAAGTGAAAAATAATACTTTTTACTCACCCATATAGCATTTCCAGAAGTGTCATTCTGTTTATCTTACTGATCCTTTCATAATTCTATTTTACAAATAGTAATACTGACACAGAAAATATAAGCAACTTGGTGTAGCCACACCCAATGTAAATGGCCAAGGTCAGATGTTCAGCACTCTTTCCTATACAGTAGTGTGCCGTAGGGAAGCCTAAGAAGATTCAAAAACAGTGGGTGGCTCCCAGCATTCCTTGAAAGATACATGATATAAAAAAACACGGAAGCTTTCTGACATCTGCTAAGAGGCTTCCTCTTTAGTGGTCTGATACCAAGACCATATTTCGCTGCACGTGTCCCCTGGAGAGTAGCACCTTCTGGAAACAGCAATCTCATCTGACCTAGTCTTAAACATTAGCTTGCATTCCGTATCTAGGAGGCAGTAGGGTGTTGTATTTAATTTGCTGAGACTTATTTCTCACTGGCCACCCAACACCTAAGTATTGATCAGCATGGATGGGTAAGAGGATGTTTCCCCTAGGTTTTATATTTATATAACAAGTCAGTCACTTGGACCTAATGAAGACAGTAAAACACACACACACAGAGCTCTAATGATGAGGTAGACATCTATATTGACTATTTCATTGATGATCAAACTGAAGGCCAGAAAGATTAAGTGAACTGCTTATGGTCATGCAATCTATCAGTTAACAAAGCAGAAAATACAATGTAGACCTAAACTTGAACTAATTAGTTTCCCCTGCAAACTCTCCTCTTCCCTCACCTCTATTCATTTTGGTGAATGGCCTGACTACCCACTCTGGCCCTCAAAATAGAAACCTAGGGCTTAGCATCCACAACTCTTTCATCCAGTTGATCATCTATTCCTATAATTCTTCTTCCTAAATGTCTCTTCTCTTCATCCTTATTATATCAGTTCCTCTCTAAGCTGGATTATTACAGCAGCCTCCTTTTTTTTTTGTCTTCTTGCCTCCTAACTCTCCTTTCTCCAGTCAGACACAGTACCCCCAAGAGTTAGCTTTCCACGTAACCTCACATTCCAGTTTATGACTTTTGGTGGCTCCCACTGCCTACGGATCAAGTCCAGACTCATTTCCATGGACCTTCTACAACCTCTCTTTCCAGCCAGGTGCCCCACTTCAAACCACTCTCCTTATTCCAGGTCCAGACTTTTCTCTCTCCTCCCTCCCTGCTTTTTTATGTGCTGCTCTCTCCACCTGGTATGTCCCTCCTTTTTAGGCCCAAATCCCTATACTTCAGGGACCTAAATTCGCCTCTCCTGAGAAACCTTCTTTGACACTACAATATTGTTAGTGGTGCCTTCTCTTTGTTCCAGGACTGTTGTGGCCACACCTCTATTACAGCATTTGTCGAACTGTTTTAGGATCGGTTCTTTCTCTCTCCCAGTAGATAGAAGGGCATTGCCATCAGTGACTCATTTTTGTATCCCAGAGCCCAGTACAGTGCATATAGAAGCTGTGCAGTCGGCATTGGTGAAAAGGCAAGAAATGAGGATATCGGGACCAAGTATTTTAATTGCTCAGTGAGTCAGGGCACTGTGCAAGGCCTAATGTTTTAGCTTCTATCTACCTGGAGTAAAAGAACAGCAGAACATTTCTCTGAAGGAAGTTAATTGCCACCCCAAGCAGATGATGAGAGAGAAGAGGACCCGGGAAGGCGGAGAAAGCCAGGACTTCCTATCCTTCAGAGACTCCTTTCTGTGGGCCGTGGCAACACGTTCAGCTGTCTTCAGAAAATTCTCACCTGATAGGACTCAGAAAAAAGTTAAAAGAGGGGATAGCCTGGAACTTTCTTTGAATTTACAAAGAGGTGAGTATGTACCACTCAAGGAGGGGTAGAAGAATGCTTTGCCACCCACTCACACAAAGCCTCCTCTGTAAGTGGCTCTTGTCCGACCGCCCCCACCCCAAACTGAGAGTCTGTCCCTTTATTGTATTGCTAAGATGAACCTGAAAAAATTGCAGTAAACTGCTCCCACAGCATGGTAACTATGGCTAATAATACTGTATTGCATATTTGAAAGTTGCTAAGAGAATGAATCTTGAAAGTTCTCATCACAAGAGTAGCCCTGGCTGGTGTAGCTCAGTGGATTGAGTGCGGGCCTGCAAACTACATGCAGCAGTGATTGAGTTCCCAGCAGGGAACTCACGAGAGGCAACCATACATTGATGTTTCTCTCCTTCTTTCCTTCCCTTCCCCTCTAAAGATAAATAAATAAAATCTTTAAAAAAAATTCTCATCACAAGAGTAATGTAACTATATATGGTGATGTCAGCTAAATTTATTGTGATCATTGTGATATATACAAATACCCAATCATTATATATGTATATATGTATGTATGTATATATGTTTATATACATATATATAAATTGTACCTGAATTAAAAATTGGAAAAATACTGAAGTTCTGCCCTCACATCAAACAATAGAGGAGAGGCATATCATTGTAGTTGGTGTTTAAGTATACTTTTATTATTTTTTTTTAAGATTTTATTTATTTTTAGAGAGAAGGGAAGGAGAAAGAGAGGGAGAGAAACATCAGTGTGTGGTCACCTCTGACACACCCTGATCAGGGACCTGACCTGCAACCCAGGCATATGCCCTGACTGGGAATTGAACCAGAAACCCTCTGGTTCACAGGCCTGAGCTCAATCCACTGAGCCACACCAGTCAGGGCTTTATTGTTATTTTAAATGGCATTCAAGTTTAGTTCCAGTTCAACAAGAGTCTTCATCCTGCTTCCTCCTACATAAATACTCCTGTAAGTTAATAGAACTAAACTAGTTCACACCCTCCCTTGAAATCTAGTCCCTGGGGAACATCTTTTTTTAAACTCTTAAATAAAAGTACCTGCAAGAACCTTCTAACGCATTGGAGTTTTTCTTGTCCTGCCATCTGAAATGGATTTGCCCTTCTCTGGGGGTAGAGCTGTGCTTAAGGGTGTCACTTGGACAAGCAGGAGGTGTGTAAGGGGCAAAGGGAATGCAGAATCAGTGAGGGGCAGGCTTAGGGGCAGACATGTTGGGAGGGTGTTGGGCACCCTGAGTCCTCTGAGGGCGGAGCTGGTGGGAGGCAGTGCTGGCCACTGTGTGGGGAGGTCCCCAGCCAGTGCTTCCCTTGGGCTGCACACAGCAGAGGGCTGGCGCGGCTAAGCCGCTGCGGGTGGGCAGCTCACTCTGTGTGCCTGTGTCTCCTCCGTTTGTGGTTTCTGGTCGGTTCCCAGCTGGCCCAGACTTGCTCTGAAGGAGAAACCGCTGTCTAGCGAAAAAAGTGCATACCGGGTGATTGATGAACTCTTAATAGAACTAACCTCTCCCGCCCCTCACCCCCCACCCTAGACACACACTGAGAAATCATTCACCCCAGCCCTCTCCCCAGACCTCCTCACTGGTCTGGGGACGCTCAGCAGCCAGCCCTTTGGGTGATTAAGTCACCACACTGTTTGTCTTTCCAAAGTATTCCAGGTGGGTTCAGGACCAGCCACCCACCCCTCCACCACAGCACCCTGTCACGCAGGGAGGTGGGCAAGGGAGGCTGAAGCAAGCACACATGTCACTTGGTGGTACAGTCCAAACAGGTCTTTGTGCAGCCTGATGATTGGAAGAAGGGGTTAGGCGGTGCTATTGTTACCCGCAGGGGAGGGAGATGCTCAGACTTGGGGTCCCTGGCAGCCTTCTCCCCAGAGTATCCCCAGATCTGAGGACTGGCGGGGGTTTCCTTTGTGTGTGCTCTGCCTGCCACAAGGATGGCATCCTTACTGCCCCAGGGGGCAACAGACTTGGGGGTGGGGTGCCAGCTCTGCCTCTGACTCCCTCCAGCTCAGCTCATCTGACCCAGTTTCCCCACTCTGCCCTTGCTTTGAACAATAGATCCATAAAAAGGCCTTCTCCCTGTTTCCTTATAAGTTGGGGATGCTCTGCCCTCCCTCAAAACGGCCCTGGCCCAACAGGTCCTCCCTCTAGGGCTGGTTTGAGGCCTGCTTCCCCAGCAAAAACACCTCATTTGTACCAGGGTTCCCCATGAATCCTGATTTAAGTTAAGAGCTTGTAGTTGGGCTCTTGTTAATGTTAAAACTCTATTATCATGATTTTCCAGATAGTCTTCCATAGAAATGATTCATACTAACTAGAGAAAACAGTCAAGACACTTTGCCACAAGACCTAGGACAAGAGGACTCGGCCATCTTTCCCACCTTGCAGATCTCCTGGGGACCCTTCATCTGCTTCTGCAACTGCAAATGATTGGACATCCATTCACCTCGGCTGATCCTTCACACGTGCAAACCTTTTGTTCACTGTGCATCGGGCTGGCCCTGGCCTGAAAGTAGGTTTTTAGATTGTCTTTGTACCTTTCCAACTTGCCGATGTGGGTATGAAACCTGCTGGAAGTGTTTAGGTATAGGGTTCAGGTCAAGTATGTAAATTCATTTGGCACCAACTTTGGGTCCCAAAGATAAAGGTATTTGTAGAGACAGGGCACAGTGAGAACTAAGGTTTTGTTCTGTGATGATCTTCCCCATCAACTAGCACTACCGGAAGTTTCATGTACTTAATCTTTTCTCTCTCCTCCAGGCCTTCTGCAAAAGAGATCTAACTGAGCCAGACCTCAGAGACCATGAGGGTGGGGCTGGCGATTCAGTCTCAGCTCCCTGTGCCCAAACAGTCTAGGTAAATAGGTCAGCTCATTCTCTCTGGGAAGTGGCAGTGCTCTCAAGTGATCAGGCTATATACCTGTGAGGAACTGGAGCTTTCTGCTCTTTATTTAATACTCAACAAACTTATGTTCAACTTGTTCTTTTCTTACAGTTTCTGAAAGAAGGGCCAACATAATGCCAAGAACTCTCAGATGAAGAGGACCTTTCTAAATCTATAACTGGGATTAATCAGTTCTTTAGGAGGAAGTTTCAGCTAATTCTCAAGATCAGTCAAAACAGTCCTCTGACTGTCCTTTAAATACGGAAGGTGTAAACAAGCCTCTGACTTCCCCAGGTCAAGCAGAGAAACACTTTCTAGTAGGAGTTGGGTTCCTCCTTTGTTATTCAAACATACACCCACACACATCCTCTTCACCCTCCCCAAATGAAAAACCTCAACAGATGGAGAGCCTAGGCTCCCAAGTCTGCTGGCTGAGACGGTGCACTCCACTCAAGGGTCAATCAGCTGGTAAAGAATGGGAGAGGGAGTAGCTAGCTAGTATAGGTAATCGCCATCTTTTAAAACTGTTCAACAAGGTTAGCAGCCTCTAGGGCTTGGGAAACCAATTTGGCTGATGTGTCTCTGATAGGGACGAGGCTTGAGGCTGTATACCAAGGGGAAAGTACTCGCTCTATATTCTCCCCCTATCATTTGAAAGCCTGTACAAAGAAATGGTACAAATGGATGGTTAACTTAACGATTCCATCAGAGGTGGATTTTTCTCTGTCAGGTCCCTGGATAAAGCTGAGGTCTGAAAGCCAGGAGGCAGAACACGTACTTAATCGCCCTTTCTTACTGCCTTTCCAGGGGCCAGTCGGAAGTACCCGTGCTCCTAAGGCCTGTCCTCTGCAGCTCCCTCACCCCCGTGGCTAGCTCAGCTGGGTCTGCCCCCATCACACCAAGCTAGGTCCTAACTTTTTCCTGGTAATCAGGAGACGCTCTTGGTTTGCCTAAATCTCTTTCCCTACTGCCACCTCTCATTTTGCAGTGGACTGTTCCTGCTGCCTCACGTTCATCTCATTTGGAAATCTCATTCACATTTGATTGAACAAAACGACTGCCACTCCCCATCCACCGGCCCAGGCTTGAGACCTAAACCCCTTTCTTCGGGCCTCAAGAGGATCCCCCACCACGTCCCTGATCCCCCATCTCCCCGAAAGCGGTCTCTACAGGGGGCAAACAACAGAGCTAGTAATCAAGGTCTGAGCCAAAGAGCCATTTGCTCCCTGTGGGCAAACGAGGTGAACCTCCGGGAGAGCAAGGCCCGAAGGTAGGCCAGGACCTTCCCCGCCTCCAGTTGCCCAACCTTCCCTTTGCGTGGCCCCTGCCTCCCAGGAGCCGGTGGAGAAGAAGCTACGCACACAATGGTGCAGCCGCTTCCCAAAGAACGGCAGCTCTGGGCGCCCTCAATCCAGCAGCCGGCAGCGAGGGCCAGCAGCCTTGAGGCCTCGGTGCGTCCCCTATTGTCCCTGTGTCGGGCGCACACGCGCTAGAGTGGAAGTTTGCTTCCTTGCCAATTCGACCCTTCCCGCTGCAGATCCTCCCCATGAGAAGAGGCCTGGGCCCCGGAGCACCGCAGCAGGGCACGGCTCCCCTCCCCCAACTCCTTTCTCTGCTGGGGGTGGTGCGGTGGCGGGTGCCTCTGATAGAGCAGCTATTGTGACCTTCCATCGAAGAGTGGGAACCCAGCCGAGTGTGTACCGCCGGCGATGGCGGGGGAGGAGGCGACTGTGTGCAAACCTCGAGTGCGGAGGGGAAATAAATAAAACTTGGCAACCTCGGGCAGTCGGGCCCTTCAGAGGGCTTTTGGTTGTGTTTAGACTCTGGTGCTTCCTAACACTAATTGCAGGCTCAAAAGGAGCAGAATTTATGGCGAAAGCCAAGGCGGCTTGTTTATAATTTATGAAGTTTTAAATGGCTGTGTCGCGGCCCCGGTCTCGCTCTGGCCTGTGGCTGTGCAAGAAGCGTCCTACCCAGACTCCCCACCCACGCCAGGAGCGACTCAGTGTAGCCCATCTGAGTCTTTCTCAGAAACCTGAGGAAATCATTCCCCAAGAAGTGAGAGCGAGGCAGAGATTTGTCCCAAGAGAACTCCCCACCCTCCTCGAGAAGGTGCCTTGGTGCAGCGGTGGCTACCTAGAGAGGGAGTCCTTAACCCCGCGCTTCGCTGGAGCCCGAGTGTGAGAGGAAGCTAATGTCAGCCAGGCTAGACACCGTTTAAAGTCTAATCCATGAAACCTTAAGCCACAGATGACACTTGGGGCCTTACAGACACCCGCAGACTCAGCAAATACTCCTGCGGTAACAGACCGCGCTGGAAAACGCCTGGAGCCACGATGCACTATGTATTTTTTATTACTCATGGCAGAAAGAGGAGGGAAAAACGGGCTGAATCTAAACAGCCTAACAATTCATCTATTTAATATTTAGCCAGTTAAGAAAGGTTGTTGTTATCCCTGCAAGGCAGAAAGCTCTTCTTTGATTTCCCTAATAGTTTAAAAAATGATTTCTTACAAGATAATTAGAAATCCTGCCTTTGGACGCAAATTTCATAGAAAACAATTTTAAGCCTTGAAAGTAGGTACTATCCCTTCAGTTGAAGTCATTTATTCTGCTGATACACTTCTACAACATACTTTAAACCTGCTCAGAAAATGTGAAATTTAGCAAAAGGATAACCCCCTCCCACCCCCAATCTAACATGCCATTTTAAAAACAGCACAAAGGAACAGGGAAACTAAATTATTTCTTGAGCCATCATTATTTAGCGAAACACAAACATCCAAAGAGAAACGATTGTTGTTCCACCAGAAGATTAGAAGTTAAATTATTTCCACACAATAGGAATTTCACCTTGTGTCACCAGGGATGTAGTAGGAGTTGCATTATTTGTCAAACCAAATAGAGATGTGTGGGACGACTTTGCTGAAATACAAAGAATTGAACCTTATCTGAAGGCGTTTGCCAAGTGCCTCCTCCCAGAGAAGTGGGTGGGAATTGTCCACCCCTAGCTAAAGCCACACTGTTATTTACAAAATGCTTATAAATCCTTGGAGACATTTCTTACCCATTTAGTACAAAGAACAAGAGTAAACAAGGTGTTTATACTTACGTTCCATTAATGAAACTTTTATTACTTTATATCATGGGGAATGTTTGCTTTCTTTAGAAATGAACCACCAACCACTATAAAGGAAAAAGTCATGACATCGTTTCCTACAGAAAAGGCTTAGGTGCATGTCTCCAAAGGATCGTTTCTTTCTTTTTTTTTTTTTTTTTTTTGCACCTTAGCTTTTTCATAGCTCAATTCTTACAACTTTGCTTCTGTCTCTATTTTTTTTTTTTGATTGTCAGGTTTTTTTTAAAGTTTTTTATTACTTAACACAGAAAAGTGAGCTCGGGCCTCCCCAGTGTGAACGCCATGTAAAAATGTGGATTTGTATCTAGAAAGGGGGGGGCAAGTAGAAACTGCAAGCAGGCTCAGTACAAAGCCCTACCCAAATCATTCCCTCCAACATCTCTAGGTTTGCATCCTCAGATTTTCCCCTTAATGTCAATAGCTGGGATGTAATCAAGTATCCCTAGAAGCAATCTAGGTACTATATTGGAGATGCATGAAAAAAAATTCAGTGGGTCAGGCTATTTGGGGGCCTTCCACAGGGATTGTTGGAAAGATAAAGGCAGTGATCTATTTGCAAGTGTGTGTGATTAACACAGATACTCTTCTGAGAATTTTTTTATTCTAAATATTTGTTCAAATAGTACCAGACAATTTGAAATCAATAAACTGTGTCGAGTTGGAGGGCTGCGGCTGTTGAGAAATGAGTAACGGGTGTGTCTACCCATGAAGGACATTTTGCGGTCTTGATCCTTTACATCAACTACAAACACCAGCCACGGTTACAACTGTTCAAAAACTACTCTCTTTAACTAATTCAGACCAAGGGGACTAAAGAGGTGAAATGTGGACCCCAGGGCCTGGGAGCGCGTTCCGAAGCTGGCTGGAGAATTCTACAAATATACACATAAATACATTAAGACGAGGATAAATAATCAGAGAAACGAAATGACTCGCTTCAAATAATAAATACAGATTGTTGAGTCCGATGCAATCCTTACAGGACGGGAAGGAGCATATAAATTAAGGTGTCCGCAACTAGGCTAGACACAGGCCAGGCCCGGAGCTCTCCGGGCTCTGGCCCTCTGCAGATCTCGCTGCCGATGGCTCTCAGACTTACCTTCGGGACACCATTACCAGGTTAGAGTCCCTCGATCCGCGGTACATGGCACCGTCGGGCTTACAGAGGACAATCCTTGCGGCTGATTTATGGCAAGTCACCCAAAGGAGGACGCGCCAGGAGGGGAGGCCCAGTCTCCTGTGCCTCGGCCGCTGTTGGCCCGAAACCAGGGAGGCTGCGACCCCGGCTAGGGTGAGGGAGGAGTCGCCCGCTGCCCTGCGGGCCCCGCCCGCCACCCCCGCCCGCCACCAAAGCAAAAGAGGTAATTGGGCCACTACTTCGGGCCGTTGGCGGCCGCTACAGATGCGTCAGTTTGGGGGCCTCGGGCAGGCGTCCCTGAGACGAGTGGTGGGCCGAGAGATCTGTGTAAGTGGGATGAGGGTCGCACGGTCCATGGTGGTGGTTTCCGGGAATCTGCGCGGCGCAACTGTAGTCCACGCTGGCTGAAGACGGATGCGAGAGGTGGCCCAGGTTGAAGACCGGCCCAGACGCGGGCGCCATGGAGTCGACGAAGTTACCGCCCACGTACACCGGGCTGCCCTGCAGGTTGGCGCTAGCGAAGCCGCCGCCGTTGCTCGCCATGGGGTGGGGCTCAAACTCGGGCGCCGCGTAACGCTTCTGCTGTGGCAGGCAGCTGCTGAGCGGCGCGGTGTAGGCGGTCAGGCCGTACATGTTGGGCTGAGATTTGGCGAACGCGGGAGGCGAGGGCGCATCGTAGGCTAGGCCCGGCACCGGCGGCAGCTGACCGGAGTAGGCCACGTGGCCGGCAGAGCCGCCGAGCGGCGGGCTGCGCTCTGGCGACTGACCGGCTGGCGAGTGCAGGATGCCCTTGGCCTTCTGGTCCTTCTTGTACTTCATGCGCCGGTTCTGGAACCAGATCTTGATCTGGCGCTCGGTGAGGTTCAGCAGGTTGGCCATCTCCACGCGGCGTGGCCGGCACAAGTAGCGGTTGAAGTGGAATTCCTTTTCCAACTCCACCAGCTGTGCACTCGTGTACGCGGTGCGCACCCGCTTGGACGCTGGGCCCGGCGGGCTCTTGTCCTCGCAGCTCTCTCCTGGACCGGAGGGAGAGAGAGGGGCGCTGAGAAGGAGAGGTGGAGACACCCAGGGGTGGAAGGGGTGCTTCCCTTGTTCCCTCCTCTTCCCTCTCCTCCCCCCACTTTAATCCTGGCTGGAGTCGGGGAGGGGCTGTTTGGAAGGTGAGATTCTGAGAAGAAACTCACCAGCCCCGAGCCTACTAATCAGTCGCACCTGAAACCCCCATCTGCCGCCTGAGGTTGATCCTCTGTCCAACCCCTCCCCTCCCCTCCCAAAGGCCGTGGAGGAGTTTAATGGGAGACTAGTAGCAGCTGGTAAGGCCTCTGCTCTGTCAAAGAAGGGCCAGACTTCTTTGAACACTCCTCCTAGCCTCCTAGCCTCTGCTGGGGGAGGGGAGTGAGGGAACAGTCCCAGCCTGCCTTGCTCAGGGGCTGGCTCCTGGGCAATGTACCCAGGAAGCGTGGACTGAGGATGGAGATCTTAGCACCTCACTCCAGCCCAGCTACACCCAAAAAAGCTTTGCATCCAAATGCAGGGAGATGATAAACCATAAAATTACTGCCCCAGAGTTTTGGAGGATACAAGGCTAGGCTGGGAGCATATGAGTATTGCGGTGCTAGCACCAGCAGCCTCAACACTGGTTTCCACCACCCCTGCCACCTCTCAGCAGCTTGTCCACTCCCTCACTGGGAAGACAAATGGATTTCTCCTGGGAGGGAGGGCCTGTGCCTGCAGCTGGGAAGGAGGGGCAGGAGAAGGAGCTTACAGGCTGGAAGATACTTTCCCTCTAGGAGCAGCAGCCCCAGAGCAGCAGGCAAACTAGAGACCTGATAACAAGCTAGCTACAACTCAGGCGGCAAAGTGGCCCTGAACCTGCAAGCAAGTTCATCTACTTGAAGATAAACCACATCAGGGAACAAAAGGCCAGAAAATTTCAGGAATGGAGCAGGCTGAGAAGAGAGAGAGGCAGCAGGCCTCAGAGCTCCTGTCCCTGCCCATTGCCCACATACCCTGAATGGACCTAGAGAATATCTTCTCAACTCTAGAGTCTCCCTTTGCAGGGAGAGAAGCACAAGGCTGCCCCTGTTTCAGAGCCTATCCTCCTCTCCTAGGATATGCCCCTCCCTACTATGGATTTGCTGGGATGGGGAGAATTGGGTTGGGTGTAAAGCACTTAGGATGGTTCTTAACATAGCACTTCATAGACTTTAGTTCTTATTAACTTAAGAGACTGGGAATTCATGTGACGTGGACTGCATAGCCACCTGGGCTCAGGGAATCATACCTGTCTTCAAGTTTTGAAGAGCTACTGGATGGAAAAAAGGAGCTGAGTTATGGCCAGCAGCCCAGGAAAGCAGTTATTAGGTCAGTATAGGGAAGAGCTGTCTATTAATAACTATGAGACTTGCCCAGCTATGGCACCAACAATCTGGAATGGAAGTTAGTTCCCTGTCACTGTAAGGGTATGACCCCAATAAGGAACACTAAAAAGAAGGGACATTTCTGTGTCAGGCATTTAGACATATGGCCTCCAAGGTTGTACTTCCAGCCTGAGTTTCTTGGTTCCTAAGTGAGCTAGCTTCTTGGGGTCAGTGTGGTGGGGATTTAGTCCAGGGTGAAGCTCCCCCTGAGAGCTACCTGCAGTGGCACAGCTGTTCTTCTGCTTGGAGTTCTGCCGGGACTCTTTCATCCAGGGGAAGATCTGCTTGCTGATGGTGGCTGAAGAGCCAGAAGCATTGGGACCACCCTTGGCCTTCTTGGCAGGCACTCCACCTCCGGGATTGGTGGGTGAGGATGGGGGCAGGGTCGGCGGTGGAGGAGGGGGCTGTGGTGGCTGCTGCTCTGAGTTCAGACCAGGAGGCTGACTGCCACCACCCCCACCCTGGCTGTTGCCAGTGCCAGGCCTCATGCAGCTGCCATTGAGTTCAGCCCCTTTGTGGGATGGCGCCCGCAGGGGTGCAGAGCTCTGGATAGAGCAGGCAGAACCTGGGTAATCAGTGTCCAGGGAGTTGGCAGCAGCAGGGGGTGGATAAGGCTGATGAGGGGCACTGTAGCCATAAGTGTCAGTGGCTTTGCTGTAGCCATAGCCTCCAAAAAGTCCTGGGTTGTCATAGTAAGCAGCCTTCTGCATCGTGCACTCAGGAAGCTCCAGGGCCTGCTGACCCTGCTCAAATAACATTGACCACCACTGTCTCCTTCACTGCCACCTCCAATGTCTGCCAAATCCTGAGAGAGCTGGGGCAGCCCCAGGCTCCAGTAGACCTGCAGAGAAGAAAAGTGAGAGGCCCCAGCAGGACTGTCATTGGCAAGACCAATCAATATAGAAGGACTAGCTTAGGCTCTCTGCTTCTCACCCACTTCATAGTGGGGAATCTGGAATTTTATGAAATTCAACTTATTTGAACCCTTGGAAAAGTCAGAAGTTATTTCTCAAAGGCATAAGAAAATATATTTTTTTCTTTTTAGTTACATCCAAAGAAAGGGACTTTTCTTTTTTTCCAGATACAATTTTCTTTCTCCAAGAGTGTCAATTTAGCATTTGATACTGCATCGAAAAGCACTTATGGACTTACACACTTTAATGGCGGATTCTCCCACTTGACTTTGAGTTCCTTGCAGGCAGGGAGTGTGTCTTATTTATTAATATATTCCTAACATCTAGCCCAGGGCCCCAAATATAGTAAGTGCAACAAATGCTTATTGAGTGAGTGAATGAATGAATGGACCGATCAACCATGGGACCATCTCAGGGTTTTGGTGGGCAAAAGAAAGCCGTATAACTCACTCAGAATAGCCAGAGTGCTCAACAGAATATCTCCCCCACCTGGTTTCAGAATCTCAGCATCCTTCATGAAGACCCAGATAGTCCACCTTCTGGTAACAGGGTGAGAATTGGCCCAGTTAGCTCTGTGGGTCAGCTGTGAAATCCACTAGGAGATAAAAACCAAGAATAGAACTTGAAGACTCCGGACTTATTTTGAGGCTAGAAAATGTTTCTTCTCTTTCATCTACCTTTTTCTAGACTCCTAACTTGGTCCTCCACTACTTTTAAATGGATACCCTGAAAATGGGTGAAGAGATTTAGAATTTGAAATGCAGGGAGCAGAGATAAATGGAGAATGCTTTCCAACGATCATTTTTTATTCTGCACCTATTGTGTAGATACTATTTACCTCTGCTCTGCATCCTCCATTCTACCACCACTATCTAACTCACAGCCAGTGAGAGAGCTTCTTTTGGCATAATGAATGGACCCAGAATTGGAATTAGAAGGAGGGAAAAAACACCTAAGAAAAATTCTACTACCCCTTTTGTGTCCTCTGACTCTTGATAGACATTTCCCTTCTTACCCACCCTCCCCATTCTCCTGAAAGGCTCCCAAGGAGTTAAAGTATAACTAATACATTCAACTACTTTTGTCTACTTGATAAAGAAAACTCATTGGTCAGCTCCCTGGCCTTAATTCTTGGTCTCTTCTTTTGAGCAACTTTTTTTACCCACAACTCCCTGTCCTACCTACATCATGGTCACCAAGGTGGACCGCGTTATCTAGACAACTTATGCGGCCTCATGGATTTGACCACTGGTACCAAAATCACTTCCTAGTCATTCATTTACCCTCGCCGTCACCACAAAGCCTAACTAGATTTTAAAAAATCAGTTAGGCCAGGTGACTCAGTCAGTTGGAGCATGGTTGCCCACACACTGAAAGGTTGTGGGTTCAATTCCTGGTCAGAACATATACCTAGGTTCTGGGTTTGACCCCCAGTCGGGTCATATGTGGAAGGCAACTAATAAATGTTTCTCTCTGTCTCCCTTCCTCTCTCACTAAAATCAATAAAAACATATCCTTGGGTAAGGATTTTTAAAATAATTTTAAAATAAATTAAAAATTACTCATACTAGCCTCTGTTTGGTACTATTATTGCTCATTTTTGTTCTAAAATATAAATGAATACGCCACTTATCTTGATAGGAGGCCCTTCTCAATAGAATACTAGGATGTTGTATTTTAGGAGTTGTTTCTAAAGTTGTTATTAAAGGTATGCAATTAGGGCATCTACTCAACAAAGCTGATCTTAATCTTTCTTTCAATTCATTGTCTATGTTCTCTGACTCTTAGAATTGCTGATTATCAAATAGACAGCTACCTCCTAGTTCTACGACTAATATTTATGTGTCCCCAGGCAAAGGCACCAGGGACCCTGAGTTTGCTGAAGTTTCTGTACTATTCTGGGGTCCTGCTTCCAGTCTTAAACTGTGGGCTCCCCGGATGTCAAAATGGTCACATTTGACACTGTGACCAAGAGAACTCGCTGCTGCTTCTGTCATTCCACTTACAACAGTGGAAGAAAAACATCCCCTCTTGCCTCCCAGGTTGACCAAGTTATCTTGGTAGGTGAACCAGTCATATTTACAAAGGTTCTTTAGGAACTGACCAGGTCTTTGAAACAGATGGCTTCACATGTGTATTTGTTCCTATGGCATATTCCTAGAAAACACTCTGTGTACAGATGTCAAAAGTGCAAACAGTGGGCATCCTCATGGGTAACCACGGAGTCTGTCCTCTGTTTTCACTGAATTCAGGGACTTCAAGGCACACACAATGGTGGTTCTCCACACCACCATCCACCTCCCTCGCAGCCATGGCAGCAGCCCTCTCCTAAATGGGAAGGACTTTGCTGTCTCCCCCAAATCCCAAAATATACTGTGCCCCAAAGAAGCCACTGCTTCTAAAACAGAACCTGAGAATATTGTCAGAAAACTTTTAAAAAAAAAGCTTATTTCTTTCCAGAAATCCCTATTCCCTGTGAACTCTGCCTGAACCTAAAAAGCAGGAACGGGTCATAAATCACTTGGACAATGGTCAACTGTTCAGTGGCTCATCTTTTCGACCACCCCCCACCCGTTCTTTAAGGCTTTCTTTTCTCACCCTTTGGTACCTCTGCTCATTTGGGCTCTGGGACCCAAATGCCTTGGGGTGAAGACAAGCCCCTGTAGGGGGAGGGGCAGTCATCCAAGTCCTCAACAGCCCTTTCCTCTCACTCCTCCTCTCCTCCCCCGACGCCCCCCGCCCCCCCAGACCAGGGAACCAGCGGGGCAACCTCTCCAGAACCCTGCCGGCGCCACCCCGGCCCCTCTTGGGGAAGGGGCGCCAAAAGGGGGTCGAGATCATCCCTTCTGGAGCTCCCGAGAAGCTGATGGAAGGAAAGCGGCCTCTAAGCGACCACCACCCGCCGGCTCCCCAGGCCGCGTTGCCCGCCGCACCCACCGCGCCTCTGAAACAGCCGAATCCAGATACTTGCTCACTGCACTTAATTCTGCCCGGGATCAATACCTAATATGATACCGAATAAATAAAAGGCGCTCACAGCGGCCAGGGGACGGGGTTATTAAGCAGCTGGAGCTCTCACGGTGCATATCAATGCACCTGTCATTGTGGTTTGTAACAAAATTTATGACTGCGAGCGCTGCGGCAGTAAACGCTTCAGTAAGGAATGAAAAGAAAAACACGTCCCCAGGCCCGGCACTTCTCAGAAGTGGAAAACGGACTGAACGTAGGAGGAAGCGCGGCAAAAGAATGCCCTACTCTGCACTTTTCCCGGCCCGCGCCCCCGGAGTAGGGGGACTATATATAAAGTGGCCGGTGCCGCCCCTCGGAGCAGCTCGGCCGGGCGCCCGGACGCGGCAGGGACGCGCGCAGCCTCGCCGCCGAGGCCGAAGACCTGCTGCCCGCAGGGCCCGGGCCTCCCGAGGGCCCGCTCGGGGGTCTCGCGGAGGCCGGCCGGGCGCCAGGCTGCCCGAGGCGGCCGTGGGAAGGGCGAGGGGCTTGGGGATGGAACGGGCGGCCGTCTCCGGGCCGGACTGGCGCTCTCTGGTCGTAAATCACGGATAGGTAGAGGCGGGTGGTGCAAGTTGAAAGAAAAGAGGGCGGCGGTGGCGTGCTGGTCGCATCTGTCAGTCTCACATTTTTCTAAGGTTCGTTCTAGTTGCCCTCGGCTCCTCTCTCTGTTTTGCCTAAACCAGGACCTTGGAAGCCCCCCCCCCCCATCTCTTCTGGCAGGGACGGCCCTTGCTGGGTAACCCCGTTAACTCACTGGAACTGAGCGAGGATTCTTCCCTCCCGTTGGCTTCACTACTTCGGGATTTTGGAACTACCCCCTTTAGGGCGTGCTCGGAAAGGGGGGTGTCTCTCACAGCTTTCTGCCCAAGTTCTCCTGCTTTCTCAGCCTGGGCCTCTTTTGCCCTATGAGGAGCACTGGACGGGCCTTCTAAATCACTCTTGTTTAGCCCAGATAACTCAGTACGCGTAATACACCCTGCATTTAAGGCACTGGGCTCACTGCATTAAAATGCCATAAATTTGAAGGCCGACGATGGGTTATCATGTAACCGCGGCAGTTCACACTGAGGTGATCCACCTCAAAGCCGCCCTTTGTTTCATGTCTTGATGTATGAATCCTGAGATGGCTACCTTGAGGTGCAGGACAGATGAACACGGAGTGGAAATTATTTTTTTAATCACGTCACTCACAATTGTGTGTATGAGTGTGTATATGTGTTTTCTTGAATTTTGTCTCTAACTCTTTTTGTAGGTTCTTCGGGTTCCTTTTGATATTCTGTTCAGGCGGATCTGGAACAAAATGGAAAACTCCAAGTGGCAGCCGGTACTTACAAACACATATGGAGAGGATTTACCCTCTTTAAAGATGTCATAATCAATGTGAATATTGTAAAATGTGACTGCGGCCATTCAGGGTGCCTTCTCTCAGGCAGAAAAGAGACCCGTGGCTCCTGGGGAGCAAGAATCCTTTAACACGAAAATCCTTGACTGGTCAGGAGAAGGGGGAGTTGAATCACACCCTTGGCCAGGGGGTAGGCCAAGTATGTCAGAGGCACAGAAAAACTAGTCCCTCTCCCCCTGCTCCAGCCAAGCTTTAAATCCTCCAGGGCAAGCCCACCCTTCTAATAGCAGAAGAGGGGACTGTGCAGAATTGGAATGGGAGGGAGGCTACAGCATAGCACCAGAAAAGGTCCGTGAATTGTGTAGATGGGCCTGGGTGAGTCCCAATCAATGGTTGCCCAGGCAGCCTGAGTAAAGTGGGAACTGGGTACTATTTCTCCGTTTGTACGTTATACATTGATGGTTTCCCTGAGTTTATTATATTCCAGTAAGTACCGGCCACATTCCTGACCTGGGTTTCCCACCCAGCTGCTTAAGGATCAGGCTGCAAACCACCTAAGAAAGAAACATCCTTCTTACCTTTACCCCCAAACAGACGGAGCTGCCCACCACTGCCGGAGCTCAGTGGGTACCTGCCCCATCAGGTTAAAGTAGAGATACAATCCCCCCACTTGCATCTGTCCTGTGCAATTTGTCGACTCAGTAGTTTGCAAACACTAAACCGTGCTGGGGAAGCCCCACACAAAGCGTTCCGGGCCCTTTTAAAGACTAGAGCGAGCAGCCATAAGCCTTTGAAGTGACCTTTGGCTCACGCGGCAATAACTCACCCTTAATGAACACCCAACGGAAGCACCTCGGAGAGATCCCGGCCGGGTAGAGATCCTAACATCACGCCTGGACTTCAGCTTCCCAGCCGGCCGGGATCCAGGGGGTCCACTCTGCTGGGCGGGCCCCAAGGGCTTCTCAATGAGGCGCGATGTACCCGGACCCAACGACCTGACCAGCAAATCCCAAAGCCGCTTTGTATGATACATTCACGTGGACGGACGTCAACTTTTGCTGCTTGATTTATTTATTTTTTTTAAAAAAAGATGTTCCTTAAAAGTAGGAACTTCCCCTCAGAAGAATGGCTAAATTGGGAACCCACCCAGAGCCCCGATCCCTGGATGCAGGTAGCTAGATTTCGTTTTCTCAGCCGCGGAGGAATAGGGTGAGTTTGCAACTGGGCATTGAGGTGCTCTATACACTCTTGGTACAAGAGGCTTAGGGAGAGAAAAGAAGACCCCAAGGTGGCCAAAAGTGGGCCACCCAAAGCCCCCACCACCTTCCCCTGGGCTCCCTCCCCAGTGCACCCACCATCCACCCCGGTGGACTTCAGCCTCTTGCTTGTCCAGAATGGAAGACTTAAACCAGCTGGCTTCCGTCCACCAGCTCAATACCTTTCCACAGACAGAAACTGGGAGAGCAAAACCCCTGGGAGAGCTGTCAAAGAGGAGCTGGTCCTGGGCAGGCCTGCCGATACCTCACCCCCTACCAGTACCCAGGAAAAGTCTTTAGGATAGGGAGCCTTTAGGATAAGGTGCGGATTATTGAAAATTTCAAGAAGTTATAAGTGAGTGCTCCATGGGGCCAAATGAAATGCTGCTCGTAGTAATTGGATTCAGCTGACTAAGTTGGCCAGCGCACAGCTCCAAGGCAGCAAGCGAAGAAAAATGTCCAGTGACTCTAAGTTCTGATGAAGCCAACCACAGGCGATTGACAAAACAACTTTGCTGCCCTCCTTTGATGGCAACTCCCCTGGAAGTCGGTCCCTCTCTCACTAGCGCCCAGTCCTAGCCTGGGCTGAGGGAGTGCTCCTTGCTTTGTGGGTTCCTGCCCCATAAAGGCCCAGTCTGACTCAGCCCTGTGGCATTCCCTTGAGCGTGGAGCCCTTTATTGGGACTCAGGTTGCTCCTCTCTCAAACTGTGGTCTCTGGAAAGACCCGGGATGGATTGTCCTGTCCTCCCCATGCCAGCAGCCACAGGACATAGTAAACAAAAGGATGGATGGGATGCTGGAGTCAAAATGCAATTTACCTTTCTTCCTGGATCTTTGGGAAGAAGGACCCAGAAGCCCTAAACCTTTCTCTGCCACTCTTGCAGTCAAAACCCTAGATTAGTGCAGGGGAGTGTGGAGGAGATTCCAAACTCTTCTGACTAGTTTGGAGGTTCTCTTGAATTTGGGGAGAGAATCTTGAGTGGTACTTTAACCTTCCAAGAAAAAAAATTAAGCCAAGAGCAAGAGATAAAGGCCTATGTATGTGGAGCTAGCTCCCTGAACAATGCAGGGAGCTGGCTGGCCACAGAGTTTATTTTAAATACATATAAATCAACCTGCCTGCGCCCAGCCGGGCAGCCCAAGACACTGAATTAATATGATGCTCCATCTTACTTTGGCGTGACAGTGTAAAAAAAAAGTTTCTTTTTATTCATTTTCAGCCCAATCTCATAACTGCACATTTACCCCCCCAATACTTCCTTCAACCCCCAACCCCCTCACTGACCGACTCCTCAAACTGCCACCTTCCTCTCCCCACCCCATGCCACCGGCCACCCTCCAAGTCTGGCAAGGTAATGTGTCCTCCGAACCTTTGGGTAGGCGGGGAGCATTCCCACAAAGCGAGCCTTGTTACGATTAATCACCGTCCTCGATGTATATGTAGAAGTATATCTAGGTCTGCGCAGGCTGCCTCAACAATTGGCAATAATCAAGATCACAGATTACACAAAATAAATCATATTTAGTATCCCACTCAGGGCAGCAAGCAGCCCCCTGCCCAAAGATTTCCATTTTGTCATGCATTTGCTTACCTGGATCCCAATTTATCATAAACCCGGTGTCCTCGGCCTCAGAGTGGGCGCCAGTGGGGGGCAGAGCTAGCCTTCCCCCTTTGTCTGCAGACAACACTGTCCCAACCCTGGTCTTGCGTGCTCGCTGACGCGGCCATATACCCGAGCACACAGAATTCCCGGTAGAACGGAACCAGGCTGAGGTTCAACTACCAATAAACGCAGGAGGAACGAGTTCGTAGTCCCCAGGCTGGCTTCGCCTGCTCTGCGCGCCCGTCGGTCCACCCGCCCGCCTGTCCGCTCACAGGCCCAGAGCGGTGGCTACCCGTGCCCCCACCCACTCCTGGGTTCCTGCCCAGCCCTCCCAAGCCCCCCAGAGCTCGGGGGTTTGTTTTGCTTTCGGAATGTGGTCCTTTCTGGATTTGGAGAGAGCCCCGGAAACCCCCTCATAGTCGGGAAACACAGACGCTGCCTTCAAATGCCAGCATATTTGTTCACGTGACCCCGGGGGAAGATTGTACTGATTGAGACTGAAACTTTTACACCATCCAGCCCCCGGAGCACAGCCAGGCCTGGGGGCTGGGAGGATGGGCAGGAGGCGTGGGATCCGGGCCCCTTCCCAGGGGCAGACATTGGAGGGTATGAGGATGAAGGAAAGCCCCCATCTCGCTGCTCTGGACAGACGTAGTCCCAGTCTGGCCGCTGGCAGTGGGTCGGGGGCGCTGGGAGCCTCTCCTCCTATGACCCCTGACCCTGGCCTGGCCTACCTCGAGACTGGTCACGGGATGGAAATTTTACAGGCCGCCTATCTTAGAGGCTTCTCCGCAGGCGACTGTGGAGCATCAGATGCCCAGGGTCCCCTTGGCTCCCGGTCTGCACCCAAGTTCCCCCTCTTCCTCAGGCACCAGGGCAAGGTGCCGCCTAGGCTAGGGAGCACTTTCCCCTTCCCTGGGCAAGACAATCGCGTTGCAGCACAGTACAGGCTCCGGTTGGCGCCTCCAGCGCACTGACGAGGCCCGTAGTCCCACCACAACCACCGCATCGCCACTGCTTGAGGCCTTGGCTCCGCCGGCAGACGCCCCAGACAAGACGCAGCTCTGAGCGCCAGAACAGGCGTGCGAACGGCAGCCGGTTAGCACCCAGAGCGGTTCCCGAGCTGTTCCCCTCTGCACCTTTGTCACTTCACCCCGGGTCCTGCGAGGCCTGCAGCGGCCGAGGTGCCCAGCGGCTGTTTGCCAGGACCTGTGAGCCTCCGGATCTGGGCAGGGCCCGCTGATCCCACAGGCTGCGACTGCAGGACTGCACAGCCGGCCGTGCCTTCCCGCTTCCTGCGGCACCTTTAAGAAGGCGCGAGCCAGATTTATCTGGGGGAGGAGGGAACTTATGTTTTAGAAATATTAAATCAAGACAGGTTCGCAGCATTCTTTGAGAGGTCGGTGAAATTCACGGTAACAATTCTGCATGTGGTCCAGAGAGTTAAGATGCGGCAGGCAAGCGGGAGCCAGCTTCTGGCCCTCCAGCGAGACTCCCCGCCTCACCCCGCCCCACCTGCACCCCAGAATCCCACACCACGGAGGGGTCTCCACCCCTTTCCTGAAGTCTCCCTTTCATGGCCAGCTCTGATCCTCAGCGGCAGTGGGCACGGAGCAAATGCCCCGTCGCTGCTTGCAAGGTCTCCAAAGGGCAAATGTGCTCTGCAGCCGCAAAGAGCCTGGGGAAACGGGGTAAGGTTCTCCGCATCCCCATTCCAGAGGCTGGGGAAGACCCAGAGGGCAGGTCGAGGCTCGAGCTCCCAGACCTGTCAGCCGGCCCCTTCTTTTGTGCACCTGGCTGCGCCTGGCTGGAAGCCCACTCGGGGAGCCTCATGGAGCTGGACCGTGGGTGCCCCATTCCACCCCCGCCAGGAGGACCCGCCCCCTAGCCTCCCACTAGGGGCGAGCAGCCGGCCCGCAGCAAGTGTTAATCTCCAGCCAAAGAGGGGGGCCCCTTTGCGGGAATTTGTCTCCAGGAAAGGATCTAAGCCTTCTTCAATCGGAGCATATGTTCATAGAGCAATAAACCGGAAAGATTTACAGTCCTCGCCCGGCCCCCAACAGCCTCGCACCCTTTCAGGAATTACTTACGATGATTTATCACACCAACCCAGGCAATTGTCACACTGATAAAATAGCCCGGGCCGGTGCCCGCCAAGCCCGGGCCTTGGGAGGCTGTTGGCTGCCAGGCTGCCAGCAGGGCTAGAGAGGCGGGTTATTTTGTGTTGTTGTTTTTGTTTTTTATGTGGGTTCCTCTCCCGGCCTACCAGGAAATGTGAAGTTCGGTTGGAGTGGGTGGGGTTGGGGGGTGGGAGGGGAGCCAATTCTCATTGAGAAAAAGGCAAGTAACTTGGAGGAAGCACCCGGAATCTGTACTAGAGTCACTTGCAAAGCACATAAACATTTGTCATCTTTGAATAATTGAATTAATGTGTTATTGTTTGAATGTATAATTCATAATGGAGGAAACTCTGTCTCTGTCTGACGGGGAAATATACACACACCAAAAAAGAAATCATAAGACACACAATCCCCAAACAACCACCGAGAGCAGCTAGCCTCCGAGAGCAGAAATCATCCTCAAAGCCAAGAGAGGGAAGCGGGTGAATAAAGAGGCTGTCCTTCCCGGCATCCTGGCGGGAGGGAGTCGAAAGCTAGAGGAGAATGCCCCCGGCCCCCATCCCCTGTCTCCGGCACACTGGGGGTGGGCTGGGGTGGGAGGAGAGCAGAGTGGCCCTGGAACCTTGAATCTCCTTGCAATGCATAAGAAAAAAAGGCTGAAAAGGGAGAAAGCGAGAGATACAGCCTTTGCATCTCCTTCTGGCCTCTCCTGCATACCCCTTCGTCCAGGTTTCCGCAAGCCCCAGGGTCTCCCACTCCGGAGGCAAGGACTTCTTTAACTCGCTTTTATTTTAGATCACCCCCCCCAAAAAATTAAAAATACATAAATAAAAAGGAAGAAGGGAAAATTCCTTGCTGGGATGACAGAAGCAGCAGAGCTTGGGTGGGGAAGGAGGGGATTGGGAGAAGCAACTCGGAAATCATTATCTGTTGGTTAAAACCTGCCTGGGGTAAAATTTCAACTCGATTTTATAGCCTCCTATTATGACGCAAAGAAAAATTTACGACCCTCGCTTGAAAAGAGGGCTGGGGCCTTTTCTCACCGGTTTAAGAATAGGCGGCAGATGCCGTGACAGCGACCATTGTTCCCGGTAGACACAGGCGACCGGGCAACCTCGGCCCCGCGTGCGCCAGGCGCGTCCCCCAGCCGGCCAGTTTTTACAACTCCTGTTGTCTCCGAACAGCCTGTGCGCACCCTCGCCCCCTTTCTTCTCTCTCTCTCACACACACGCACACACACACTCGGCCACACTCAGTAATTTTTCATAAGCGCAAAGCTTTGCTGAACCAAAGGTCACCATCCAAGCCACTAACAACTTCTCGCCAGCGCGTGGTTCCAAATCAGGAAGCAAAAGGAACTATTTGTCAGCGGCCCTGACAGCTAAATTCATTAAGGATTTAAATCTGAAGAAATAAAAGTCGCCAAAATATTTACCTGCCGGCTGCACTCCCCTGCGCACGCCGTGTGGGGGGCCCCCTGGGCGGGTGATATTCTTGGGATCCCTGCACTTTCCAAGTCGAAGAGAGCCCTTTGCGTGGCAGATTAATGACGACTCCGTGTTTCTTAAGGGACGTGCTGAATTAATTATTTCACCAATCACGTGGTCGGGACTTGTAGAAATCTATTCTTATCATCTTCCTCGCACTTTGAAAATTCTCCGGGTTATGAAAGGCCCTCCCCCAGCTGCCGGCGAGCCCCGGCCGCCAGCCCGGCGCGGGGGGCGGGGAGGGCTCCCCAACATGGCGGGCGCGCGGGCGGGAAGCGCGGCTCGCTCGCCCGCCCAGGGGCCGGTTTACTGTACTGGACTCGGGCGGGCTGGGCTGCGCGCTCGCGGCGTCCTCATCCAGCCGGTGATTCAGTGCACACAGTCTATTGATGTATTGGTGGGCACAGGAGGAGCCATTAGCCAGAAGACAGGCAAAGGACAATCATAAAATTTGTCTGAATATTTAAACTTCTGTCTACGCACTTATAAATACACATGTCCACGCGTCTGAGGCGAGCGCTTCCATATATTAAGGACACATGTCTGATTTTACGCATTCTGCTTATTTCCTGTCTCGAGCCAGGCCCTCCCACCCCATCTACTTTGGAACTCCTGTCTTGGCCCCTCTTCAAGGCGAGGCCAAAACGTGAAAAAGCCCTCGCGATAAAAATAGCGCACGCCACTTTTTATAGTGGGGAGTGTTTATTGTCGTCTGGAGGGCGGAGTGGGGAATGGGCGAAGGAGGGGCAGGTGCTGGAGGCCCCGGTGGGGCTGAGCAGCACAGGAAAAGTAGAAGGAACCCAAGATTGGAGGCCAGTGGGGTTAGGTCAGAGCAGCCACCGGCCAGTTCCAGCTTTGCCCAGAACCCAGCGTGTCCACCCACTCCCAGAGTTGGGGGGTGGGGCCGTCTCTCACCCACCGGTTCCAGGGGCTGAAGGGGTCTGGGGCTGACTGGAGCCATGCAGAAAGCCAGCCTGGAGTCTCCTTTGAGGCCAGTAACTTATTTTCCTTTCAAAAATAGTGCCCACCACCCAACAGCCTGAATTCAATCCTAGGCTTCCCAATGCTCACAAAATATGTGCTGGTCAAATTGGGAGTATGTATGTATGGGGAGGATGTAATGTAATGATAGAATTGCTAAGCCTTACACAGTATAAACTTCATATGCCAGGCATATTGCAGAAAATTTTAAAAGTGCTTATACTAAACATTAGCTTTCAGAAGACTTAATGGAAAATGCTTTTGTGGAGGCACCAAACAGGAGGGAGATTTTGCTATACCTTTTATTATTTCAAATATAGATCAATGAATTACATCAAAACTACAGGCAACAATTAGTATAAATAATACTTTAATCAGTGGCAGCAGAACATTGGTCGATTCTATGTAAAAAGTACCTTGTGTGAAACACATCATGGGCTGACTGACAACGTCTTCTCCCAACAAAAGACTGCAATGGACAGAGTGAGACGGGAGTCTGAGGGGCAAAGTCCTCAGCAAACACTCCATTCCCCCTAGTCACGACCCCAATACAGCTTTTAAAAAAACACCAAAACAAACTCTTCTGGCTCATATTTGGTGGAACAAAATAGAAACAAATACAAGCAAATGGGCACTGAGTCTTTCTCCATCCAGCTTTCTGCAGAGCACGTTCCCAGATGGAAACTCATTTCCTTCCCTGCCCTAGGTAACGTTGGGGGGCCCTGCTTCTTCCCTGCCCCATTCCTGTAGGCCCAAATGGACGGTGGGGTCCAGTTGGGACCCCAGGGTCTTGAGCTGCCCTCCAGGCCATCCATGCTCCATTAACATTTCAAAAGACAATCCCTGGAAGCTGAGAAGGATAGCTGAGGACTTATAAACAAAGAAGTTGTTTCTCTGATTAAGTTACTTTCCTAAGTAATGGGGCTATGTTTGAGAATGAGCTTGGATTTTCTTCATCAAAACATGCCACTTGGCTTTCTGCTGGGACAGGGGTAAAGCCAGTTAAGTAATTTTGGCATTTGGTCTAAAGCTAGGGTAAGGGACCTGAACTTTTAGGAAGGGGGAAAATCTATATAATAATCTCTATAATATACAGGGGATTGGCAAAAGTAGGTTTATAGTTGTGAGTACGTGAAACACAGAGTTTATCCTTCTATTATTATTAATTACTGTATTATTCATTTGTAATACAACTCTAAACCCACTTTTGCCCACC
Source organism: Sturnira hondurensis (assembly GCF_014824575.4). NCBI lineage: Eukaryota > Metazoa > Chordata > Mammalia > Chiroptera > Phyllostomidae > Sturnira > Sturnira hondurensis. The sequence continues at coordinate 39,865,774 of NW_028076767.1, forward strand.
CATGTATATGTAGTTGGATGCTGTGAAAATATATACTTCTCTCCCCTCCCAAGGAGAAGTTACACATATTCACAGATTTGGGTTTAAGGAATGAATCTTAGCAACTTTTCAACTTGCCTGAGGATAGCGGCTCTTTTCAAATGCTACATCCAAAGACCGCTCTCCATGTTCGAGGGAAAAAAAGAAGAGAAGGGTAGTTAGAGTCCAAAAGGTTAAGGGTTTAGAGGTCAGTCCTCCCGGCTGAAATACAGCTAATCGAATAGAAAATTTGTCCTCTGGATGAACCTGATTCTGTAATTTAGCCCCGAACTTCAGTAAAATACCTTTTCAGCTTCTCAACGTGAGGGCGTCAGAAAAAAGACATCTTGACTATGTATGAACTCTGTGCTTTTTGTCATAGAAACAATGATGGGAATAATGCAGGAATATCCATCTTTAATATCCCGACATGCTGATATTCAAGTATTGCCATGTGCAAGTCTGAGAGCCAGGCTCACCCCAAAGAGGAACAAAGAGCTGTCCCCGGGGTCTCATACAAAAGACCAAGGCTTGGAGGATACTTTAGAGAAGTGGAATTTCAGCCTAGAGACTCCAGTGAATACCTGCCCTCAGCTCTCAGGAGACACTGAACCAAAGAACACGACTGCTGAGAAAAGTCTTTTCTTTCCCCTACACTGAAATGTATTTTTAAATTACCACTGAGACCTTCTAAAGTATTCTGAAGCACTGAAAAACTAACCCCAATTCTGAGTCTCTCTTTCAAGCTCACTCTTTCTCTCTCCCCACTTTTATCACTTCTCGATAGCTACAACCTGAGAGGGGGGTTTGGAGCCTGAGGCTTTGGGGTTTAAATTTTTGAAGACTTTTTTCATTTGAGTATATGAACTCTGGTCATTACCTTTGACTCTTTCCCCTTATCCCTAAGGGTCAGCATTTTAGGAAAATGAGCTTTGAACCCTTACCAGGCATGGCATTAGAGAAATGACTGAAGAACACCTCTCCTGTTGTCTGAGGGTTGTTTTAAACCACTATTCTCAGGAAGGAACAGGGCCTGACAACTTTTGTACTTTTACAATTTCTGCTTCTAATTAAATGGGTTGAGAAAAACTTCTTTAAGATATGTTTTAAAAATAAAAACCTCAGGGGAAAACCCCTGAGACCAACTTTTGTGGACTTCTAGATTCAATTAATTTTTTTTCTTTTTTAAAGTAAGACTTCCTCTACTTCCCAGCCTCTCCCCCCACCCGAATACCCCCTCTCCCATATAGGCCATACACCAATTCTTATAAAAATATTACTATATGGGTTATTTGGGCATTTGGAATTCAGTTGGAACAGAAAATTCAGCCATTATCTAATGACCCAGAACATAGAGGTTTTGTTTTCTTTCCCCAGAAGAAAAATGTTGGACCATTTGTTTCTTTCTTTTTTCCTCTTTCCTTTAATCACTCAGAACTTGTTGTAGCACAGTGCTGAAAAAAGCACATATGGAAACATATTTTCAAGAACTCAACTCAGAGTGGACCCTTTGCTTCCCTCTAGTAGGGCTAAGCCCCCCCCCCATTTCTGGGGAATAGGGAGGGGGTGGGGTTCAAAATACCAGTTACAGCCAGAAGTCCACACATCTCTGATTCTGCCCTTTTTTCCATCTTAAGGTTTTTTGGCACTAAGATGTCAGTTATTCCTGTACCCCATTCCCCAGCAAATAAATATTTAAGCAAATATAATCTAAACATAAAATAACCCGTTTCCACTTCCTTCTTAGACTCATTTCTTTGGGCATGGGGCCAGTGGGAACAATATATATATATATATATATTTCTTCACACTGGAAATTAAATAGACAACCCAGAAAGTTCAGAAATCCTGGCCCAGCTCTCCTGCTTCCACTTAGCACAGAGGTGGCCAACGTGCTGCCTCAACTCCCCCACGTTATTAAACCACAAAGATCCCTGGAGGGGTGGGGTGGGGGAGGATGTTCAAATTCACACTGGGATAAAGCATTCAACCTTCACTTGCAAATTCAAGATCCAACAGCGGAAGGTTTTTCATGAGTTTAATGACTCACCAAGGTTTTGTGTTCTCAGTAGCTCCTGCCATACGATAATATACTTAGAGAGAGAGAATCCCGCCCTCCCCTTCCACCCCCGCACCCGCTCCAGGGAGGGACTGCCCTCGGGCAGGATGCTAACCTAGTCCGAGGGCGGCCTGCGTGTCCCAGGCCCACCCTACAGTACCTTAGAGCCCAACGAGGTGACAGCAGGCCCGGCCTGCCCCCGCAGCTTCGGCTCAGCCGGGAGCGCAGGGAGGGATGGGCCCAGGGTACCCACTTCTATAAGGTCGTCAAGTCCGTATGGTCCTTGGCCAGAGCCTGCAAATGCTGGCCGGGGGTAGTGGCTGAGGAAGAGCAGGATGAGGACGACGAGGACCTGCCTTTGGTGTTGGGCAGCTTGTGGTCTTTTTTCCACTTCATCCTCCGGTTCTGGAACCAGATCTTGATCTGGCGCTCGGACAGACACAGGGTGTGAGCGATTTCAATCCGACGGCGCCGCGTCAGATACCTGTTAAAATGAAATTCCTTTTCCAGTTCTAGGACTTGCTGCCGAGTGTAGGCCGTCCGGGACCGCTTGGGCTCCCCGCCGCCGGTGTAGTTGGGGTTCACTGAGAAGCAAAACAGACAGCATGATCAGGCGCCTGGCCACCAGTTAGGCCCCCGGCCAGCGCTGCTCCCTTCCTGGCACTCCCGAGGCCCCAGGCCCTCCCCGCGCTCCAAGCCTGCTCTCCTTCCCTCCCTCCTCCCCCCAAGCGCACGCTCACTACTACCCACCCTCTCACACCCACACACTCCCCAAGCTAGCAGGCGGGGGTCCCTAGTTGTGCTCTTCTCTCTCTGGCCCACCGAAAGCTCCGGAATTTCCAAGCATTTTGGAAAGCCCCCTTTCCTCCACCATGTACCCTCTGTTCTGAAAATGGAGTCCTCCCCCACCCCACCCTCATCTCCACCCCCTTTTTTGCCCACAGACAAGCAGCCAGACATAGGGTCCCAGCCTGCTCCCTCAGCTATAAAAATTTATGGAGAGAGTAATTGAGGCGCCCACTGAAGCTCCCACCCACTCGCAGCTCCCTCCCAGGGCCCAGGCCACTGGGCTGGCGTGGGGACTGAGGGGTTGCCGGCCCACGCCTTACCAGAATTCACGTGCACCTTCTTCATCCAGGGGTAGACCACGGCCGGCTGCTTGAGTGCAGTCCCCGGGGGCGGCTGCTTGGGGCCGCCCGGCTGGCTGCAGGCCCGGGCGCCTGGCAGGGGTGCGGGTGGGGGCGCAGGAGGCGCCGGGCACGGCTCTCCCGGGGCGCCGTAGTGGCTTCCTGGTTCTTGCGGGTGACCCCGGGTGGGCAGCGACGAGCCCGGACCCGGGCCGCCTCCGAAGGTCTGCTCACCGAAGTCAGGCCGTGGGTAAAGCCCCGGGGGCTGGAAGTCGGCACCCTGTGCGCCTCCGCCGTAGTAGTCGGCTCCCTGCTCGCCTAGGTAGCCACCCTGCAAATATTCCTCACACGGGGGGAACTTGGGGTCCACATACTTGGAGTTCACCATATACGAACTCATGGCCATTAATTTCAGAAGGTAGAAAATACTAATTTTTCTCGTGTTGTCTTTTTTTCTCCTTCCATAGGGCCCTCCTACTTGCTGTCAACTGAATAAAGTTGGCGGCCATGTGACCAAGCCAGCCAATAGCGAGGAGGCGAGTTTATCACCGGGTTGGTGAGCATCTCATAATTTTCGCAAATTTAACTAAATAACATACGTGTAATCAAGAGACTCACTGTGGCAAATATGAGGGCCCTCACCAGATGTTAATGTACTTCTGATCCCCAGTACCCTCACCACCCGCAGGTAATCCCAGCTTTTGTCTGCCTCTGACTTTGCTAACCTCCAGTGCCCTTTCCACTTACCGACCCGCCTGAAAACAGCTCCCCAAAGTAGGCACAGTTCAAGGGAATCCCCATATGTGTTGGGGTGTGGGCACCAAAAGGCAGGTGGGTGGGGTAGCATCTGAGCTGGGCAGGCAGAATAACCCAGCAGGCAGGGCTCCCGCCAACCCAGCCGCGGGAACGGGGACTCTGCCATACAAAGGCTGAGTCCTGGCTTTGTCTTCATCAGGGTCACCCAAAAGTTACCACAATCTGAGTGGCCTGAATCAATTTAGGCAATGAGTAACCACGAAGCCTTCTGTGAGTGCCCAAGCTGGGATGTTTTTAGCCAAAGCCGGGCCTTGCGAGTATGACAAGAGTCTCCCACTGCCTCAGCCTGTGAAGCTAAGGGGTACTCCAGGAAGACAGTGAGGGCACCGCCACCCACTCAAATGTACCCCAAAGGACCCTGCACTCCTCTCCAGCTTGCCTTCTTCTGGCACTGGCAGTCGATGTCCAGTGAGCATCTCACTGGGCTCCCTCCAACCTTGTGATCCTTGAGGGCAAAGCTGGGGTTACCTGGCCTCAGACCTCACTCCTCAGTCCTCCAAAACCTAGCCTTTTGGCCCTGAATTCATGCAACCAATTATGGTTCACACAGGAATCTCTGTCTAGAGGTGAAGTGCTTCTCGAAGAAAAGGGTGCTCTGTGCCACCAGGCTCAGTCCATCCTCCTGGGGTCCAGTGTACTAAAAGAGGAAGAGGCAGCTGACCCACCCGGTTGCTTCTGGCCTCTCCTTCCGACTCAGGCTATTTCGGAGAAAAATGAAGTTTTTGCATCGACCATATATTCCCCTAGAATCGAATCTGTGACTATGTCGATACCACACAAATTCGGTTCTACAGGGTATATATAGACAACGTTACTACCTCCAGGTTCCACCCAAACGGGGCACCCGGACCACTGCCAGCCTTGTCCTCTTCCTCGGAGCCACCACCAGCCCGACACAGCCACCCAGCATTTTCAGAGACAGTTCAGGTAGCCTGAATGGCTTAGTGGCAATTTGTAGGAACGAGCTCCCCATCCTTGTACTAGGGCTGGGGTTACCAAACAGTCAAGGAGCCAGGACAGTCTTCTTAGGGAAGAAAAAAAATCCATCCCAGAAATGGCTGCTTTATTATTCCCTTTCTCCAGATCCAAATAGCAGCTCCCCCTTATCAAGTGGTATTTTCCAGAAAGGAACAAATCCTCCTAGTGGCACAAGAAAGGCAAGAGGAGAATATTCTCCGTCCATTATTTTTCGCACTGCTGGGCAAGCCAGGTTGACTCACAAAGCCAGTTCTTCACGAAGTCGCATGTTCACCTTCCTGGGCCCTGGGCCCGGCTGTGGCTGGTCTCTCAGTCCTGCTGCTCCTGCTGCTGCAGACCCCCGAGGCAGGCTCTGCTTGCAGGCACCGAGCTGCCCTGGGTTGGGGCCAGAGTGCTAATGGTGAAGGGCAGGGCGAGGGGTCATTCGAAATCATTTACAAACATATCACTAAGTTTCATTATTTTTGCTTTGCCGACAGCAGCACCCAAGTACAAAAGTTCATGCAATGCGCGCCCACCCCAGCGCCTCCGTGCTGTCTGGGGCTCAACCCTCAATTCAGGGCACCAGGAGCACGGGCGCACTCAAGGCCCTGGTGGATTTCAGGGACAGAGGCATGCCTCGGCTCAAGTAGGGTTTTGAGACCCCTGCCTGTAGGTTAGAGGTGTTAAAATATTTTTTTGTTTTGATTTTTCCCTTCATGATTAGAAAATTAATTCCTGCCTGGTAAAGTGGAGCAGGAAAGCAGGGAGACTCCTTTTTGCGTGCCCCCCCACCCCCCGCCCCAGACTGGCAAAATTGGGTATCTGTTTCTCTTCTGCACTTTGCACACTCCCCCAACCCCATCCTAATCCGTTGGTTCCAGTACTTTGGATATTTTGTAGGGATTTCCTGGTGCCAATTCTGACAAGAGCTCTGAAGCTGCCCCATACCCACTTCCCTTGGCCCAGAGGGGTTCACCCCAACTTTCCCTACTGCTAAGTGCTCCCACACACCCGCTGTCTTGGGGACACTGGGCCTAGGCTTTATCCACACAAATTGGGGGGTCCTGCTGCGCTAGGTACGGATCTGGTGAGACTACAGATTTTCATATTTGTTAGACGCTGTGACCTGCATTTCACCTTATTGCTCCACTTGTTCAGACAGGTCAAAGCCAACGAGTTATTGATGAACAAAAGCGTTAAATATTCACCTCCCTCACAACTGTTCATACAAGTGCTTTTGATCTCTCCGGGTTTTGTGCTGTGTTCAGCTACAGGGCGCCGAATGTGGGTTTTCAAACCAGGAGCATCCGCAGGAATAAGCACCCAAGAGCCAGGGCAGTGGCAGGGAGGGGGCCAGACAAGAGGATCCGGAGGATACCAGGCTTTTCAGCCCGGAGCCCAGCCTGGGTGATAGAAGGGACTATGTACTGGGCAAAATCTCCAGTTCTGGGGGTGAGCACACCCCCCAGGGAGTCGACTATGCTACCCAGCCTGGAGGGCAAAGAAACCTGGCCCAGAGCCAAGTCCCAGCTTCTCCGACCCTGGAGAGAAGGTCTCAGTCGAGAGGAAGTGTGCCTTATTCCTACAGCCCTCGGTGTTCCATCTCTCGTTAAAATAAAATCATCTCCCTTTTGTAGTGAGGGAGGGGCCACTGTTTTCCCTCCCTTGATTTTCCCACCCCTGCTTTCATGGTAAGGAGACAGTCTTCCTGAAACTCCGCCGAGACCTCCTCAGATGTGTACCTGTCTTCCGTGCCTCATGCAACTCGGAAGGACCCACCTTCCGAGCCCAGGACCCCAAGAATCTATACCCTCACCTCATCCTTCCCAATACCCCCCCAATCAACCCTCATCCCCGTATTTGCCTGCAACACCAGAGGCTCAGGCACAAGAATTGTCGAATTAAAGCTACAGAGGAGCGGAGGTGAACGAGAAGGGCCGGGGCGGATTCCTCCCTCCTCGCACAGCCGGTGTCCGACACTGAGAGCCCAAACCGCAGAGGCTGGGGCCGGGGGAGGGGCAAGGAGGGACTTCCACCTAAAGCTCGGACTTCGCAGTCCTTCCCGGAAGAGGGCCCACTCAACACACCCGCTATACAGTGTGTGTGTGTGTGTGTGTGTTTTCTCTCTCTCATTTTCTTTCTTCTCTTTATTAAAACAGAGAGAGAGAGAGAGAGAAAGGGGAGGTTGGGGCCAGGCGGGACCGGGTTAAGCTGGGCTGGGCTGCGGCGGGAGATCACGTTGCCTTGGCGTTTGGCAGGTTGGTTCAGCAGGAGGCTAGCCGCAACACTTCAGGGCGGGCTGCTAATTAGCAGCAAGCTCTTAAGAGAAGCGTACTGCGCAGCGAAGCTGCACCTGTGCGAGCTGGGAAGCCCTGGGAAGGCCGGGAAGGTCCAGTGAGGCCCAGGAAGACATGGATGAAAGCCTGCACGGGCACGTTCCCTTAATTACGTGACTATGAACTAGGCCCCCCAAATCTTCCCAGGAGCTCAACTTAAAGCCTCCACCTCCGAAGCGAGCTCCCCTCCCATCACCAGGCCAGGGGAGGCAGGGCCTTTCTTCCACCCGCCCACTCCCCTCGAACGGCCCTTGCCCGCCACCTCCCCAGCTACTAACATCGCTTCTTCGAAATTCTTCGGAAGAAACGGGAAGGTACTTACAGCGGCGGTCCCTCCTGGTCCCAAACCTGTTGCAATGAAAACAGGCATCACTTAAATTCCACAGGAAGATAAAGCAGAGATAGATGATACACAGAAAAAATGACAAGGCCCAGGCACCCCACCAATACAAAGACCTCCCTGCTTTGGGTGCCCGCCCCCAGGAACTGCGCCAAGTTCTCCACGGAGGAGAGACCGCAGTCCTCAAGGGCAGACCCACAGAGTAGGAGCGAATGACCCACATCACCTCCCCCAACTCCACGCACCCTCGGGCAAAACCTTACTGGTTGCTTGGCCCGATTCAGACACGGGAAGCGAGGAGAAAACGGGCCTTTGTGTGTTTCCTTATGCAGAATCGGCTGGGTGGGCGCAGGTCCACTTGGGAGGTGGCAGTCGCTGCATCTGTCCCCAGCCCCAGCTTTCCGTCTATCTCCTGTTGGAAGCAATTCATTCCCCTGTTCCAGTTTCATATTGGTTTCAAATTTCCCAACCCCAAACTAGCGCTCCCAAAACCTGTCTTCTTCCCAAAGAAGGACTAGCAAGGCTGGGACTTGCCTTCCCACTTATGCTCCAATTCAAAACAAAGAGCTATTTCCAAGGGAAATGAGGACCCAAATGATAACCAAGGAGGAGGAGAATCAATGGGTTTCAAGGTAAATGGCAATGCTTTAGACTGTTATCTAGCTCTGTGATATGGCATGAGTTTGTCAGCATTGTTGCTGGAGGAACCACAGAGCAATCTCACAAAACAGCGGTCCTTCCACAGACTGGCGTCCAGCTTTAAGTTTTCCGTCTCCCCTAGTTTTATTCTGGGATGGCAGTCTTCGCTGAGAAATCTCAGAAGCAAAGCCATCACCATCCTCATCCTTTCTCTCTCACCATCTAGACTACCACTGTCTTAGCCCACTTCTGAAACAGATGCTCCATGTGGGGAAGAGATAGACGGTACTGTCCGTCTTGGTGAGGTGGGTACCTCCATTCCTAACTTTCTGGGTCCAGAGGGAGGTGAGAAAACCAGAATTCTCTTTTCTCTGTTAATTTAGGTTAAGGCTAAAGTTAGAATTAACTTTGATGGGATGACTTCTCACCCCAGGAGGAAAAGAGAGGCAGAAAAATCCCCCACCCCTGGAACTGTCCTGGAAAAAGTAAATGACTTACTGGTTTTCTCTCCTAGTGGGCATGGGAGCTGGGAGTAGAACCGCCTCCACTGAGCCGGGCGCTGGCTGGAAGCGCTCACTCTCCTACCGCTGCCCCAGGAGCCAAGCATCTGCACTTGTATGCTCTTAACCTAATTTATGGTGGGAATTATATTTTGGCTTGTCAGCTCTCAAGCCATAAAACAAAGTTTATTGGAATCACGTGCTCGTAAATAGCCATTCAGGTCCCATCTCTGCAGAACCATAAATAACCTTTGGCTTTAAACTTTTATTCACTAAATAAAGGTTCACTGCGACTGTTCCCTCACATTTAAATAGTTCCAAATATCCAGGATGCAAGAGGGTCATATTCATATCAATACCCCAGGCTTTTCAAATAGCATCTTTTCAGAGACGTCTGTTTAAGTTGGGAGATAGTACTATTTGGAAAAGGCTGGTTGGTGGGCATGTCTTATGATTCTTTGGCTGCATTCACTGTGAGTACCTTCAACTCCTTTATTTCAATCATTTTCTAGCTATAGATGTGGTAAATAAATAAAGAGGAAAATAAAAGGCCACTTTTTACTTGCTTATACCAGAAATTATTTGAGATTTTGTTCAAGCTTCAATAGAAAAAAGGGTGGTTGGGAGAGGCTGGGTGGGCTTGGGGGTGGGGTGGCAGCTGGAGTTAACACTTGGTTTTTGTTGTGGATGGGCTCAGCAAAGCTGAAGGTAGCCACATACCTAGAGGTTTCTATAATTTGCTTAGATCTGAAAGGAAAGCCTTTGCAAGTGACCAAACTGCTTAAAACAGCAAGACTTGGGGTTTGGTAAAGTGAGAAAGTGGAGAATAGCCCCATTGGAATCTTTGGCAACTGAAACTCTAAAGAAGGTTATAAAACAATAAAACAGCCCTGGTGTGAAGGGGAGAGGGTGTGAGGAAGCAAATGAGACTCTCAAGGAACCTGAGCCCAGGAAGTCAGATGCCCCCACTCCCACACAGCCCCAGCCACAGGGCTCCCGGCTCCCGGTCCAGGGCCCAAACCTGGGTGGGTCCTCTCCCCAACTGCTGAACCTTCTCTCCCACCAGAGGGAGAACCTAAGAGGGCTGGGGGGTGGGGGAGCATGCTCTCCAATTGAGAAAGCCAAAGGAGCTTGGCCTGAGGGCTGCCCTACCAGAGAGTGCAACTTTCTATGCTTGAAGGAGATGGGCGGGGGGGGGGGGGGGGGGGGGNCCCACCATCAGAAGTAAATACAAAGAACTGATCCCCAGCATCCTTCCACGGCCTGCCAGAGTTGTCACCAAACAGTGTGAAAACCTGTGGTTTTTCCAATTCTGATTTAAAAAACAAAACAAAACTGGATGTTCTGTGTAGATTTGTGGAGCGCACACACATGATTCCATGTCAAATTTAGTGGCAAAAATTCTCATCAGTAAGTTGCATCAAGTCCATGAAAGAGATCCTTCTCTACAAAGATCACTTTGCATCCTAATTTCCACCCATTCTCCAGGCATTTCTAAACCCATTTCCTGATTTGACTTCCTTTCATTAGCTAGAAAGCATGGGGGCCATTAGCCCAGACTGTATGACACCCACTTTTGCTTTTCCCCCACATTAACCACTTAGGAGGACAGTTTCTTTTACAGTTGGTAGCATCTGTTTTTAAAATGAGTAAAGACCAACCCTTTAAAAATGGTTTCTGAATCTGTTAGCACTAGGTGAGCAGCTTCAAAATTAGTCTCTGTTGCACTACTGCAAAAATAATCAAACTTTGAGGGAGTGGGAAAAGAGTTATTTACCCTTAAATTAACAAAACAGAACTAATCAAAGGATGTACGACTTTCTAGGCAATTGGGATGAGCTTTTTATAAGGGTGGGGTGGGGCAAGGAGAAGAACAGTCTGAGGAGATGGCGTTTGAAACAATACCTGGCACCTAGCCAGTCAGGGTTTAGTAGGTTGTGGGGGGCTTCTTTTTGTTTGTTTGTTTTTTAATGAATGATGAAGGATGGTGATTGGGACTTGTTTTCAGTCTTCACTGTGGCTTACAGAAGATGAATAAAATTGAACAGCCTACTCTGTATATTTAGATAATAACAGGAAAGTAGCTAGCTATGCAGAGGGGGAGGGAGGAAAGAAAGGAAGACATTGAAACAGACACCTTCAATTACGTTCTAATCTTAGGATGGCCAGGAAATGTGATTAAGGGGAGACTGTCCACCTGCCCACAATCTTCATTTGTCCTCCCCAACCCCCAATGTCCTGGGCTTCTGCAGATGAGAGACTAGAGATGGAGAAGAGCAAACTCCATCTAGTAAGAACTTTGAGCACTAGGGGTGACAACAGACTAGCTTGGGCTAATTTACTGGGGTTTTCGCAAGGACTTTCTGTGGTTGTGGTAGTAGTAATAGAAGAGAAGGTAGAAGAGGGGAGGTTGAAGCCTTCTTAAAAACCAGTAAGGAATCAGTTTCTGGGTAAAGTGAGACCGTAGTCATTGTCCCTCCCCATTTCACTGGGAAGGGCCAGCTCTGGGAATTCCTTCCAGAGAGCTGCCACAAGGTACAGTCCCTGTAGAGCTCCTCCCAACCCAGAAGCCAGACAGCACCCAGGAAGGAGCAGAGTGTAAAGGGGTCCCAGGAAGTGACAGCTACACTGCAAATGTAATGAGGTCTACCTTTGCCCACCCGAACGAAGGGCCTGGGCTATGTGGCCCCAGGTAAGAGTATTCTGATCTTGACCTTTAAGAGATTTTTTGCCCAGAGGAGGTATTAAGCTCTCCCCTTAAACTAAATGTCTGCAAAACCAGGATGGGTGTGGATGGGAATTCGGGTGAACTCTCTAGACCAGGGACAGAAGGGGAGAGGAGTGTGCCCGGGCCTGGCACTTAGGGATGCATGCTGCAGGCAGAGCTAGGGAAGGGCTGATCAGGGAGCTCAGAGCAGGAGAGACTAATGATGTCATAGTCCTGGTACTGTGCGCTATCAGAAGTGAAGGAGGAACACTTCTGCCACCCACACCCCTACCCACGACAACAGAATCCACTCATGGAGCTTAGGCTTGGTGTCCTCTGGGAAGAAAAGGTGACTGCAGAAGAAAACTTCAACAGTTAGAGATGATATCCAAAAGAACGGGCCCTGGGGCAGGATCTCTGATGGCAGGGTTAGTGAGTAGAAAAGGCTCCCATGGTCCGAAGAAGGGATAGGCCTGGGGCAACCATCCTCGGAGAACCAAGAATGGAGGTTATATGACACAGAAGTTGGGGGTGTCTGGGGGGCTACAGCACTGCCCTATACCATGGGCCAAACTCCACCTGATGTGTTTGATAGCAGAAGAGACTATGTGTGTTTTGAGAGAAAATATGGCCCAGGTGGACTCCTGGTTAAACCAAGAGGAGCATCTTAGCCAAGGGCTGTGGAGGCCCTCATAGGAAAAGTCTATAGGCAGAATTCACGGAAGCCAGGGCTGAGGGGGGTGGAACCTGATTGCAGGGGGTGGGTATATGTGTGTGTGTTGTAGCTTGAGCCAGTATTTACGTAACTGTTTTTAAAAAATATAAGGACTCTCAAAAATTTGGAAGGGATGATGGAGATTTTGGGGCTAAGGCCTTTTAAGACACATCTTGGCATCACTACCGCCCAGGTTGGACACTTCGGCTCAGCTGTGACCCTGGAGCCCAGACTTTGGAACACGCACAGGTTAAGGAAGAGTCAGGCACCCCGACTTGTCTTGATGTTGCCCACTGGCCTTTTGTTTTTCCATCCTGCCCTAGATTTCAAGAGACTGAAAAGAGAGTATCTGCCCTGGGGCTAGAAAAAAGGATTCTTGCCCTGGTAGGTGTGACTGACAGGTGGTGGTGGAGAAGGGGACTTCAGGAGGTGGACAGTGGGGGCTGCTCTCTGGAAAGGCCTAAAGCCCTTTGTAGGAGTTGCAGATGTGTCCATGTGTTTACAGGCCTTCCCTACCTGACACCTGCCCACTGAGGACCTAGTGGTATTTTCTTCCTGGGTGCAGCCACGAACTGTATCTGTAGACAGGTGCCAGACACTGAAACCCAAGGGGGCAGGGCCTATGAGGTCAATTACAGCAATAGGAAGTGTCCCCGAATCATGTGTTCCTGGGTCTGCCGCTTGCTGTGTGACCAAGCCTACCTGGGCCTGTCTTTTCCTCTGTGGAATTGAAGGACAGGGTGAGTGAATCAGGTCTCTTTCAGCTCTAAAAGTCTAGGTCTGATTGCCCAGCAGAAAAGGAATAGTGCTAATAAGGAACACATACTGAAAGCTTGCTGTGTGCTGAAACACTCCTTTAAGTAGTTAAGCAGTGAGTTAATATATGTAAAGCAATTAGAATAGTGCTGGACATATAGTAATGTGATATCCTCATAACACTTGAAGGTACTCTCATTATCCCTACTTTTCAGATGAGGTTACAGGCCCAGAGAGCTTTCCCTACTTGCCTAAACCCACAGAGCAGGTAAGTGCTAAAGGTTTGAATCAAGGCAGTCTGAACCTACTCAGTTTGAAATCTCCAAGTTAGCCAGGGATCCATGTCCCTTCCCCTAAATGTGAACAATTATTCAACCTATGGGAAAGTGACATTAGAAAACCCAATTAGTGAGTAAGTCCCCAGAACTACAGGGGTCTCTGAGTGGTAGAGGGAACTTAACCCCTAGAGACAGAATAACAATAAAAAAGCAGGAGAGACCTGGCCAGTGTGGCCCAGATTGTTGGGCATTGTCCTGCAGACCAAAAGGTTCTGGGTTCAATTCCAAGACAGAACACATCCCTAGGTTGTGGGTTCAGTCCTTAGTTTGGGCAAGCATTCAACCAACTGATACTTCTCTCTTACTTCCATGTTTCTCTCCCTCTCTTTTCCCCTCTCTCTAAACCCTCTCTCTCTAAAAGCAATGAAGAATTGTCCTCGAGAGACACTTGATCAAGTAGTTCTCAGACATAAGTGTGCATCCTAATCACCCTAGAGCAACAGTGTTCACAAATTGCAGGCCCCTGACATGATTTAGTAAGAAATCTGGTGTGAGCCCCAGGTACCTGAATTATAAACAGCATTTGAATGCAGGCCTTGATTAAGAATCAATCCCCTAAAATAGGGGGAAAGGCTGAAAAACTGCATTGCCAGGAGCCAACAGAGAATCAGCAGGGTTGGAGTAGAGCTACTTGTTGAAGTTGTGTGCCACCGCTGGTACAAGAAATGCCCCATGGCACCCACCAAAGGCCTGACATAGGGGCAATGGTGAAAGAAGTGTAGGTGTTGTGGAAAAGGGTAGATATGGGCATCTGCAGAGTTCCCAAGTCAAAAAGTCAGTAAATTTTGTCCTGCCTCTCAAAGGGAGCCCCAGGGGAGTCCCAGGACCCAGGCCTTGCTCTAGGTGAACCAGGGCAAGGCCCACCGGGGGAGGCGCCCAACGCTGTGCTTTTCAAGGCCACCCATTTGGGGTACCAGGAATTGTGGTTAGGTAAAGTGTCAAAAACAGCAGCCCCGCATAAGAGGGCTCCTTGAGACCCTGTGGGTTGAGCAGGGCTTGCCCTACCACAGAACCCAAGTTTCCTGCTCTTAGCAGCCAAGCTCGTGAAAATCAAGCCCCCTCTGGAAAGATGAAGACAAGTGAGATAGCCTGCTTGCCACCCTGGAACCCGCCTACAGGCTCCCAGGACTGGAGGCAGTCTCATCTGCCCGGTCTGAGAAGCTGCCCTCTGGGACTGGGCACAGTGTCCCGACCCTCATCCGAGACACGAAACACTTTGAAAGCCAGGATGGAGGGCGGGTAGAGGGAGGCACGGGGTCAAGTTTCCTCCCCTCCCTCATCTCCCCTGCCCAGTAGCGCCCATAGCTATTCCAACACTGCTGCAGTCTCGAGACGCTTGTCCTACAGCGCCTCCTCCTGGACAAAGCGCCAGACAGCTGAGCAGGGAGATTGCACCCGTCTGGATAATACACCAGGCCCAAGCTTCGATGTGTGGGCGGAGGTCTTCCCGTACCAGAGGCAGGGAGCTCCAGCTGCTGTGTCCACTGCTGGTGGCCAAAGAAGTCGGAAGGTCTTTGAGGTCACCTCCTGTCGCACTCCCTCCAGCACTGACAACAGGCTCGTGGCCCAGGGCCATGCATCCCCCCATTAATTAGACAAGCCCAGAAAGAAAATCCTCCAGTTTTCCTGTTTACTTACTTATTTATTTGACCGCTCTCCACTGAGTCACTGCCTGCCCACCCCCTCCCAAGGCCCTCCAATGTGTTGCATGGGAATAAAAGGATGCCGGGAAGGTCCGGCTGATGCCTTTGGCCTGAAGTTTGGAGGTCTGAACAGGCACCAAAAGGAAAGGCCCTTTCCAAAAGCAGAAGCATCATGTTGAAAAAATCTATACACTTCCTTGAGGATCACATATATAAAATATTATTTTAAGGTGTTAAACATACATACATGTGTATATGTATTTTAACACCTTGAGAGAAGATTTGGTTTTCTTTTAGCGACCAGCTTGTATTTGCAGACTGTTTCTAAAGTACAGATTTAAATTGGGGTGAGGTGGTGAGTCAAGATGATTGAAAATAATGTAGTCAAGGGCAAACGTTCAGCTATATTTAGATTGAAGGCTGGAATAAAACAAAGATGAGTAGCGATTCCTGAGGGAGGAGTGGAGAGATCGGGTTGTATTTTCCTGCCCTGAGTACGCTCATCCCCCTCCCCCAATCCAGGCTTTTGCAGGTTGGAGCTCTTGGCTGGGCTGTTTCACTGCACATGCGCCAGACGCCGGTCTGGCCCCGGCGTCTGGGGGCTTTTCGGGCTGTGTTCCGCACGGCATATCGCTTCAGCGCCTACCTGCAGGGGCGCTTAGATACCCTATCTCAGGGTAGGAAACACACTTTTCTTTTTTCAGAAAGGTAGGAAACATACTTTCAGAAAAACCTGTATTAAAAGCATTGACCGTCTATTTTGATTTGCAAGCCCTGTTCCGAAGACCCAGCACAATCGCCACGTTGCCAACACTCTCCTAATGCTGGTCATTAGGACCAGCAATTTCATATCTAGTGCACGGCGTCTCCTGAGTCGCTAGTCAAGGCAGGGGAAAACCACTCTACGTTCAAATAGCACAACTTCTCCCTCATTCTGCACAACTATCAAGTCTAAGGGGCCAGTTCCTAGAAGGAGGGTATTTATTCCCACCAATTCCGGAAAAGTGGCCCTAAATCGGACTTAAATCGGAATTCCGACTTCTTGGTAGCTTCTCCCCGGTTTCCGGTGCCCCCTCATGCCCTGCCCAGCGGCCGCACTGCGGCAAGGCCGTAAATACCTCTAACAGCTGCCTGCCAGCCCAGAGTGAAATACTGTCTTTGTTCCAATTTCCTCTGCTTCTCAAGCTCAGAAAACAAAATTCTGGCGAAATATATTCATTTGGAGGAGCATCTGACAGGAAAACGTTTGTTTTTCAGCCCTGATGCTTGGCCACATTTATAATAATAAGCTTTGCTGTTTTTCCTGGTCCTCGGGGAGAGCGCAAACCTAGCTCACAGTCTGACCCGGTGACACCAGGGCCCTGACGTGCCATGGTCTCCCTGATGTGCAAACCGATACAAGTGCCGGCCAAGCACTATGGGAGTTACACTTCCCAGTTTGTGAGCTCTAAGGGTCCAAGTGCTTTTTATTTCGTTAAACTTTCATTGGGTTAATAGGGACAATAGGTGTATTTCCGGCAGTGGCAAAAGTGTGAACCAGTCTACCCGTGGACTAAGTGACCTGAATTCAAATATGATTTGCAGATTATTTATTCCCTTACATGCAATAAGCCATTTAGTTACAACAAGCTCTTAATGATGGAGGGGGGGGCCCGCAGGGCTTTTTGTAAAAAGAGCCTTTCAGTCCTCCATATCTATCCGCCCATGACATCACCCTCTGCTGTGTAATTGGACCTTCAGCCGCCCAGGTTTTCTAGTCACTGGGGGGAGCTCAGCCACTGAACCCAAAGAGGAGCGACTGAGCCTTTGAACGCCAGGGCTGAGCCCTTAGCCAGGGCTCAGCTCCTCTCCAACCCCACTGTGGTCACAGCCCACCTAGAGGCTCCTCAGGCAATGGAGCTGCCAGGGGAGGATCTAAGAGCCCCCAACTAGGCCCCTGCTCTTCAATAGATAATGCTTTTTATCAATATGAAAGACTAATCTCAACAGCCATTGCACCACAGCAGAGAAATAGTTACAAAATACAGACATTCCAGACTTAAACGTCACTCCAGGTTTCTTATTTGTGAGTGATCATAGTGACCCATGGTAATTCTGTGAGTTGGTCAACTGGCCACAAATTGTGGACCTCCATTTTGACATTAACGTGATTCCATTGTCAGTTACTAAAATTACCTTTCTACAAAGATATCACTTATTGTTCAGAAATGCTTTTACAGCCAACACGGTTACATTGGAATATCTGGGGAAACATTGTTTTGCCAATGGATGCTTTGGAGATCACACTCCGCTCTGAGCAGGTTTACGCCATGCGCAATGCGGCAGCTTGGCCAAAGGCTTTAACATTTCACAATATGTTCGTGAGTAAGTAGGCAATAGGATTTAAGTGCTACATCCTCAAGTACTGTTCAAAGTATCTGAGAGAAAATATTCTTTTTTTTTCTGCAAAGATTTTCTTTTGATTCACGTTTCAGTTCAGTAATTTTGAAGTAGAGGGGGAAATGTTGCTATAGAATATTGGTTTGTAGGATATATATATATATATCCACAGCACAACTGTACATCCAGAGAACAAAGTATTTGCCCTTTTCCTATTCTGTCAAGTAGGAAACACAAGAACTGTTTGAACATACACATGCTTCGCATTTCTGAAATGTCTAATGTTTTTTTTTATCCAAGCCCTCACCAGATTTCCTGATAATACAACCTACCCCCCAAAGCATCCATATTGTGACATAAAATAATGCAAATGCACCTTTCAAATTATTGGGTGTGGAAGAAACCTTTCTTGAGTTGTTACAAGAATTCACTAAAAATTACAAAACAGTTTAAAATATTTAACATTCCATCTCATACACAAGGCCCAATGAACCATAAACCCGAGAAATTAGTCAGCATCACCCACCAACAACCTAGATTAAAGAACCAAGTACATCCTAGGCGCACAGAATCCACCCCACCCCCACCCCCAAACCCCAACACTCAAAAAACACCTGTTTGTCTCCCAGGTACCTCTGACCACAGACAAACCGCAGAACACTTCTCTATGCTATAGAGTGCCTTTAGGGACACCCAGCAAAGCTGAGATAGCCAGGAACCACCTACACGCTTCCCAGGGCGGGGACTGAGGGGCTGTAGACCCAAGCAGTGGGATCCTATCTGACGCTAACCACCTCCGGGAATCTCCAGAGGAAATGGGCCTTCCCCTGGACTTCTCAGCCCAGCGGGACCTCAGTCAGGACCCCTGGGACTACCACTCAGAGGTAGAGTGATTAGGCAGAAGCGGACCCAGACAGCCAACCCAAGGTCTCGGGGAAGCGAAAAAGGTCTGGCCCGGGCCCACCCAGCTGCCCGAGGGAGTGGACGCCTCGAGCTTCTCCGTGTCGGGGCTCTGGGAGCGAAAAGGGGGCGACTCTTACCCGGAGGCTGCAGAGCTGGAAGCGGGGGTCGGCCGGGGAGGCTGCAGTAATCCATTTGGCGTGGCCGGGCTCTGCGCACCCAGGGCAGCGCGGACCGGCTCAAGTCTGAGACAGAGCCGCGTCGGAACCGCAAGGCGGCACCACCCGGAGCAGGCCGCCCGCTCCCAGCGGGCGGTGTCGGCGCCGGCGGGGTCTTCAGCGCCTGGGGCTCCTTCCGGACTCTCCCGCCCGCGGGCTCCCCACCGGTTCCGGAGGCCGCTGCGGCGAGGCCCGAGCGGAGCGTTGGTGGGGCCAAGTTGGGCACCGGGTGGGAGCCGAGGCCGCTGCGGACCCCGCACTCCCGCAGCCGGCGACTGTAGCCCACCTCTGCAGAGACAAAGGTTAGAAAAAGAGGGGGTGAGGCTCCAGGAAGGCAGAATGCGGGGGGAAATTCGCCTGGGAAATCAGGAAAAAGGCCGTGAAGGCGAGCGGCGCCTGCACATGACCAGCCTCAGCCAATGACGACCGCAAATAGGTCATAAAAAGGTCTATTACCAAGTTGTAAATTTTCTTCAAACAAAAAGGAATTTACTGCAATTCCTTGCGGATTTTGCACGTACAGCTTGCAAGCGCCATGTTTTTTCCTTTCTTTTCTCTTTCCTCCCCCCTTACTTTCTCCCTCCTCCACCCCACTTTTTCTCTCCCTCCCCCACTCCACTTTCTCTCTCCCCACTTTCTCTCACCCCCTCTCCCTCATCCCCCACCTTCTCTCCCTCTCTCTTTTTCATCTTTCTCCCTCCCTCCTGTCTTTCTTCCTCCCTCCTGTCTTTCTTCCTGCCTCCTGTCTTTCTTCCTCTAGGTCCCTTTCCTCTGCTCTCTCTGCCTCTCTTGCCTCCATGGTTTCTGACTCACCTTTTCTAGGATTTTTTTTCGTTTTGGTTTGCCTCTAAACATCTGCTCAATTTAGTTCTGTATTAGAGGGGAAATGAGTGAAGCGTACTGCCCAGGCGCTTAGATTGATGATCCTAAATTGCAGTCACCTCCTTCCAACTCTTTTTTCAGGGATTTGGGGGGCAGGGGAACACTCAGCTTCTCCTCCCCTCCCTTCCCGAAAAAGCTCAGTCGGAAAGGCAGTCAAGCACTTTCTAGTTTTGCCTCTCATCTCCTGGCAAGCCGGCTCCAGTGATCTTGCGCAGAAAACCTGGGATCTGCAGGCCAAGAAATCGCGCTCTCCTCCCTAAACCCTTTCCAACATAAATTGGGGTCTCTCCCACTTCTTGGGGTTTCTGTGGGAGGAGAGTCACCAACCAGCTCAAAAGCTGGAAATGGTTCGATACTTGTGAACTCCAAGATAACAGTTTGACCTCCCAGTGCTTGGCCTTTAGAAATAACCTCCTGCTCAGTCCTGGGTCAGGGCAGAAACACTCTTTTTGGGTCCCCTCCGAAACCCCTTGTGTTAAGTCTGCCCTAAGTGCAATTCTCATTTCTATGTAATTTAATTCTAGTTTCTCTCCTCTTCCCCTGCCCCCCAAATGCTTGCCTATTTAAAAGCCTGCTCAATATCAAAGAGGAAAGAGGCTTCGGGGTTTTTTTCCCCCCAGGGAAGAGCAAGTCCCCAGTTCCAGCCTTAAAAAAAGGCTTTTTTTTTCAAAAGCAGGAGTCACGTTCCCTTTGCAGTTTTTATAGGAGCTGCTCCACTGAACCTCAGCTAAGAGTAAGTGTCCTTGGCTAGTTCTAGCATTCTCATCATTAATGCATGGGCATGGCCATCCAGGCTTTAGAACCTGCCTGAAAGAGGTAGCTCCTTCCCCTCATCCTTTCCTAACACTGGACTTGTAGTAATGTTTGTAAATATTTGCACTGGATGTCTATGTGTAAGCTTTCTGCAATTAACATCCCCATACCCAGTGAGCACCTAAGTGGGTGTGCACCTAAGCAGAAAGGGCGCAGCATCCTCTGGAGCAGGCTGTTTGTATTTCTTGAAAAAGGTCTGATAACCTTGGATAGTTCTGATTTAAGAACTTCTGTTGCCATCTGTCAACAGACGTCATATTCATATGACTGCCAGGGTCCTTTAAATTGTTCTCTTTCCTCCCCTGTCTACTCCCAGATGCCCAAGGATTTAACACACACCAGGGAAGCAGAGAACACAAGCTTGGATGTGAAATACCAATACATTCTCCATTGAAGAATAATAAAACAATGTTTTTAATTATACAAGAAAATGGAGCAAGTTGTTGGGCCCTCCCAAACTACAATATTTTACACTGGTTTATTCACATGGAACTGAACAGATTGTTCAATTCTAAAATTTTCTGAGAAATAATCTCAATTGTTAATATTCCCTGCCCCCCCCCCCAAATAAGAGCAGAGCTTTATGACTCTCCTTTTCAACCTGGGAAGGAAGGTCTGGGAAAAGGCTCTCTGCACTGAAAAGGCAGCCATATTTGCACGCTTTTCCCCAGTGCAGAGATAAGAGATGTGCTGGGCTTTGTGGGACTTGACAAAATGGCAATCCCTGAACTAACTTTTCTCTAGGAACCATTGAAAAACCCACATCCTCCTTTGTTTCTAGTCCTTGCAAACAGAGAAACTAAATAACTTAAAAGGCTTGGGTCTTTCATTGTACATTAACATTAGTATTCTTATTTTTCTCTAAACGGTTTATAGACCTCTCTAAGCAGATATCCTAAGAAGTCCAGGGGAGAGAAGCAGTTGTCTGGGTATGAAAAGGGTTCTCTGAAGGTTTATGCAAATTTCTGCAGCAAAAATGTTTGCCGCAACTCTGCAACCCTCGGATGTTAACAGATATGAGCCAATTACAAGGGCATCTTCTGTGCTTGTCACTTCGACTCTGTCTGCATGAAACACCATGCTGAGCGGTTTGTAGCCACTATAGGAAAGAAGGTGGTGAGTGTGTGTGATGTGTAATTCCCCCAGCTCTTTATTTGGAGACAAATCTATGCTTTTCTCAGCCACAAAAAGAAACATATTCCGGCATTGATTTATTAACCAACACTTTCTGCACATGTGTAGTCTATGTATCTGTACAAATCCAGGAGATACCAAAAATTATCAAATTTGTATATGTACAAATATTCTCAAATACACCAGTAATCGCAACATAATCTTTTTCCGTACGTGAGCTATGATTTTACCATGTGGGTAGGGGGGCAATGGGGCCAGAAGGTACGGCACTTCCAGAGCAGCACAGAAGGAAGACGAAATAAGGACATTTTTACCACCCCTTCTTTCTTGATTTCCATACCTATCCACATACCAGGTTCCCCACCTGATAGTTTCTTATCCAAATCAGGGGCTCTAAACATGTTATTTGGGGAGTATTCTTGAGTCGCAGAAAGCAAATTTTGCTAATAGACAAAGAAGTCCCTTACATGGAGGGCAGCTGGAGTTTGGCCAATACCACTCTCTGACCAGCTTATCCCTACCCCAGACTGTTCCCTAGTCACACTTTCAGGCGCTTGGCATCCTTGCTCTGTATCAGCCAACAGTAGTAGGAGGCTAACGGAGCAAAATGTTTCCAAATCCAGCATGCACATTTGCAGCTGTCTCCTCTCCTGCAAGTGTTTCTTAAGCCCCGAGCCACCCGTGACTTAAAATTGTCTTTCCTAGCTCAGGTCAGAAAAATGCCACAGCCATGGTCTCTTCCCTGGATAAAAAGTCAGGTGGTGCTTCATCTCTGGCCCTGATGAAGAACATTTCCCTGGTCCTTGAAAGGACAAACAGCCTACCAATGCCTGAATGATCCAGGCCTAAAACTATAGGATTCACTTTCCTTACCTGTGCAATAAATTCCACTCTGGAAATTAAAATGTACCTTTAAAAAAATAAAGGCATCTAGAAAAAGCAGACAGCTCTTCAATGTCTACCTGACCAAGATGCTTTCCCTTTTGAGGAGAGAAATGTTAGTTTACTCGAAAATCTCCCTTCCCAGTCCTCTTCCCCCTCCCCTTCTCTCATAAAATGGCAGCTGCAGAAGCAGCTTCAAATGGAAAACGGATATCTTGTTAATAACAGATCCCAAACCCCAGCATCAGTGCAGGCTCAGCGGAATAAGCTGTGGTGTAACCTGGACTCTGGGTCGTCCCCCACTGGGCCTACAACTTGAGTCCTTTGTGAAGTTCAAAGCTTTCACAGTATCTCAGCAAGGTTATTTAGAGCAAGATGAAGCTTAGGCAGCCATAGGCAGCCATAGCCAGCCCTCTCTGGAAAGAAAAAGAGCCCCCGCCCAGCCCAATGCATTTATTAATTTTTATAGCTTGGGTGCATGTAACCTCCACCTCTCTTTCTTTAATCAAATGGGAGCTTCAGGGGGGGCATTACCTTCATGTGGGCAAAAGCAATTGTTTCTGATTCAGGAAAAGGGCTATTTGCGGCGCTCAAAGACACTAGCTCTAGAAAAAGATTCATTTCTTTATTAAGGAGCTAGCTATGTTCTGGAGCGGTTGTTTACACTCAAGATTTTTCTGCATTTGCTCTCACGACTTGTTTTAAATAGGTGAGGCCATCCTGGAGAACAACAGAGGACGTACCAACCGACATCTGAGATGCACACAGTAAGTTGGCTCAAAATGGGTGTGCAAACAGAGCGAAGAGAATACAAATAAATATGCACCTACTCAAAAAATGGAATCACAGCGGCAGCCACAGCATTGAGACCTAGCAATTTCAGTTGATACCAAACGCTGTTCAAAATGAAAGCAAGTTTTGAAAGCAGAGGCATTCCACAAAGTGACTTGCCAAAGTAAAAAGTTAATAAATGAAAATGTTATAATTTTCAAGTATTCATTCACTCTTGATTGTTAAATTGCCATAATTTGTATAGACTGTAGAAAAATTATTAAATGTCAACTTTGACATTGCCCTGAAACTTTTGTCACTGGCCCAACATTTCCCCCAGTTTAAGGACGCTGCAGAGCCAGGACTACACATTACACTCTTCAGTTAAATGTGCTCTTCAAATATTTGGCCCAGACTTTTCCCAGAGATACTACAAAATAAAGAAACTTCTTAGGAGTAAACAAAAGGCACCTGAACCATTATTATAAAAGCAGAAAGAAAAATACATAAATAGTGCATTTTAATCAAATAAAATAAATATTCTGCAGGCATAATTTTTAAAAATTAATAAACTTCTTTTAATTTACTCACCATAAAGAAAAGATTTAAAATGTTCAAGTGCACTTGATTAATAAAGCATTTTATGTTCAATTATTTAGTGCTAATCATTAGGAAGTTTACGTTGTTGAGGCAAATCACCAGCTCAGACATTAAAAACTATCATTATAAAAATTTTGATATAAAGTCAGTATCAAATTACCCCTACATAGGACAGCTCAAGGGCTGTTTCTATGCCATAAAAGACGTTTTTTAATACCCAAATCCCTCTCAAAGCGCAGAAGCCTCAAGTGCAGTGACATGAAGGTAGCTTGAAATACAGGTAAAGTCCTTCCAACAAAGAAAATCGGTGGTGTCCACCAGCATATGTTGATGATTAGATTTAATAGTCTGTGGTAAAATTTTAAAGGTAGAATTAATTCGTCGGGCCTTCAGTTCTGTCTTCCTCCAGCTCTTGGGCTTCCTTTTTCGTTTCCCCGTCCTTCACCTCCTGTCGGGAAACCGGGAATTTGTCCTTGTTGTTCTCCTTTTTCCATTTCATTCTCCTGTTCTGGAACCAGATTTTTACCTGTCTCTCAGTGAGAGCTAGGGCGTGGGATACCTCGATTCTCCTCTTTCTGGTCAGATAAGGGTTAAAAAGGAATTCTTTTTCCAGCTCTAGGGTTTGGAAACGACTGTAGGTTTGTCTTCCTCTTCTTCGACCAGGAGCTGCTGATTAATACAAACAAACAGAAAAAAGAAAAGAAAAGAAACGTTCTTATAAGTATGATGGTGCCAGTGCCTCTGCAGATTGCTGGAGGTTTCTAGAGTGGGTCTAAAGGATAAAATATACACAACTCTCATATATATCATATATATATATATATATATATATATATGATATATATGATGGGCAGGCAAGAGCGAGAGAGGTCTTCCCAATTACTCTATCCCCATCATTTTTTCGAGGTTTCTACTTTAAGGGAAGAAGTCTTTATTACTTTATGAAAAAGAGCCACTGTAGTTACAGAAGAAGGAAAAAGAGAGGGACAGGGAAAGGGAGTCTTAAAGCTAGAACGTGAGATGAAAGCAGATTTCTCCCACTCTCCCCGCTTAAAAAAAAAATGCATCCCAACCTTGTGGTCTCATCCAGGGAAACATTTGAGAAGGAGACGAGCTCTGATTTAAGTGGTCTGGGTCCTCGCCAATATTACCACTGGACGATTTACAGTCAGGATATTGTACCAGCTCGGCCTCTTGCTGGGTCGTAAAAATCGGCTGTCTCTGTAAGTTATCGTATCCGTAAAACTTCGCGGGCTCCCCGTGACAGGCAATCCCGCCGCAGGGGGGAGGCTGCGGAGGAGGCGGAGGATGCGGAGGAGGAGGGGGTACGAGCTGGTAGGCTGCGGCCGGGCTGCCCCCGCCGGGGTGGAAGTAGTCCTGGCCGGGGCTCGGGCCGCCCCCACCACCGCAACCCAGCCCCGCGGGTGGCGGCGAAGGGTGCGGGTGCGCGTGCGCCAGCGGGGGCGCGTGCGGGAAGCCGGCGGTGCTGTTGCCATAGAGCTGCAGGGCAGCGGCGTGGCGGCCGCCGACCTCAGTCGCGAAGTGACAGTCGTAGTAAGTGGGATTGATGGCCTCGCCTGCCGCGGCCGCCGCCTTGTACTTGGAGTACAGCGGGTTCACGAAGTACGAGCTCATCGGGGCGGCGGCCCCGGGCGGCTCGGAGCAGGCAATGAGAGCGCCTCAATGCTGCTGCACTGCCGCAGGGGCCTCTGGGGCGGCTGCCCGCGCCGCTGGAGCCGCCGGGTTACGTCGCTGCTGCCGCCCGCCCGCGCGTCGCCTCTGAGGCTCGGCAGCCGCGGGCGCTCAGCTACTGGGCGTTCATTGCCCAGCTCAGGCCCCCGCCAGCTCGGCCTCGCGCCGCCTCCCTGGCGGGTCGCAGGGCCTCACCCAGCCCCTGCTCTCACCGCCCTCCCGGCCTCTCCCAGCGCGCACCGGCTCGGCCGCAATATAATCGCCGACGCCCTGGGTGACCTGCCCTTCTGCCTCCACTGTTTCCTTTCAGGCACCAGGCGGCCCTCTGCTCACTGGGACAAGAAAAAAAGTGCGCCCGGCCCACGGGGACACTGTTTGGCTTCGGTTTACAAACCCCCCGCTCTGCAGGGAAAAGAAAAAAACACCTTCTGCCTGCCGCCACCTCTCACCTTTCCCCCCCGGGCGTCCCCCTCCCACTGCTCTCGCCGCCGCCGCCGCCGAGGCTGCCGCCCCGGTGCGCCCCGGCGAGGCATTTTCGCACCACGCCACTGCGCAGAGAGGCAGCGAGATGGAGGCGCGATAAGCGCGCGGAGGGATCCGCGCGGAGGCGACACTACTGTTCTAGACGGGACGCCTCACGCCGACCGGGAGATGCCTCCGCCGGCCTTAAAGGGGGCCCATAAAGCCGCACTGCCAAGGGCTTGCGGTGGCCCTTAGGGCCGAGGGAATGTGGGCCGAGGCTGGGGCGCTGCAGAACCTTACACTTGGAGCGGGGGAGCGGGGGAGCGGGGGGGGGCGGGGGTGCAAGACAGGCCACTCCCAGGAGGCTGCAGAGCAAATGACTTTCCGGACCCTCAGAGCAGCCCCGCAGAAGTTGGCCGTGGCTTTTGCGCCACTGGATAGGCGGGCACAGTTCAGGAAACATGGATGAGCACGGTATAGATGGACCAGACCGTACTTTTTCAGTTAGGTCCTATCCAAGTAGTTTGGTTAAAGGCCACATGGGTGACCCCAAAACTTAGCATTATCAAAGCAAATCTAAGTCCTTTTCCAGCCGAGCGGGCCTTGTGGAAATGAAATGTACATTTACCCTTGACGCACTGCACGCCTGACTGAAGCTCCCAGGTTAATTGATATTTAATGGAAATCATGCTCATGAATACAGTTTCCATCATTTCACCCTTGATAGACGTCAGCACCAAGTGCAGGGGGGAAGCTGAAGAATGTAGGCAGGGAGGCATTAAAGCAGACAGAAATGTTCCAAGGCGGGAAAGAGGGCTGGCGCTGCGGTGCATGGTGTTTCCTTGTGCAGGACGCACGGCTCCCGGGTCTCAGCCCCGGTGTGGAGCGGACCATGGCAGGCGGGGCCCCGGGCGGAGTACTCGGAGCCTAAACCGCTGAGTTCCCACCCACCACCCCATCGAGACCGCGGGCTGGCGTTTGGGTCATGCTGGTTCCAGGCAGCTGCAGGCGGTGCCCATCTCCTGCTAAAGATTCCAGTTCATTCTCCAAGCCTGTGTAATTACCCCCGAGAGCGGGCGCCGTGCTCAGCTTTAAAAGTTACTAGTTTCTCCATAAGAAAAGAAAGAACGCTCATCCTAGGTTGCGAGTGATGAGAAAGAGAAACGTCCCGAGTCATGTGGGCAAGTCAAATATGAATCCAAAAATGTGAAGTTTGCTCTAAAGCTGTTTGGCGTTGCACCACCTACCTCCTTCTCTGCCTCACATCCCTCCCCCCCCCTTTTTACTCCCGTTTTAATGCCCAATTAATGTGATAGGTTTCTGTTGAGTGAGTTTACCTTCGCCTGCTTGCCCTTTTTCGTGGGTTCTTTGGGTGACCAAACCCCCTTCCATACGGGATAATCCACTGTTGTAAGGGCACCAGGCCCATCAGCTTTGGAAACCAACCTGGAAAACTCGCCTTGAGCCCATAGAGGATCCTCCCGCTAATGCTGAAACACGTCATGCCGGCTTTTCACACCAAATGCAAACCTCTAAAAACCCCAGATAGCCCCCAAAGGCTCAGCAGACTAGTGAGTTCAAGTACCGCCCCCCCACACTCCTTATGGGTTGCCCCCACCTATGTGTGCCATCCTGAGGTCAGTCCTCATGGACTGAATATCATACTTTGCAAATGGAGAAAATAAGGTCTAGATGGAAAGGCATAACAAGATAATGTCTAAGACTCTTTCGATTGTTTTTGCAGGGAATGGCTGGTAATGGTTAAGGTAAACGGATTGTTAACAAACCTCCAGATGATAAAATCATGCTTTAGTTTTTAAATTAGTAGAGTGCAGGAGACTTTTGTTGGGGAGAGTGTGTTGTAGAGTTGGGGTTTGTGTTTGTTTTCTGTCGGTTATCACCAGGTAAAACTTCCTTTAAATCCTAAGGCGAACAAACGGATTTTGAAAGTTAACTATTTATATTTCAACCTTGCAAGTACCCAGTTAAAAGTATTATTTTCCACAAGCCTTGGAACTAACTTTGTGATTGTGCGTTTTGAATATCACTGCTTGGTGTGCGGGTGTTTGTGTGTTTAAATAGCTCGATAAAAGAGTGGGTTTTGGAATGGAGTGGGGGAAAAGAAAAGTGAACCCAAATCTCAATAATGCGCAAGGCGTCTTCTAGAACTATGTGATTCCTGGAGGTGAAAAAGAAACAAAATACTACAAAATTCATTTCTACACATTCTGGCCTAATTAAGAAAACATTACAACACAATATTTCCTCTTGGGGAAAAAAGTTTTTCTTTCAAGCATTTTGTTTATAATCTGAATGGAAAGGAGCACGATAACTTCGTAAATAAAGATCTATATTTTTACACGCTTCTGTTTTGATAGAATGCATTAACTCACCATAACGTTTATAGTTTCAGCTGTGCCATAGTCCAAATTTCCTGAAATCCTGACTAAGCCAAGATTTTATCCCTAACAACATAGCTGCAGATTTTAGTAGTGCATATTGCTTCTTTTTTGTTAGATTTATCCTAATTTGGAATTAAAAATAAGATTGTAAATATTTTAATCAAAACCTTCCTTAACTGCAATGTTTTACGAGATCACAAAGTGGAGCAACGGCGCTCTCTAGTGGCCAAATGCCACCTCGAGCCGACCGAATTTAACTTTCCTTTTTCCGGCTTAGATCGCTGAGGCTAATAATGCTTCATCCTTTTGATTGTCAACAATCAAGTGCAGCAAACAGGGGCTCCTAAATGCCAAATATTTGTATGTTTCCAAGAGCTTCCAGTAGTGCCTTTTTCAAAAGTTTCCAACCCTTCTTTTGCCAGACATTGGAGGTCCTCAATCTGTAATCACTCACAATTATAGGATGGTTTACATTCAACAAAAATCCCAATTTTCTAAATATCAGCTGCAACAGGGTTGGTTTTTTTTTCAGAGAAGCCAGGAACTTCAAAAACTAAGAAAATATAGAAGTTAATGTTGTTGTTATTTTAAAGCTGTCACCCTTAGCATTAAGTCATGAGCATTTGCTATTTTAATTTTGTCATTTTAATGCTTCAGGTCCATTTTGCTGGGCAATGGGAGAGGGAGAACCAGATTTAAAACTTTTTGCTAGATCTGAGTCGTTGTCTGTAAAGGCCTTGGAGGGCCTGTGTTCACTGGAATGTGTGTGCACAATAAGTGAAATTTTAAAATTTATATCAAAAGTCACAGAATAAAATGAATTAAGCATGGAAACTCGAAATTTTTTTAGAGGAAAGACTTCATTCAGCTTAGGTGTTTCCTGCGAGGTTAATCTTTTTTCTCATTTTTCAAAAACGCTTTCCTCCAACTTAGCAATAACGGCTGTATTTTCTATGAGCAAATAGATATGATTTCCAACAATATTTTTGGTGCGAAGTTTGGAGTGGAGGGCCAGTTATCTCTGTAAAATGGCAAATAAGCAACTTCATTTTATTTCTCCAACGACCCTGGCTGTGAGACCCTGGGCCTGAGTAAATGAATGACCCAAGATCACTAACTCTCCCACCCTTGAAAAAAAAGGCCGCTTTAAAAACAAAAAAGAACAAATTAGACCGCGGCCATAGTCAAATATTATAAAGAGCCACCCACTGTAGGCCAATTCTAATACCCAGACCATTTTAAAAATCAGAGATACATCATCTCCTCCTTCCTACCCACACACCCCCATTTTTATTTCCTAGGTGCTCACACCTCGCTGGGGGCTCCCCAGCCCCTGCTTTCTTCATCCAACGCAGTCTTGTTTATATTTTATTGTCCAGATTTTAAGACCCAGTTTTTGTCTGCATTTTTCCTCTCCTCCTACAAACACAAACATCAAAATGAGACGGTTTCAAAGCGAAGCGCCGGGCTTGTCGTAAACTCATTACCTCCAGACGTCTCGCCGGCTGGATGACTTTATGACACCTTGGCTCTTCCTGTTTTCAAAGAGCCCTAGGTATCGAGTTGGCCGTAGGGGCGGGGGTATGCAGCACCTTCTGCCGGATCTGGGCCTTGGCTTTCCCTCCCAGCCCCCCTCTCCTTTTCCTTCAAGTCCCCTCTTTCATCAGGAACCCCCCCAAACTCTGCCATCGCCCCCGTCTTCCGCCCATCCCAGGCTGCCGGGCGCCGCAACCTCTCGGGCCTGCAAAAGCTGTGCTGGGCCCGAACCCTCACTTACAATGACCTTCATTTTAGCCTCTGAATTGCGGCCCTGAGAGGGCCAAGCTGGGAGCTAAACGCACACAGAAACTGGGTTGGGGGAGGGGGGGGCGACAGGGTAGAGGTAGCTGCCGAAGAGAGCCTTGACCATTTTGATCTGCTAAGGTCACTCTGGGGCTCCAGTGGGGAGGAGCCGAGGCTCACAGCCTGACCCGCTCAGCCCTCCCGGAGCCAGCCAGCCCCACCGAGCTGGAGTAGGTGCTGCAGAGTCCAGAGCTGGCCTTTCCCTTGTTTGGGGGTACAGGGGGGTCAATGGCTGGGACTCCAAGAGCAGAGGGAGTCATGGGGTACGGTGTGTCAAAGCCCCAGCAAGAGGGTTGTGTGGCTTCTGGGGCCCTTCAGATTGGAGGCTGACACTGAGTCCAGGGCACAGAGTCTGCCCAGGTGCTGGAAGCAAACTGGGGAATCGATAAGTCACCAAGGGCCGCCCAGGTGCTGTGCTCTAAACCCAGTCTGCCCACACAAAGGGAGACCCCGAGGCACATCAGAGAGACTTCTCAGGTGCCACAGCCCGATTTTTAGCGGTGTCTCCTTCCTAGGGACAGGGGAGACATCCCGTGAGGGTGGTATTTTGCAGAAAGAGAAAGCAAGACACACAGCGTTCAGGGCCAGTGTCTGGGCTCCATTTGATCAGGTCAGCATTTATTGGTAGGAAGCGGTAACATTTACAACTGGTCCTCAGGCAGGAACCGGGAGCGCCTACCCCTTCGTCCACCCAAGAGAGCTGAGCCCTCCCAGAGACAGTGGTTCCTCCAGTGCACTGAGAATAACCTCCCCCGGGGGCCCCACTCCACCAGAGGACCTGGGTTCCTCTTTCGGCTTCCTTCCAGGTCTCAGTCGAGGGCCTCAACGCTCCCTGAGGAAAGGGAGCTTTCATAACCGTTGGACCACTTGGCTGGGCTTCTTCTGGCCTCCACCCTGTTGTCACTCCGCCTTTATTCTCAGAAGTGGGGCTTGTGTGGCCCCTGCTTGAGCAGCGCAAGGGGCTAAACTACAGCACTTTTCGGAAACATGGAGAACATTTACAAAGGAGGAGGCTGCTCAAGTCAGCGTGCACTCACAAAACACAGCATTTCCTAAGGAACCAACCGGGCAGGAAAGGGAGGGTGCAGGGCAGGGCAAAACCCCAAAGCCACTTGGTTTCTCCAACACATAATGAGCAAATACAGAATACCCCAAATACCTCACAGAGACCAACCACAAAGTCACTTCTACCTAAAAAAGGGGTGAATGTCTGAATCGCTGGAGAGTTTCTGGAAATCAAGCACCCACACAAAAAAACCCACTGCCTTTTGCAAAGCAGAGCGGCCCCGCTGGTGCTGTGATGGGTCAGTCTCCTTTGGGGCATTTCTCTTTGCTCATCTTTTTCATTTTCATCCTACGATTCTGGAACCAGATTTTGACTTGTCTCTCTGTGAGGTTTAGAATCCTTGCCACTTCGTAGCGCCGGTCGCGGGTGAGGTACATGTTGAAGAGGAATTCCTTCTCCAGCTCCAGCGTCTGGTATTTGGTGTACGGGCAGCGCTTTTTCCGGGTAGAGCGAGCGTGGATCCAGTTTGCAGCGGGGTTGTCTATGAAGAGGGGGGTTTGGAGAAGGGGAACGAAGGGCGGAGGGAAGGTGGGGAGAGACGGCAGGGTGGAGGAGAGAGGTCGTTAAATTAATTTCACCAAGGATGGTCGCTTTTCACAACTTAAGGGAATTATCATAAAAAGCCTTAATGCCCGCGCTCTGTTTACCGTACAAACCGCGCACCCAGGGTAGGTGGTTATGGGAAGCTTTTTTATGGATGCGTGTTGCTCGCCTAGGCTAGGATAGGCGGCTAGACGTTTTTATAGGTTAGTAAAACTATCAGTTTTGCACATTGGAGCCTTACCGGTTTCAGCAATAAATCAGGGGGCAATTTCTTTTGCACTTACTTGGGTCAAGTTGCTGTTGCGGCGGCTGTGGATGCTGCTTCTCCTCCTCCTTTAGCGGGCAGCCCGGGCTCGGGTGGTCGCTGCAAGCCGAGGGCTCCGACGAACCGCCTGCCCCGGCCCCAATCCCTGTCCCGGGCCGGGTTCCCCCAGCCGCTGCTGCCGCCTTGTCCTGTAGGAACGAGTTGCACGAGAACTCGGGGTCGCCGCTCCCCTGGGACTCCCGGGCCGAAGAGCACTCAGTCTGTTTGGAGGTGGAAGACGAAGTGGAGGAGGAGGTGGCGGCGGCGGCGGCGGCGGCAGGGGTCGGGGCCGCTCCGGTTTCAGGCTTAATCCCGTAGTGGCGCCTGTTGGGTGGGCCGCTGGGGCCGGGGCTGGGACCGGGGCCGGGGCCGCCGCCGCCGCCGCCCGCGCCGCCCGGGAAGCCGGGCAGCGGTTCCATCCAGGAGCGCACGTAGCGCCCCGGCTCGGAGGCGGCGGCGGCCAGGGTTGGCGGGGGCACGTACGGGTGGTAGAGGCCGCTCATCGTAGCCGCCGCCGGGGGCTGGGCAGGCACCGCGGACCACGAGGCGGAGAACACGGCCGATTTGGGGGCGAAACTACACGAGGCAAACTCGGCGGCGGCGGCGGCCGGGCTGTCAGCCACACCTGCGGGCCTGCCCGGAGCGCCGGGCCCCGGCGGCCCGAAGCGCGCGGCGAACACTTCGTCGCCCTCATGGCCTATGAGCGAGTCCACGTAGTAGTTGCTGAGGGTGCCACTGGAGGACATTTTCCGGCGCCGCGCGCTCGCACCCAAGGTTACACTGCCCGCCGCCGCGCCGCTCCCCGCCGGCGCCCCAGCCGCCGACTAGTTCGCGGGCTGCCGCCTCCACCATTGGTCGCGCGGCCCACGTGATCATATTTACCAATACCGGGAGTAAATCAGTCCGCTAAACTGGGGGCTGCTGTGATTAAAAAAAAATCATCGTCAACAGAAGCGCCGCAATTAGAGCCCGCGGGTCCGGCCCTGGCGCCGGACTTGGCCCAGCCGAGCTCGGCCCGCCCGGCGGCTTGGAAGCACGCGCCCGCCTGCGGCCGGAGGAGGCGCTGGGGACTATTTGTTCGCCGCCTCTCGCCGCCCCGGGTCTTTCAGTCCGGTCGCGGCGGTCCCTCCCCAGCTCCCGGGCTCCCTCGGAGCTGCCAGCCGCGCGTCCTGGGCACGCCGAGCGCTCGGCCGGAGTCCGCAGCAGCCGCGGGCACGCAGGGCCGGCTCGGCCCGGGGCAGGACGGCCTTCGGCGGCGGCCCCGGGCGCCGGAGGGGAGTTCTCCGGTGCCTCTCGCCCTACCCAAACCCAGCCCCTCCCTACACACACCCACACACACACGCTCTCACAGCTTGTCGTGTTGTTTAAAACAGGTGGAAGACCTCTGTAATGATATTATGCCTTTCAATAAAAATTTTATGAGGTGTATTTGATTATAGATTAATGTGTCCCTAATAAAACGGACGGATGGAGCAACTCGGAGGGCCCCCTCCCCCTACCACACACACACCTTCGCGCAGCCACACACACCCCCGACGTGAGGCTCAGCACACGCCGTGGCCCGATGAGTAAACTGGGGTGGCCTGGCCCGCGAGCTGGGCCACGGCCGAGCCTTCCGTCTGCCCTCCGAAGGGCCGGCAAGGAGAGGAATCTGCACCGTGTGGACAGTGGTGGCCAAGGTGCCTTGTCTTTTCCAGGGCTGCTGTAAAGACCCTGGAAGAGAACATGCCATAGGGCCGAACCCAAATGCTAGCGCAAGATCCGCTCTCGCCCGCCACCGCCCGCTGCCCGCCGCCAGACCATGCCTCCAGGAGGCCGGCGGAACCGGCCCCTCACAAGGCAGGGCCTCCTTCGTGTGGTTCCCACTCAGGGGCCTCCAAGTGGGTGCCTGCAGAGATATCTTTAAAATGGTCTGGTCCTTGGGCCATTCTTTTTTTTTTATTGTCATAATAATTCTTCTTCTTCTTCTTCTTCTTCTTCTTCTCCTTCTCCTTCTCCTTCTCCTTCTCCTCCTCCTCTTCCTCCTCTTCCTCCTCTTCCTCCTCCTCCTTCTCCTCCTTCTCCCTCTTCTCCTTTTTCTTCTTCTTCTTCTTCTCCTCCTCCTCCTCCTCCCCCTCTTCCTTTTTCTTTCTTGCCTCCAGAGGTAAGGCTGGGCAGCCTTGAATCTGAGGGAAATGCCCACCGTCACTCCCAAAACCATAGTACAAAGCCTCGGAAGCTGGTCTGGGAGCCCAACAGAAAAGCAGCCGGGTCGGGCGGCAGACGGTATATTCCTTCCTCTACAAGTTGCCCAGCACACCCTTGTAGGGTTCCCAGCCCACGTTGAGGTGGGGGAAAATGGTGGGGGGTGGGGAGAAATGACTACTTATGGCCTAATTGATTGTCTTTGCCAATGGTTTTCTGATTTTGTTCCAGGGAATTTGACTTTGCCTGTGCAGTTCTCCTCTGAGACATGGCCCCCTGTCAACAACTAGTGGTGCTCCCCACGTCGAAGGGGAAATGGAAAAGTTAAAACTGCCCTCCTTCTGCCCAACCAGTTGAGGTCTGGGGCAAATTGATTCCAGTGTTCCCAACCTCGAATTCACCCGGACCCGACTCTCTCCTACTCCTAGGAAATAGCTCCCCTAAAAGGGTTCTGTCTTGGAACTGTGGAGGTTCTTGGTTTTGAGGAGTGAGTTTAAAACTCTGAATAAATACGGAGTCTGCCAAAAAAACCCTGGGTGAGTGCTCTAACATTTAGAGCCCCTAATTTGTTTTTAGGGGAAAAGGAAGGGGGGAATAAAAGAACTTGATTTGAGAAGCTGCTTGAAGCTGTTGGAGACCCTTGGAAATCGCAGCACAACCTGGGGCAACAAATGCTCTGTCAGCAACTCCCCCCAGGCCTCTCCTTTCTTCTTCCTGGCAGAAGGCTGGACTCTCTTGGGCTGAGTATTCGCAAGTACACATACTGGCGGAAGCTGGAGTTTTCCAAGCCATGGCTGGAACATTGGACTTCATGGGAAGTCATGTCCATCTGCAACTTTTCTTTCAATCACCTTTTGTACATTTTCTTGCCTCTCAGGTAGAGTGGTTCCAACCAGTATTTTGTAACTGAATAGAGGGAAGGTTTACTGGGGGAGGGGATCTTTTCTTTCTTTAAAAAAATTTCCATGTGGGCGACTAAAAGGTGGTGACTGAGCATAAAAATCCTTCCAAAAGGAAACTAGGAGAAAGTGGGATGGGAAAACTCACCCATCCTCTGCTTCACTGTGGCCTGTCTTGCACTTGGGAGAGGGGTGAGAATAAGGGAATGGGGTGCAGAATTGGATCCGACACAATGCTAAGATGCTGCTTGTTCTTGCTTCTGCAGTAGAGGCCTGGCAGCTTCCAGGCAGGCAAGACTGGTTTCAGCCCAGCCCCTGATGATGGCGTGCCCGTCAGAATTGCCAAGCCCCCACTGAAACCAAAGACAGAAAGACACAGAAGTGGGGAGCTTTGAGAAAAAGCGTCTTGGGCACAGGCTTACTTACCAGGCTGGAGCTAGAGGGAAACTCAGACCCACTGTGAACTCAATTCAGTCACTGCAGGGAGAGGAAGAGAGGATCCCCCTTCTTCCCAACTATGGAAACAGCACAGCCAGGCTGGATTCTCACTGCCCCCTCCTCCACTGCCAAACTGTAGGACCCTAGGCCTCCTCCAGCTTCTCTCCCCCACATCTTTTCCCTGCTCTCTGTACATGCCACCCGCAACTGCCCAAACAAGCAGTTGAACAGGGAGATCATCGCACCATAGGCTTTCATTTCCACCCTAACAAAATTTCATTTTAAAAAGCAGAGGGAGCGAACTCATTTCCAGAGTTTATTGCATTACACATGCGACCAGAACATGCACAGAAAGCACAGGTTGCCGTTACACTCTACCGAACCACAGATGCACCACAAGGGAGAGGCTACAAGGCATAAGTCGTCAATATTCCATCTCATCAAGGACAATGGCTAAATTCATCTGCGAAAAGATACATTGTAATGTGCTTTTTCGTCCCCCTCCCCCCAAAGCTTGTGGGTTTTCTTAATCTTTTTTAAATATATATGTAATTTAAGCACTTTTAAGTACTGATGAATTCAAAACGCCATGGGCTCCTGGACTAACAACACACAGACCTTTTGTGTTAGGAAAAACATGAAAAAGTCACATTGCTGGATGGATGAATGGATTGATGGATGCTCTACAGTTCCAATAAGTTAAAATCCAAATAAAAATGCGCAGTAACTGTTACCCTGCATTACGATGAAAAAATAATAAATTACACGTGCTAGTTTTTTAATATATATATACTCATAGGGATTACAGATCACTTGCAGCACGAACAGAATGACCCCAAAGTCACAGTCTAGCAGGAAAACAAAACAAAACAAAAACAAAGAGCAATGAAGGTTTTGTTTCCACCTTCCCAGTTCTCCAGCACTCGGCCCTGGAACTCCAAGCCCCCTTTCTGATCCTGGCCTCCCACGGGCCTAGGACCTAAGAGAAGGTGAGGTTGGCGGTCAGTTCTCGGATCCGATTCTCTCGGCTCATCTTCTTGAGTTTCATTCGGCGGTTTTGAAACCAAATCTTGACCTGCCTGTCGGTGAGGTTAACGCTCTTACTGATCTCTAGGCGGCGCTCGCGGGTGAGGTACATATTGAACAAGAACTCTTTTTCTAATTCCAGCGTTTGGTGCTTAGTGTAAGGGCACCTCTTCTTTCTGCCACTCTTTGCAGTGAGCCAATTGCTGGTTGGAGTATCAGACTTGATTTCCTCTAACAAAATTAAAGGGAGAAGAAGAAACAAATCAAGAATTTTTTTTTCTCTTAGTCTGTTCAAATGTACCCTTGGCCATGACCCCGCTGTGGCAGCCAGGCCGATTTGGGAAATATGGCATTAAACATTACTCACATGAAGTTGGCCCTGGAAGGGATTTGTAATTGATGTCAGACTAGTTTAAATGCACCAAATGACACAATGGGTGGATACCTTGCCCTCTGTGTCAGGGTTCTCTCTCTCTCTCTCTCTCTCAACTTTCTGACTTGCACCAAACAATCATACAATAGTAAACTTTCAGGGTCTCCCCAGCAACATTCTAAGTGATCAGGTCATAACAGGGCTGGAGTGGAAGAAGCAAGCCACGGCCTGGACAAGCCTACAAAGCCCACTGCTGCCTCAGGTCCCCAAGCCTGCCACTTCTTCACTTCTCCTAGGCAAGCACGGAGCCCCACAGCCAGGTTGATAGGTGCTCATTCTGTTTCAAACCATAACCGAGGAACTGAGAACTCCTTCTCTGCCCTGCCCGGACATTGTTGAATCCTCCAGAATTTCCTGAATTCTCTTGCCTTCTTGCCACCACACAAAAGCATTGCCCCAGAAATGTATCTCCTTATTGTGGCCCACCTCTGGGCACTGAAGGAGAGGCTCAGGGGCAGGGTTCCTTCTGGAAAAAAAAAAAAAAAACAGAGCCCCTGGCTTTTTGCCCTAGCCCAGCCCTAAGGCTGGCTCTGCCAGGTGGGCCACACAGATTCTATTCTCCCCCCTTCCACCTTTGCCCCCTTTGCAAATGAATTGCAAAGCTCGCGGCACTTTCCCCAGACAAAGCCAAGGTTACCTCCTAGCTCACAGAGTCTAGGAGCCCTGTCCTCCTACCCAAGCACCAAACAGCCAAGCCATCTTGTTTCCCTTGCTGCCTCCAAGCTCGCAGGATGCGGGGTGCATACACTTAAATACAAACACGGTGCCTCAGACCACCTTAAAATATTCACTGGGTGAAAGGCAAAGCTGGGACCGCAAATCTGAGCAGGAGAAAGGAGGTTCTGGGGCTCTGTTTATGAGCCGCAGGTCATTTGCGCTCTTTTGTTGCATTTCAGATCTAGCTCAGGAAAAATAAACCCAGCAAGCCCTTCCTCTGTCCAGGCTCCATCAGTGTGGGGCCAGGACTAGCCAGGAGGGCCAGGGCAGCAGGGAAGAAGCAGGGACGATCTTGGGACTGAGACTGCTCCATCTAAGAGCCGGGGGGGAGCAGCACCTGCCAGTCGCCCGCCTGAGCTGCCCGGGCTCTGCGCAGGGCACTTAGGTGCTCCCTTTTTGCCAGGTTCCCGCTGCACGCCCCGCTGGGGCGGCAACTCTGCGCATACCGACCTTTGCTTTCCTTCTCCTGTACTTCAGGACTGGACACGGAGACTTCAGCCAAGCAGCTCCTCTCTTCCGGAAGGCCGCCTTTGGCCTCGGGGCTCTCCACCTGGGAGACTTTGGTGGGCTCCTGGCCATTCGCGGGCTCGTTCATCTTCTTTTCCATCTGCAGCTGGGCGGCCGAAAGCTGCGGCTTGGCCGCGCCGCGAGGGTTGAGCTGGAGCATGACTGTGGAGCTGCCTTCGGGGCTGTTATTGTACTCTTGGGTTTTCCCGGTGGCGTAGGTCTGACTCAGTCTAAAATATCCAGGGACAGGAACCTCGGGGTTCTCAACGGGACAGGACTCAGGGACCAGCCTCTGGTACGAAGGGACCTCAGCAGAAATGAGTTTGTTGCGCTTATCAGAATACATGCAGCAATTGGATTCTTCCTTAATGTTGGTGGTGAAGGAGCAGGTGGGGACTTGCTGTGTAACAGGTTGCTCTATTCGACAAGATCTGTTCGGATCTGTCCAACTGTCTACTTGAGGTATATAAGGATGCACATTCATACCCATATTTTGGTGGTTCACTTCTCTTTTGGCCAAAGACGGGAGCAGTCCACAGGTTTGCATTCCATAGGTCCCCATGTCTGCGCTAGGTGGTGGCATGTACATGCTGGCGCTGCTCGAATAAAAACTGTCACTCCTGCAGGCACTGATCAAGGAATCTACTAAAAAAGTATTAGCAG
Source organism: Sturnira hondurensis (assembly GCF_014824575.4). NCBI lineage: Eukaryota > Metazoa > Chordata > Mammalia > Chiroptera > Phyllostomidae > Sturnira > Sturnira hondurensis. The sequence goes on from NW_028076767.1 coordinate 39,904,485, forward strand.
CAGGAGAGCTGTTGGGAAAGGACATTTTGGGGAGGAATTTGAAGAAGAGAGATTGTGTCCTTTGTAGGCTGACATCTCTAGGAAAACATTCCCCGTGTAATTGTGGATGCCTCTGCCGACCACATGACAACTAAGCCAATGAGATTTGAAAATGGCCTTGAGCCGCAGCCTCCTCGCAGGTCACGTGCTGCAGAGCAGGGCCAGCGGGCCGCGTAAGCACGGACAACAGCGACATCTACTATGCGCCCGAGATAGTGCGCGCTGGAGATAACCGGCCCAGCGCTCTGCGTCGCCCGCCCGCCTACCCGGGGCTCGCTCGGCCCGCCGGTCCCATTCACGTCCCCCACTCCGGCCTCTGCGCCACGCAGGCGGAAGAAAAGGCTCCCCCAGAGGGGCCTTGGGAGGATACGCGGGGAGGGAAGCCGAAGCGCCGTGGCGCCAGCACATAGAAGCATTCCACGCACACACCCAGGCAGAACGCTCCCATCGGAGCCGGGGCCCAGGCAGGGGTAGGGGCCCAGGCTGGTTAATTTTGTCCCGGGCAGCCGGGGAAGGTGAGTTGATTCCCCGGGCTCGGAGACATCCCACCCCGGGGGTCCATAGGAAAGATCTCTCGCGCAAAGACGCGGCCAAGGTATCCTGGGAAGCAGAGACTCGAAGGGCCGAGAGGGCCAAGAGGCCACGCAGCTGCCGCCCCGGAGCCCCGAGGACTTGCTCGGCCCCCGTGCTGTCCTCTCCTTCGGCTTGCCTTGCCGGGCTCCAGGACCCTTCGCTCCCTGGAGCCTTGGGCTCTCAGAGGAACCACACCCCGACCTTTTCGGGCGGACGCTGGGAGCTTTCAGATCGGAAACAATTCCTCGCCGGAGTAGTTCGCTATCTGAGAAAGCGTCCCCCGGGTTTCCAGCGGGAGAACGAAACCGAGGTTTCCCTCCCCACACACCCTGATAAATAGATGGCAAAGGAGGAGGAAGAGAGAAAGAAAAAAATATTTTTTTTTCAAAAAAAGGAAAACTCTCGCCCTCAGACTCCTGAAGTTTTAGAAAACTGACTGGGCCAAACAGAGAGAGAGATGATGCAAAGGTGTCATTTGGTTCTTCTGCAAAGAAAAATGTTTTCCTTTTATGGATTTTGTAAAAGCATTGGTTTCTGACAAGTGCAAGGTACAAAAGGTTGTTGAATTTATTAATACATATTAAGAAGAATCAGGGCGATCAATAAAATTCTCATCTACATTCTTGGGCTACTTGGTAATTTTCTTGCTTCTGAAGGATTTTAAAGAGTTATACCCACGGTTGCCACACACGGGAAGATATTTTATTAACAAATCAATCGTGACTTTGTAAAGGATAAGATTAATAGTTAGGATTTAGCATAATGGCGTTCGCTTTATGAATTATTGAAAATTATACTATTGATTTTTCCCCCTTCGCTACTAACCAAGAAGGTCAATTTTTGTTTTAACACAAATCGTCAAATATTAAAAGCTATAGTTTTGTCAGAAGTCGAATTTTATGGTTTGAACAATACCTAAAATTATTTGACATGGTTTCGCCTGGGTAAGGGGAGGGAGTAAAAAAAAAGGAGGTGGGCGAGGAACCTGAGCCCTCTGTTTCTTCTGGGGAAGGAGCGTTCCATAAAGAGGATTCGGTCTGGGACTGCGGTTGAGCTCATTAAAGAACAGCCACCATCACCACCAGGGAAACTCAGAGTTTTATGAGAAAGTTCAACAACTTCCTCCCTCCTTCTCTAGTTGCAGGCGGGTAAGCAGCCCTTTGGAAGCTCCAGCCTCCGGGCAGCAGTGGGGAGCTTTAACCTTGATTTCCAAAGGCTTGCCCTGGCCCTGCCAGGGCGCTGGAGCCATCATCCGTTTTCCGATCTCCTTCACTGCCTTGGACAGAGGGAAAGGGCCCCACTAACTCTGATGGTGAAACCGTTCTCTAACCGGGAAGGCATCCGTGTTTTCTTCTCCACACGTTGCCCTGTATGGGATGGCCTTGGATTTCAGGCACAGAGACTGAACTTGTGGGTCAATTGGGTTTCCGCCTCAGGAGAACATTTCTTTGCAGCCCGATGCTAATTAAAGCACATCAGCTTTCTGGGGAACCTAGTTGCCCTGCTTGCTCCTTCACAAAAACCTTTTCCAACAAACCTTTTGTCACTCCCTCCCCAAAAGGAATCTCCGTTGGCCGGGTGGAAAAATAGGGGTTGGACATTATTTTCGGCCTTGGGACTGCTTCGCCTGTCCCCTCAAAGTGCCCTTGCCCAAACAATAACCCCTTTTAAAAACTCCACGGTGGCAATGAGACAGACCTTTTAAACCTTTACGCAGCTGTTCAAATACAACATCATTGTCAGGTTAAAAGCCCAGTGCCTCTAACCGCTCAGGCTGCAGGATGCCTGTGCCGGAGAAGCCTGAGGGTTAAACATTACATTACCTTCCCGCAGGGTTGTCTGTTTTTAAGCTTGTGAGGGGAGGGGGTAGATGGATGAGACAAGCAGAGAAAAAAAAAGAGCAACTTTTGACTTTAGTCTGGTAAAGTCCTGTTCAAAACTAAGAACCACTGACCAGCACCCCAAAATTGCACTCTCACAAGGCAGAGATTATCACCCCGGTCACGGCAAAGCGTGCCCAGGGCTAGACAATGTGCCCACTATGCACGCTCTCTCTGCAGGCGCCCTGACGCCAGCCTGGTGCTTCAACCTAGTCCCTTTCCATTTTGGCCAGGGCAGCCGCCAGGAACTCGGTTGTCCATTTTTCCCCAACCCATGAAGAAGGCAAGACTGTTTGATGTAATTGGGAATTTTATGCCTATCAAATGCCCTTTCATAATCTTTATTTTTACATGAAGAAAACAGCCAAGCTAAAAAACAAAAACAACAAAAACACAGCAATTCCTGGGAGAGCGGATAGACCTGCCAGGACAGGCAGGATCTACCTTCGGAATACGGGGGCCTTTCTGTTTCAGTTCCCAGTGGGTTGGAGCTGAAAGTCACCACCACATTGGAGTTGGTTTTTAAAAGGTCTTCACTCAAAGAAAAAAAAATGTGTATCAAATATAATTTTGAATTTATTATCACAAAATTCTACTTGATTCTTTTTTCAAATTTCTGCCTTCAGAAGAGCTCCCTGAGGCCAGAGACTGCCAATATTTAAAGGAGATTTTTATCATAAAAATGGAGCAAAATAGTTTTAATACAAGAGAATCACCTCGGCAAGGGAGGACGAAAAGTTTGCCTAAGATCCTAAGGCTTCGATGAAGCAATTGGAATGAAAAGGCAGTGGCTTTCAAGGCCAGTCTTTATTTTGCTTCCGAGTATTTAAGTAGCTGTATAGCCACTGTTCTCCATCATCTTTAGATCACTGGGAGCCGTTACCATGAATAATAAATCAATTTTGTAACATAAAGGAGATAAATATCCATGTTTGTACCAAGACACCCTTCTCCCTGGCATAGCTCTTTCCAAAGAAAAATTAAAAGGGTCGCTTTATCAAGAAGTTAGCATTTGTAATCAAGAAGCGGTTTGCATCTGTGCCCTCCTGTCGCCGGGCCTGAATGAACTTGGGGGCTCCTTGATTTGCTCTAAATTTGGGCCCAGAGTGGCCTCAGGGACATACCATTCTTTAGGGGCAGAGTGGATGGAGACAAATTTTAAAAGCTTCTTCTCCAAGACACCCACAGAGGGTTGCACTGTGCACCTTCCAGCCAAACTGAAAGAAATCGGAGCAAGTAGGGAGGCTGGGGAAGCCACCGCCAACTCGATGAGGGATCTATGGAGATGTGTACAAGGGCCGGCGGTGGGGAGCCTCTTTCCGTAGCAGACACAAAAGACTCCATAGCGCATTTTCCCTCCACTTCAAAATCTGAGACTTCAGCAACTCAAGATACATGACTACCCTCCACAAGTCCCATACCCCTGAACAATCAGGAGGGGTCAGGCCTGCAGTCCTTAGAAGTCCTGGTCCAGTTCCCTGGCCTTTTTCAGGCCCACCTTGGGAGCTGCCAGGAGGAAAGGAAATGCAGACCGCTGAGCACCCATGTGGTCTTCAGGAGGCTGCCAGCCAAGGCCGAGAGGCCCCGCAAAGCCACATGCACCCCCACTGGAGTCACCCAAAGAGGACCACAACGACATTTGAGGAGGGGAGTCCTCACCCCTCCTGGAGTGAGGCCCGGGTTAGGTCCCAGGAAATGTAGCTTCACAATAGCTAAGTTGGGCCCACAGTCTGACAGGCTGGAGCCAGGGATGCCACAGGGAACACCCACGTCTCTGGCTAGCACCTCTCCGGGGTGTTCATGGTGCCCCATCCACCCTGGAGCCGATGCCGGCTCCCAGGGGTGGACCCTCAGCCTTTGGTCCAGGGCCTGGAGGGAGGAGACATTCAGCAGAGCCGACCAGGCTGGACTAATTCTGAGGGTTGTATGCGCTTCACAATGAACTTCGGGTAAGAAGGGATAACTACCCATCCTTAGAAACCCGCATCCTAGAGACCGCTCTTTTGGAACCTCCCTTTTGGCCTGCGGGTGGCAACACATGCTCTTCCCAATCTTAGGGGCTTTGCAAAGGGCGGGGGTGGGGGGTTGAAAAGAACAGCATGAGGCAAGCAGACGGCTTGGAGGGGTGACCCGGGGGTTGTCAAATGCAAAGCCCGTTTCCTTCCAATGCATTACCCATTCCACAATGCCTAGAAGTATAAATGTTAACTGATACAATCTGCCGCTTCCCACAGCCACATCAGTCCAGCCTGGCCCGTGCGACCCAACTCATAATCCTTCCTGCCTGTGCCTCTCAGTCGCTACCTGTAGCCTCTGGCACCAGACTTGACTTGGGTGGAGGGAAGCGTTTTAGTCCAGAACGACACTCCCTCAGTTGCAACTCCTATTTTTTCTAGCACCACACCCAGCTAAATTGCCAGAGCCCTGATCCGTCTTAAAGAAAAGCGTTTTAATCATCCCAGAAGGTCCGAGAGCGAGAAAGGAGGACAGGGTTTTGGGGAAGGGGTGGTCCTGTCCTCATATTGCTCCCAGCACTCAAACCATCAAGAATATTGATATTCCCTAATCCGATTAACATGCAGTGGCATGACCTATTTCTAAATGCACGTATTAGTCTTTTAAAAATCTGTCCTGAACACCACCAGGTTATAACAAGGTACTCTTTGCAACAGCTTTGTCTTTAAGTAGACAACGATTAGGTGATAGCTTTCTTCAGATATCTGGGTAGTTCCCGAATTTTCTTTGTCTTTGTACAACTTCCCACACCTCATGTCTGCTTAGAACAAACAAACAGCAAACAAACACTTTAGCGGCTGCCTGTTTCTAAGGGGCTGAGACTACCTATTAGAATCCAGTGATAGAAAGATACGGTACCTTGGCCTCTGCGCCAACCGCGGCTTCGGGAACGTGAGCACGCCCCCGTGTGGCTCTCCAAGGCCATACAAACGGAAAATGGTATCTCTTGCCTAAGGTGGCAAACGTACAAGCTTGCTACGTTTAGCCGCAGTAAAAAAAAAAAAAAAAAAGGAAAAAAAGAAAGAAAGAAGAAGAAGAATGAAAGAAAGAAAGAATAAAAGGGAGAAAAAAAGAAAAGACATATGCCGAAAGAATAAACTAGCTTTAAGCAGCTTCTGGAAAGATCATACTACTATAACTCCTAGGGCACTGACATTGTAACAGACACCCAAAATTCCAAACAAAGGAATCCCCTTCCAAACGAAATTACTCAACTTTAAGCTTTGTTTCTATTGCATTTTTCACCAAAGGTTGTGGGACGTTTTTGAAAACAATATATTTTCTTTTGATCCATGTCATAGAAAGTGCAATAATTTATTTGACAAGGTGACAATTTAAAAAAATATAACGAAAGTGTTAGTCTAAATAGAACTTCCTTTTTCAAATGTTTGCATTTAAAATCGAGGCTCTTTATTAGAGCAAAGGGTACTGCTATCTGTGACTCCCCCCAGAACTCTCCACTATTTCCTAGCTGTATTAACAACATGCTGGTAGACATTTTAATCTAACTAGTGTTCTTAAAAGAAGTCAATTGTTATTGAATTACACAAATGCTTGAAGGGAAATTAAGGTTATTGATCCTGAAATTAGGAATTTGCTTAGATTTATGGTGAGTCCCCATATGATTCTGTGTGGTCATAAATGTGTGTGGGGATCTGGGTGTGTGAGCATGTGTGTGTGTGAGTGGGTGGCGGATGAATATCACAGAAGGACCTTAAGGCGCCTAATTATTCAGAAAGGTTAAAGGTGATGACCTTGACATTTTGGAAGTTCAAAGGCATACACTTATGCACTTATGTTTTTCCTTTCCCCCAAAGCCTTGGCAATTAAAAAATTTTGCATTGGAAGTGTATGCCTCTTTGGAAGAGGCATGTGGTGCTGTATATCTTATGGATTTTTTTTTTTTTACTCTGGGCTTATGAGAAGTTAAGAGTCATAAGATTCACTTTACTCTTTTCAGAGAAAGAGAAGTTTTCCTCACTCCTCCAGTTTATTGCACATTGCGGAAATCTCTTTTGGGCCCACCAGAAGGTGTATAATATAACCCAATTAAGCTGTTTAGAACTTTGGCTTTTATGGTGTTGTCTAGACAGTTCAAGGTTTTGTAAACAGCCTGGCCTGGTCCTGAAACATAAAGTGCAGTGCACCCCCAACACATGCTTTAACTTGAAGCGATAAATGTGGTGAGAACTGGGTCTGCAGCCCCATGCCCTGTTCCAGGAAGGGGGCTTATGTTCCCTGCTCCAAACCTGCTGTGACACCAGCAAAGCTCCCCGAGACCTCTCTACCCATGGAAAACTTCCTTTTAGCAAACTCGTTTTTCAGTAAGGTTTCTAATATTGGTTTCTTCTTTTCAGGGACCTTGGATCCCTGACACTTTAAGAGTGAATATGCATTTTCTAATCGGTTTCTTAAAATTTTCCTCCCCAGAAATTCTAAGTTCACTAGACTAGTGTGTGGGGGGGTGGGGTGGGGGTGGGGTGCAGGATGTTGCTTCTTATGGTCCTGCTGCTTCAGCCTCATCATCTGGAGAAGACAGCACCAGGGTCACATCCTCAATTTAAAGAAAGGTTCATCCCTCAAGTGATTTCTGAAACCAATGTAACCTAGAAGTGGGGGAGGGAAACTCTTATTTGAGCGGAATTAAAAAGCATTTCATTTGATTTTCAGTTGCACGGGGGAGAAGCTTTGGGCTGCTAAAATATCCTGAGCAGACACTAAACTTATTCAAAGAGGAAAATTCATACAGTATATTGAAGCTGTAACCTCCATTTTACTAGAAACCATTTATTCACACAAAAGACAGTGACTCATGCCTTGACACGACAGACCAAATGTACACATTTCCCAGAGTTTAAATAATCTGCATTCACCAAGGGAGAAAGACAGGGTCTCTTAAACTCAGAACAAAAGCAAGTGCCTTGCCGCCCAGGCCTAACTCTCTACAGATCCCACAGCGTCCCCACCGGGACCTGGACAGGGAGGGAAAACAACAGCACACTGGCGGTAAAATTGTAAAGGGACGTTTGCATTTACCATTTTCCCCTTATTAGGATCCGTTGGGCCAAGTCCCGGGCCTGGTCCGCAGGTAGCAGTGGTCGCTGGGAGGTCCCGAGTTGATCGTGGGAAGGAATGGTGGAGTTCCACAGAGAAGAGGCGTCATTAAACCCAAGGACACTGGGCCTGCGGGGGGCAGGCTGGTAGGGAGGAGGGTGAGTGAGCGGGGGTTGTGGGAGAGGGGTGCTTCCTGGAGCTCTCAAAATAAGGGATTTCCAGTGAAATACTGCAGACGGTCTCTGTTCAGTTTCTTTTCCTTCATCCTGCGATTCTGGAACCAGATTTTCACTTGCCGGTCAGTAAGGTTGAGCATCCGAGAGAGTTGGAGTCTTTTCTCTTTGTTTATGTACACGTTAAAGAAAAACTCGCGTTCCAGTTCTCGGATCTGGTACTTGGTGTAGGGACAGCGCTTTTTCCGGGACCGCTGGGGGGCCACTGTAAGGCAAAGAAACCAAGGGGTGAGAGAGGCCACTGCCTGCCAACCCCCGCCCACCCTCCCGCTTGCCCGCCCAGGCCTTCTCGAGGGCCAGGCCTCGGTCCTTTGGGGACGTCCCCTGCCGCTCTTGAAAGGCCCTGCCTGCGTCGTGGGGGATGATATATGGGCGGGTACAGGAGACATTGCGGGCGTGGACCTGTGTTCACACCCGGACACACACACACACACATACAGCCTGGCGCTAAGGTGGGGAAGCAGAGCACGAGGCAGCCTCTGGGCTGGAACTCGAAGGGAGAGAAACAGGAGCGCGCGGGGGCATCTGCTCGACTCCAGGCAGGAGCGCGCGCCAGCCAGAGGCTTGGATAAAGTCCAGTTCAAGGATCAAACTCTCCTCACCCCACCCCACCCCTTAAAAGGGGGAGGCTCGAGTGTCCATACTCACAAATTGGCTTGAAATCATCCCTCCCTCCCTTCATGGTCTCTAGCACATACACAAACACACACACCCACCCACCCACCCAAACTGAGAAAAGCTCTCAGCAGCGATTAACGTCCTCCTCGAAGTCTACCTTAAGCCCACCTAAATTGGTTTCCTATCGTAAACACGCTTTACAACGGCCGGGGAAATCTTATAGGATGTATAAACCTCTTCGAACGCTTATAAAGTAGCACATAAAACGGCGCAAGCGGAGGGAGGCCCCCGCTGCCCCCCCGCGCCCCGCGGCCCCGGGCCCCGCCGCCCACCCGGCGCCCGGTGCCTACCTGTGCCGCTCTTCTCAGCCCCCGCCTCCCCCGGGGGCCCCTCGCCGTCACGCCCGCCGCCTTCTGCCGCCCCCTTCGGCTCCGAGGCGGGGGTCGCCTTGGCGCAGGGACTGTCCCCACCGCCACCTGCCCCCGTCTTGGGGTCTCCCTTGTCGGCAGCACCCTCGGGTTGTGGCGGCGCGGGCGGCGGCGGGGGCTGCGGCCCGGCGAACGGGGGACCGGGCGCGGCCTCGTAGAATTGGTCGAAGCCCTGCGGCAGGATGCCGTTGCGGCCCACGGCGCTGTAGAAGTTGGAGGCGGCACCCGCAGGGCCGTGGGGCGGCCCCGGCGCGGCGCACACCGGCTCCGGCGCCTTGAAGAGCACGTCCGGCCGGCGGCCCGCGGGCGGGAGCAGCTCGCGCTGCATGGCCGCCTCCTCCGCTGCCGCCGCCGCCGCCGCCGCTGCCGCCGCCGCCGCGTAGTAGGGAGCGTAGCCCCCCGCGCCGCCGCCGCCACCGCCGCCCCCGCCGGGGCCGCCCCCGCCGCCACCGCCCCCAGCGCCGCCGCCGCTGCCGCGGTACGGCCACTTGGCGCGCTCCAAGCTGTAGTCGCGGAAGGCCACCTCGCGCACGGGCTGGACGTGCGGCGCTAGGTTGGAAGAGTAGGGGAAAGTCATCTGGCAGGACGACGGTTGCGACAGAAACGATGGCTTGCTGGCGAAGTCCGACGGGGCCACATAGTAGGCGCAGCCGGGCAGGTACATGCTGGCTGCGCTCGGGCCGCACTCGTCAAAGTCATTCATGGCTCCGCGGCGTGCGCACCGGCGAGCCCCGGGCCGCTCCCCGCGCCGCCAACCTGAGCCATTGATTGCACAAGAGGCTTGGGCCAGGATCAACTAAGCAAAAATCCCCACCGGGCGCTGACGTGCAATTCATCTTGATTGATTCTGGTGGTAATTATGTCACGTGACGCCATGGAGAGAAATGTCCTTATATCTATATCAGTGCTCGCCAACACGCCCCGGGACGGCTCCTGGCGCCGAGACACGCGCGTTGGGGGCGGATCTGGCCTCGCTCTCCAGCCAGATCTCTCTGGGCGCCCCCTGACTAGGCTGCTCCGCAGACTGGGTCACCTGTGTGCTGCCGGTGGCTGCCACTGCTGGGCGCATCTGCCACCGCCCGGTTGGGCCGCCCGCCCGCGCCGCTTTAAGTACGCGGACCGAGGACGAAGGGGAGGAGGAGGGAGGGGGAGGAAGGAGGAGGAAGGGGGAGGAAGGGGGAAGGGAAAGAAGCGGGGAGCGGAGGAGGGAGTCCCGGCTCAGGGCACTGGGGACTAGGTGTGAGGGTGTGAGGTTCCCACTCTCCACACCCCTTCCTGCAGCCGCTCCCTCCCCCGCGACGCCGCCACCCTCTGTAGCTTGCTAGCCAGGAGCTTGTTGCTTCTGGTTCAAGGGGCGTGATTGAGCAGCTCTGGGGCGCAAGCAGCCCTGATTTACATATTTCTCTGCCAGGCTTTCACCACACAGTAACTTGGCTCTCTTCATTCCTTACTCAAGGAACGTGAGTGCCAGCCTCGAGAAACCCCACCAGGAGCTCACTCGGGCTAAGGCCTCGGTCCCCACTCGGCCCTGTCGCCCTCTCTCCGCCTGTCTCCGGTCCTGCCTTTCTTGTCTCTCTGCAGCCCTCTCACTCTTTTCCTCTCCTGTCCTCTCTGTCTCCCTCCCCTCTCTTGTTTCGCCTTTGCTTCTTCCTTCCTTTTCCTTTTCTCTGTCTCCTGGTACTCTCTCCTTCCCCCAGCTGGGTGTCACTGTCTCTGTCTCCCTCCCTGTCACCTCTCTGCATTTTTTTTCTCTCCCAGTGCTAAGGCAAGGAGGAAATCCAGCCATCAGAGACACCCTGTGGCCCCTCTAGAAGCTGGCGGGGGGAGGGGGGAGTTGGGGTGGTCCTGATAAACAAAAGGATCCGAACTCCTTCTGTCTGGGCACACAGCCTTCAGCTCTCCCCCAGCAGAGAGGAAGCATCGGCATCTCTGCCCTCCTGGTCCTCTTTGCTTTCTGGCCATGACTGGGACCAGTCCATTTCACATCCAGCCCCTTCCCTGCGTCCGGAGCCTCGCCAAGGCCTACACATCCGCCTCGTCTCCCCCAGTCTCCTTCAGTGCCCTTGGGCCAGCACAGTTGCACAGTTACTGCACCACCCGCCCCCCAAGTTCTTTGGCTTGCGGGGAGGGGGAGGCGGTGTCTCTTGGCAGTTCTTGCCTCCTTGCTTGAGTCCCTCTATGCCACTTGGCCCTGGGGACTCCCTGTCCATTTGCCCCAAGGCCTCACTCTCCTAGGTGGACACTTTGTCCCTCTTCCCTAGCCTAGGGATCCAGGCAAGGCCAGAACTCCCACCTCCAGAAGAGCCAGCGCTTTCCAAAGGTAAAATCAGGCCCTGGGAAAGAAGCCCCCCCGCCCAAAACCCAAATCCCAGAATTCAGGATAGGAAGTTGCCCCTCTCCCCAGATTCCTCTGCCCAAGCAACCTGAGCACTGGGGCTCAGCCCTGTACCCAGAGCAGGCGGCACAGGCTGTGAATCTGGGTCCCTCCCTGGCCCCCACCACTGCAGTGTCTAAGAGGTGAGCTCTGCTCGCCACCTCCACAGACAGAAAAGGTGGGCTATGGGAGCTCACATCTGATTTCTGGCTGATGTACCCCTCGTCCTCCTTTTCTCCTCCTTCCCCTTTTCCTTCCACTCTCCCCTCTCCGCCCTGCTCCTACCTCTGCTTTTCTCCGAATACAGCTCAAACCGGTCGGTGGCGACTGGAGGGTGAGGAATCTCCCCGCCCCCCCCAACTGTTCACCCCTGTATGCACCCTTCTCGAATCTGGCACCATTGCCCAGATTCCAGCTTGTCCCCTTCTCCTCGACCCAGACCGCCAACACAGTTATCTGCCTCCCCATCTCCATCCCCGGCCCGAGCCTCTTCCTTTCGGGCTCCCAGTCGACGCCCCTGGATCTCTCTCCTAAAATGGCTCCCGGGACACTGCCCTGCAGCGGCTCAGGACCCGGGGCAGCGGCGGCGGGGCCCCGAGTCGGGTCTTTCTGTGTCCAGGGTGCAAAAAATTCTCTGCACAGGGTGGGGCACAGGCATGCCGCTACCCCCAAAGTAGAGTCTGCTGACCGCCAAAGAGGGAAATGGGGAGGACGAACCATTCAAGTTCAACGACATGGCGATGGCGGCTTCGGCTGGAGCCGCGCTTTGGCGGGGGAGGGTTCGCCATCTGCGGCGGCGGGCTGGTGCACCGGGGAAAGGAGCCCGCGGGCCCCCCACTGCGCACTCGCAAGGACCCCCGCCCCCACACCCAAGCCAAGGCTTTCGTTCTGGGCCCAGCAAGCTTCGTCTTTTGACTCCAGCTCCCTCCTCGATCTCCATCCAAAACCCCAGGAAAGCGGCAACCTCCCACCCTCTCGTCCCGCTCGAGAACCTACCGTGAAGGCTCCGGCGCTGTGGCCTCGTCCTTTGCCTGCGGCCCCACTCGAAGCGCAGGGAGCGCACCGGACCCTCCCGGAACAGCCAGCAGCTCCGCGAGTGATAGCTTTCTGAGCAGCGCCCGAAAGCGATGCGGTAATTTCGAGCCACCCAAGATAAGACACTAACTTGACCTTAACTTTGTCAGGGCGCCCCTGGTATCTGGAGAACGTGAACAGACACTGTCTGGCAGCTCTCGTAAAAGCTGACTGGGGAAGGGATTCTGAGTCATTTCATTTATTGCCACTACAGTTCTGCAAGAAAGCTTTTCCTCCCTGCCAAACTTTAATTATTTATGCTCGTTTAGGAAACGAAAGAAGAGGAGAAAAGCGGAGAAAACACCCAGAGCCAGTCCCTTCCTGCAGAGCCTGCGGAATGGGCTTCCTAAGTCAAGTGACTGGAGAACAACAACAACAAAAAAAAATGTGGGGAGATCACCTTTGTCCAAGGAGATAGGACAGGCGCCTTGGCCCCCACCCCACCTCCCACTAAGGTGGGTGTATGCAGCTGAGAGAGGCAGGGTGAAGGGGCAACCCCCCTACTATCACACATGAATATTTACAACGGTTCTGGATTTGTCCTCCACTCCAACCCCCAACCCTGGCCTCCCGGAAGCCTCCCCAACCCGCCTCCCTTGGGGAGAGCCCCCAGGCCTTAAAAGCGCCCGGTAGGCCCTCTGAACTCGCAGCCGACTGAATGCCAGACGAAGCCGTTTTTTTCTCGTTTAAAAACCTTTTTCTTGGTAAAGAGGCCTGTCTGGACTGCAGCATTTCGGAGAACGCATTTGTCTTTGTGCGAGGGAATGTTGAGCACTCCGATTTCAGCATCCTTTCTCTCTGGCGTTTGTTTCTTATGGTGAATTTCGTCGTGGTTCCAAATCCCTGCCAGGACTTCGGCTACGAAGGGAGAGAGGACACCGCTGCCTTTGTATTTGTGCGGATCAGTAAAAGGGATAGATTTGAAAAACATTGCTGAAGCTATAAGGGATGGACAGGATTTTACACTTAGAATAATTGCAATCTCTTTGAGGAGTGGTCTCCACGAATATCTCTTCCCATCCTACATTCCAGGCTAAAGTGATAGAACACGATGATTTCATTGTGTGTGTGTGTGTGTGTGTGTATGTGTGTGTGTATGTATGTATATATATATATATATATATATATATATATATATATATGAAAAGCATGGCCTTGGCGTGTTGTCTCCGGTCCTAGATTTAAATCTGGGTTTCCTGGACTTTTACCCAGCCTTCCCAACCTGAGGTCCGAGTATGGCTTCAGCCTTTGTTTGGATGTTTTGAGACCCAGCTCTGGGTACCATAGTGCCACCACCTCCCTGAATCCCACAAGACCGGAAACATTTCTAAAGTTAAGGCCTCCACAGCTTCTCGGTTCCTTTTTTCTCTGTTGCATTTTTTAAAGGAGCTATTTTAAAAATATTTTTAAGCTACACATCAAGTTCGCTTGAGGGAAGAGGACTTGGAGCCACTGAACACTCAGTACTAGAGATTTAACAGTTTTGTGAATTGTCCCACTTGCTAAAAGCTAGCAATTCTCTGCTTTCCATCTCTGAGCCAGCTGGAGCTGGGGTCTGCAAGAGGACAGTGAGCTCAGCAAGCCCGAGCTTTCCCAGCCCGAGCTGGAGTATCTGAAGGCCTAGGGGTGCAGAGGCCACATTTCCCAAGAGAGTTTGCTGGGCTGCAGGCAGAGGTGCCAGTATGGAGGTTTTCAACAGGGCATCGCCTTTTCCAGAGAAACCCATGGCAGAGAAAGATGTTGGTATGAAAATCTGAGGAACCTCATATCTTGGCGCCCCCCCCCCAACAACAAGCTTTCAGGTTTGAGAATTTAGGCAAAACATAGAAGCCCCTGCCCGCCATAAGCTGAGGGTTTGCTTAGTGTGTGAGACACACTAAAATCTGTCTGTGAATCTTCCTCTTTGGATATTTTGGACACATTTTGTTCATAAGCTTTCATACACCATTTCCTGACTGACTCGGAAGACATTTTCTTATTTAATGGACAGTCAAGTCAGTACCTACAGTGAAACTACAATCAGAAAAGAAAAAAATTAATTTCATGGCCTGAAAAACATAAGGAGGGAATCCGAAACATTTTTGAAAAATCAACATCAGTCCCTTGACAGCTTGGCTGGGACCTGGATATTTATTTCCACTCGAACATTTCTATGTGTCTGATATATACAAGCTATTGTTTTTGACACAATCAAAATAAAACAAAACATGCACGACAACTATCAGGTCGCAGAGAAAAGGCAATTAGTCTAAACATCAACTAAGGTCAGTTGGGCTGAGGCTCAGGAGCTCCTTCTGAGGTGCCCACTCTAGGTCCAGGGCCTGGTCCTCCACTGAAAACAAAACATTGGACTTTGGGAAGAAATCTTCTATCCTTTGGCTGTTGTGCATATTGCTAGGAGTTGGGGGCGCTACTTCTCAGGAGATGGAAAAGAAGCCGGGACGGTAGGATCTTGGGATGGGGGTGGGGGGCTTGGGTTCACTGAAGTTAAGGCAGGATACCCAGCACACCTAGGACAACTCCAACTGGCATTCTGGAACCCCAACCTCCACAAAGCAAGCCTAGCAGAGCCCAGGGCCTTGCACAGGCCGCAGAGGCAGGCCAGAGATGTCCTCAGAAAGGGTACAGTGGTCGAGCCCCTTGGTGGAGTTGGCAGGTGATGGAGAAGAAGAGGAGAACTTCTGGTCCTCTCTTGGTCAAGAGCAGCTATGGGGGGGCTGAGGATCTGAGGGGCCTCCTTTCTTGTCCACCCCCTGCCTGGTGGAGGAGGAGATTTCACTTCTCCCTGCGGTGGCTCATTACTATAATTCAAGAAAGAAAGAAATGTTGGCACCTTTACCCACCTTGACAGGAAAGCCATATTTACAGTTGGAATGTAGGGCCCCCCTGCCCCCTTGCTCACTCCCTTCTCCTGCCTCTTGACATTTTCCTCTCCCTCCACTGCAGCCCAGCCTCAAAGCAGACTAGCATCTCCTCATCAGAGCTCAGCTCTGGAGCCCAGTTACCCAGCACAGGGCTCTGGTTGAGGCGTGTGTGAAGGGGATGAGAGAAGTAGGGGAATTTTACCAGTCTCGGCTAGGAAGTGCAGGTTGCCATGGAACCCCAGCCTCCCTTGCCCATTCCTAGGAAAGAAGTATCCAGTCCACTTCGCCCAGCTGGAGGAGCCAGTCCAGCTTGAACTCCGAGATGTCTCTGAGTTTGTACGGCCACACTCCTTCCCCTTTCCTCCCAAGATCTGAAGGTCTAAGGTGGCTTTTGTCCTCTCAAACCAGCCAGGGAAGACAGAGGGTGGTGGTGATGGTACACTTTCCTTTCTCCGGCATCATGATTCTGGCTTTGCCATAAGGGGCTTTGGCTGCAAAGAGACAGGATTGTGCCCACAGCCCTTTTCCACTTCGCCCTGAAGCCCTTCCTAAATTCAGTTCCATTCTGAGTTCTAACTAGGTGTCTGCTAAATGCAGAAAGGATTGGGGAGAAGGGAAAAGGGAGACTAGGCAAAAGCAGAAATCCAAGTAAAAGGGAGCTGGAGTGAGCCCAGGTGTAAATGCCTTAGCCGAAAGCAAAGACAGGTGACCCCAGGACCCCACTGGGGAACCCTCAATGCCAAGGTTGTGCTGCAACTTTCACAGCCCCTTCCGGAAAAGGGAAAGCCTGGAGGCACTACTGGCCAGGTCTCCAAATCTCCCACTGGCTTTCGGGGCTGCAGCCAGAGCAGGAGGGTACCTAGGATCAGCTGAGGAGTGGAAGGAAAAGCCCTAGTCCCAGATCTTCCTCCACGCCAGACTCCGGCTCAAAGAAGCAGAACCGGCCTCGGCCAGGCCAGGGATTAATACAGCGCCAGCGCCTGCTCCCGCAGCACCACACGCTTCTTCTTCATACGACGGTTCTGGAACCAGATTTTGACCTGCTGGTCGCTGAGGTTCAGCCTGTTGGACAATTCCTTGCGTTTCTGCCGGTTGATGAATTCGTTGAGGAGGAATTCGTTCTCCAGCTCCGCAATCTGCTGCTTCGTGTAGGGTTTCCGCTTCTTGCGGGCCCTCCCGGGGGCCGCCCCCCACGGCAGGCCTGCAACACAGCCCCAACCCAAGTCAGCCCAGCCCGCTCCCTGTTGCCTGCCCACCCCCGGAGGCTCCCTCCCCCTACACACTGTACCCTGCATCCCACCTCCCATTCCGGCCCTGACTGGCCCGGGGAGCATGGCCACCGTTTACCGTCGGGCAGCGAAGGTCGCAGGCAAGAAGCGACGCCCGCTGCCTGCACTGTCATGTTCAAGTTGAGCGGGCCCTTGGTGTCGTCCTTGAAGCCGGCGGCGCAGGGGGTCCCCTCAATCAGGGCCGCAGAGCCTGGCGCGGCACGGCCCACACCCGCGTAGTCGTACTTGGTCGATTTGAGACCAGCGGCCGAGGGCACCAGGCTAGACTCGGGGGCAAAGGGCGGCCGCGAACGGCCACGCTCCTCAGGCGCGGCGGCCACGTCGGGCGTATAAAACTTGGCCTGCTCTTCGGGTCGGTCCTTGGCGCCAAGGGGCTGCAGCCCAAGAGGCCCGGAGCCAGCCAGGTAGGGTTGCGAGAAGCCGCCGAAGGCGGTGGCACCGGCAGGCTGCGCTGGGGCGCAGGAGGCGGGCGTGGTGGCCCAGGGCAGCGCGCCGCGAGGGTATGAGATGGGGGGAAGTGCGGCCAACTGGCCTCCATTCGGCCGCAGGTTGGAGAAGTAGAAGGAGTCGGGCGACTGCAGATTCAGAAGCGAGCCCACATAGCCCGCTCTGTAGAGACTGCGCTCACACATCTCCAACAAAGGGCTTCGGCTGTGCTCGCAGCAGTATTTAGTTACAACCGGGAATAAGAGGACAGGCTCAGACGATTGGACGAAACTTTGCCTGCAGGTTCTTCAAAGCCGGTCATTTCAGCACCGCCTACATCCCCCCGACCCGTTTTCCCCCCCTTCAGGGTATTATGATAACACCCGCAATATTCGATGGCGAAGGACAAGCCTGCCAGGCAGAGCCAAGGCATGTTCGAGCAGAGGGTGAAACCGCTGCAAGTTTCCAGGCCCAGTGTCAGGAGCTGGGGACATCAGGCATAGGGCGCCTTTGCCCAAGTGTCCCTTGGGACCCTTCTTGGTCTTGATTAGCTTTGTACTCCCGTCTTTTCGCTGCTTACCTGGGCCAGGCTTGCTTCTACTAGCTTTAAGATGCAGCCGAGGCCTTTCCAGTAAGGCGTGAGTCTCAGTTTGCCCCAAGATCCCGTGGTCTGGTGGGGCCACCAGCTCTGTCCCTAGACCTGAGCAATGGTACTCCTAACCCATCCCTCCCAGGCCCATCTCTGTGGAGAGAGCTCTTCGCAGGGTATCTCACAGCGAAAACCCACGAACTGCCTGAGCCCTGGGCCCCAGGC
This sequence comes from Sturnira hondurensis, assembly GCF_014824575.4. Lineage (NCBI taxonomy): Eukaryota > Metazoa > Chordata > Mammalia > Chiroptera > Phyllostomidae > Sturnira > Sturnira hondurensis. The sequence goes on from NW_028076767.1 coordinate 39,922,167, forward strand.
TGCAGGCACCGTCCCAGAGGTTTACTGATTGAGAAGTGCATCACAAACTCTCCCGAGTTCGGTTCCTAGGAAGGAAGCTTCACACCACTCCTGGGTGCTTCTTCATGGCCAAGCCTTGTGGTCCTCCTGGGGAAGCCTGGACTGGACCGCTGGATTGGCCAAAGGCTACATTCCTTTTATAGCCAGGAGTCACCTTGGCTACCACATCCTGCAAACCAGAAGTCCAAGGTGTCCATCCACTCTGTGGCAGGCAGAGTAGGCAGAGCTTCTTCGCACTCCCCCCACCCCCGCCCCCGACCTGGTGTGGAAGGAGAGAAGAGTCAGAGCCACGGGTCACACCGAGGAAGAGGGCTGGCAGCATTCCTCCCTCATCGCCTCCAGGGCCGCGGGAGGCTGGCGGGTTCCGGGGTCTGTAGAACACGGAGGTGGGCGGGGCAGCGCTCTGTTGCCGGGAGCATCGTGGCAGCCCCCGCAGCAGGCCCTGGGTCCAGTCTGGCCAGAGGGCCAGGGGTCGTCCTCCCCTGCCTCGGGTCCCAAGACCCCCAGCGACCCGGCGGCTGGAGCCCGCCCCAGCCTGCAGCCCGCCTCGCGGTCCCCTAGCCAAGCTGGAATTGGTTAGACCGCCAGCTCCGGCACTGAGACCACACAAGCGCCGCCGGAGGGCAAGGCTGACCACCGCGCTGCGACTTTATTGTGTGAGTTATGGCGACCAATTGGGCGGCTCTGGGGAACGCAATCGGCCTCTTCCTCCCGCTCTAGGGCGGGGGAGGGGGTGGGGTGGGCACGTCCAGGGCTCTTCCAGACTCCGTCAGTTGCCTCGGGAACTCAGACCCAGACGCACGCCACTCCCCGTCCTTTGGTGACGGGGCGGGGGTGGTAGACGCAAGCTGCTACCGTAGTTCCTAGGGACCTAGGGGATCTGGGCTCTCACTTTTAGTTTTTAAGGAGCTACAGCCTCCCCAGGTCCGTAAGCTCCAACTCCGTGGGTCCCTGACGCCTCCCCTCCTCCCGTTTCAGTGTACAGAGATTCTCCGGTATCTCCAAGTCTACTCCGGACCCTTAAGCAGTCGCACGGCTGCGGTTGGCCCCTGGGGACTAAAGATAGAAAGGAACTAAGTGAGAAACAGAAAAAGACTAGAACGAATTAGACTCCTTTCATTTCTCCTTGGCTCAGAATGGTGCCCAGTCACCACGTCATCTCTTGAGTTTACGATTTCCGAGGTCCAGCAGGCAAAGTTGTATGCGTGGAGCTGCGAGCTGGGGACAGGGAACAGGGAGGCAAGGGGTGGGGGTTAGGGATGGAGGGTGGAGGTTGGAGGCTCGGCTGGTAACCTGGAGAATGGGAAAGGAAATTTCGCCGCGGAGCTAAACCGCGCGCTCTGCCAATGCCGCCAACTGCCCAGGAGATGGCGAGCGAGCTCCACGCCTGACGTGGAGCAGCCGCACGGTCAAGATCAACAGTGAAGGACGACGCAGCCGCCCGGGGTCTTCAGCCTCTGCGGTCACGGCCCGCTGCCAGGCGCGTCGAGCGGCTCGGGAAGCCGGAGAACTGGCGGCGAGTCTGGCCCGGACTGCGAGGCCAGGAGGACTCGGCAGGCTGCCAGACGTGGGGAAGCGGGGAAGCGTCGCAGCTCCCCGCCCCCCGCCTTTGTCTGGCGGTGTGTCCCGGCTCCAAAGCCACCTTCGCCTCTTGAATCACGCGCAAAAACGCGAGCCTTGATTCTCCAGCGGCGGCGCTCGAAACCTGCCGGGTTTCGGAGGCGCTGTCCTAGCGGGCTCTCGGTCTCCACGTGGAGGAAGCGCAGCTCCGGTGGGAGCTCCTCCGCCCGAAGCTCCCAGGCCCTGGCGGCTTCCCGCGGGCCTCCCTGGCAACGCCTAGCCCACCGACCCGTTCCTCTCCCCGCCCCCCCCCCTCGGAATATAAAAGGAATTCATATAAATAACAAAGTTCATCTGTTACTGATTTAGCCTTCAAGTCAAATTCCACCGGGAGAGTGAGCGCAGTTTTAATCTTCAGCAAACCTCCCATTTCTCCCAGGCGGAGGGAAACTGACAGGGAAACTGCAGTTAAAAGAAAAACCTCGAGGCAATTCCCTCCATCCACTGGCAGGAAACCTGACCAATGGACCCGAGATATGGGCCTTGGAGTTTGGAAGTTACACAAAAGAAGGGGTTGGCGCTGGGGGCTACGACGACATGGGAGAACAAGGGAAAACAGGCCTGTTTCGGATGAAAAACAGCAAATGTTAGTAGTTCTTCACAAAGTGGAAGGTCGGGACGGCATGGCCCCATTTTCTCCAGAGATTGAATCGTGGTCACTTCTCTCTCCCTCTCCCCTCTGTCTCTCCCCCTGTATATATCTCTCTGTCTCTCGCTCATTATTAACACGAAGACGTCTGCCCCGCAATCAGTTGCAAGATATGAGAGAAATCAAGCGGGCCAGAGAAAACGAAAGTAGCTTCGAACCTGTGATCTCTGCTCTTTTCTCTGGCAGATACTAAAGGAGCCCTCCCGCCAGAAGAGTTTACATATTGTGTGAGGTTTTAAACATCTGTATTAAGCTCACATATCAAAAAGTTAGCAACCACTAAATTAATTGATTGTGCCTGCGTGCTAACAACGAAGAGGCAACCTATTTCCCTAAACAGCCATTTCCCTGACAGGCAAAACGAAAGTTCGTAGTGCCTAAAAATTGCGTCTAGAGGTTTAGGCTCTATAATTATGGTTTCAGCCTACAACTGCTGTGTGTGGATGGCGGGAGAAGGCGATAAGGCATAAGCTGAAATGTTTCCTTTTTAATTGCCAAATATGGATATGTCTAATTTTAAGACCTTCCTAGAGTAGATATTTATTACAGCCTTTCTAGGAAGAAAACCTCCAAGTGAGCATGTTTTTCTGGACCTGGCACATACATATTGATTTTAAAAATGAAACTGTTTGAATAGATTGGTAATATTGAAAGAAGTAAAATTTTATTGGAGATGTTTTTAAGGTGGTCTGGTAAAAAATATCATTTTAGACACCACAAGTCATACCCTCATGTAAAGGCGTTACTATTTATGTCGAAGCCTCAGAAAAGTGGGGAGGACTGGCAAGAGTGGAGAACCTAGAGGTTTCAGAGACCAGAAACAGTGCTGAGTTTTCTTCATATACAGGGAACAGCATAGTGTTTCAGATAACAATGTTTTACAATAAATAAGAACAGTTTCTAGAGCCAACACAAGCTTGGGAGAGAAAACAAATGTGTAGAGACTCAGAGGAAACAAGAGAGTTCTGTTTATTTGCATCTCCCTAGGAGTAAAGAGTGATTTTTAAATGCCTGAAGCACTGCTCACATATCCCAGCTCACAGACATTTCATCTACAAAAATAATCTCTCAGTTGTATAAATATGCAGCACTTTAAAAGTAGTTATCACTTTCAGAAAGATTTTTTTTTCTTTTTGGACCTTAGAGCTCCACAAGTTTTGCATTTGTTAGATGTTTTACAGCTTTGAGAGAGGCCCAATACATTTGTTCTGATGGTCAAGTTATTCACTGGGTTCTGGATGAAAGTTCCCACCCATGTGGCCTTGGTTGGACACTTTTTTAAGGGACGGAAGAGATGGCCTCGATTTTAGTTCCACAGACTGGAGGCCAAGGAGAGGGGGTGCATTTATACCATTCATAATTGCAACCATTTAAATATTTGCATGTAGAGCTGGGGTAATGAAGTCATCCACGAGGACACATTATTTTCAAACTAAAGATTGTAAAAGCACAGATCTACAAGGTATGTTAAACATTTACAACAGCAAGTGAAAGATTCGAAGTCAGAAAGATTGTCTTCATTCCAATACCAATACAAACCCTATTTAATAAGGTAGCTGCTTTTAAAGCCATAACGGTATCTCCAGCCTCCTGTTTTTAGCATTTCCAGTGACCCTGGAGAACTGCCTCCCAGAGCTGTTTTCACTTGCCGCAGGGCAACTGCTGAGAGCTAATGATTCAATTACCTAATCACAGGATATGAATGACTGCAAATTGTTCTGCCTTAATGGATTATGAAGATAATCAGTGCTGGAAACAGGCATATAAAGTAACTAAAAAAATAAAATCCTAAAATGAAAACGAATGACATTTCTGAAATTCATGGGGCAGGGGTATTCAAAAATACTTCAAGTCCTTTATACTGGCCTGGAGGGAGAAACAGAACATTGAAAACATCATAAAAATAAACCTAGAAAAGAAAAAAATCAATAATAAACAAGTAAACAGAACTACAAAGTCAGGTGGGGTAGCAAAAAGTTTTAGAGCCAGATAAGGGGAAGAGAGAAAAACAATTCACAAAGTTTGCCATTACTGGCTGGGGCATGGGGAGAATTAAATACATATTCAAGTCTTTCCGAAGGTCTTTTGGAGACAACAGAAAGCATTTAAACAGCTCTGTGGCCAAGCTGGTCCACATCAAGAGACAGTATCTTTGAGCTTGGAGACAATTTTCTTATCTTTCACTCTTCGGTTCTGAAACCAAATGGTCACTTGTCTTTCGGATAGGTTTGTGGCAGCCGAGATCCGCCGCCTCTTGTCCTTGTTAATGAACTTGTTAATGGCATACTCATTCTCCAGTTCTTTGAGCTGAAGTTTGGTGTAGGGCACCCTCTTCTTCCTCCCCCGACGGTAGACACACATGTCTGGCTGATTTAGAGCCACATCCCCTGGTATAAAAAACAGAATGGAAAAAATTAGACCAGAATATTCAGAGCACCCAGCTAGGGACTGTATGTGTATGTTTGGAGGGGCTACAGGGACTAAAGAAAACCAGGCTATTTACTAATTGTATCATTATCATTTACACAGACATTATTTATATGTTGTTAAAGAAGGATTATTTACGCTTCAAAGTGAAGGCCTATTGGAGGGATCATCATGGTTTCTCAGGCCAGCATCTTAACAAGCCTGTGATTTTATGGCGTGGTTATCGAGAATGCTCATAAGGATAGTTTCTGCAAATACCGGTGGTGCACATACAAACCATACATAGACTTTTAAAAAATACAGGCTGTTTGTTCAAGCTTTGATTTCTTGTGTTCCAGTGTTTGAAATTTGTGAGCTTTAGTGGTTACTCTGGGGCATTCATGTCCTTGAAAAGTAGGGCCCAATTCTGTGACACCTCTTTGGGGAGGAGACCAAGGCCTGACTGAGCAAAGGGCATGCAAAGACCTTCAGCTTTAGGCGAAAAACAGGCCTGTGCCCGTACACGACAAAAAAAAAAAAAAAGGTTGGGAGGGAGGCAATTTAAATCAAAGGGAGGAATTTGCAGATTTCACTCTAACTGGAGGAACTGTTCCACAACCCTGGTTGGGCAAAGGAGGACTGGCGCCCACTCTGAAGTAGGGACACACACTCCAAGTCCTTTCATTTCCTTCTTCCCTTCTCCGCAGTGCTCCCCGCTTTCCCCCAAAGTCCTTACCTGGAAAGGATGATTTCCAAAAGTGGGAGCCCTGTGGCTGGTCCTTGGCGCAGTACACCTGGCTGTTCCACCCGTTGGCCAGCGTCCAGGACTGGTAGCCCTCCATGGAGATGTACGCCTCGTGCCGAGGCTCCCCGGAGCCGAAGGTAGACACCATATCGATGTAGCCAGGCACGTGCTGGTAGGGGCTCGTGTAGCCCTGGTAGAAGGACACTTCTTTGGCTCGCGCGGGTACCTCGTTTGCCGGCACGCTGCTGCTTGCCAAGCCTGATACGTCCATGTACTTCTCCACCGGGAAGCCTCCCAGCGAGGAGTGCGGCGACGACTTGAGAGCATTTTGCTGTAAGCCCACACCGTGCGACATGCGGCAGCTATAGTAGCCGTTACCGAAGTGGTAGCCGTAGCCCAGAGCTGGGGCGCCCGGGGGCGCTGTAGCGGCCGTGCCCGGGGCAGGGCACTCTTTGGCGGAGGGAGCCTCCGGGCGCGCTGCGACCACAGCCGAAGATGACGAGGACGAGGTGGAGCCCGCGCGCTCAGACGTCCCAGGGTATGCGAAACCCGAGGCGGCCGCGGCCGCCGCCGCCGCTGCTGCCGCTGCCGCCGCCGCACGCCCGGAGTGTGTCCCGGCGAACACTGGAGCGGAGAGGAAGCCGCGACACTGGCCGGGCGCTGCCGCCGCCACAGAGGAGGAGGAGGAAGAGGAGGCCGGAGCCGCCCCGGCGGCCCCACCGTCCGTCCGCAGCCCGTCCATGTCCCAGCTCCCGGCGCGGCTCATGGCCCGGCCTGGCCGGGACCTGGCCCTGGCCCTGGCCCCGCGCAGGACACCATGGCGCAGCGCGCCTCCTCCCTCCTCTCCTTTCTCTCTGGTTCTCGCGCTCCCGCCCTCTTCCTCCCTCTCTCTTGCTCTCTCCCTCTCTCTCTCCCTCTCTCTCGCTCTCTCTCTCTCTCTCTCTCTCTCTCAGTAAGCCTCCCGCCTCCCGTCGGCCCGCCCGCCCTCCAACAGGTTAGCTCATCGTGGGACGTTTATAAAAACGAAGTTCAGGTTGGGAGGGGGCCTGGGCCAGTCGGGGGGCCGCCTCCCTCCCGGAGGGCTCCTGCTCCCGGCCGTACCATTGGCTGCGCGGGGCCACGTGGGGGTGGGGGCGCGGGAGAGCCTGGCTCCCGGCCGGGGCCCCACTGGACCCACCCACCCTGGCCCCCACCCCTCCCCAGCCCCTTGCGCAGCCCACCTTCCCTTCCCGCCCTCCCGGGGACTCTAGCGTTTGCGCCGCAGCCACCCCCACGAGCTGCTTGCGCGACTAACCATCCTAGGCCCTGTTTGCGACTGAGGCGGGAGCTGAGGCCTGTGCCTTTTCTTCGCCAAGGCTATTTTGCCACCTCTCCTCGGCTCCCTGAGCTGCACAACTAAATGAAGGCGAACGACAGAGATGGTCAGAATGTGGAAACAGACCAATTTTTTATCCTGATGCTTAATCGCTCGGATTAGCTAACCTAGACCCCCAAACCTGAGGGAGCTAATTTTCCCGGCTTTGCTACGGAGACAAAAGTATATCACGCACGTTATCCCAGGAGATTCTCCGAATTAAGACCAATCGCAGCAGACCCTGCTTATACACATACTGTCTGCCGGGAAAATGCTCACGAAGCGCCCTTGGAGCTAGGCGCAGGGACTTACGAGTAAGTCAAGAAGACGAAAAGACTCGGCGGGGGAACCTGACGATCTCTCTACCAGCGAGAAAAGTCCGGTGCCTGGTCTACACTATTCTCCCCTACAGTCGGGCCAGCCGGGAGCCGTCTCCCGAGCTGGGCTTCCCAGGCCTGGCATAGTCTCCCCAAGCGCAGGAAGTCCCAACTGAGGGATCCAGGCGAAAGCCACTCAGCCGCCCAGAGCAAAAGTTATGCACCTCGCCTGCAGCTGACTAGTCTCTTGCATTTTGGAGCCGACACCGCCCCCGCCCCCCCCGCCCCGCCCGTCACTCACACCAATTAATTGAAAACTTCACTCTCCCAAGGACCTTTGTTTCGCTTTCTTTTCCAAGCTGCCTACAGCAGAGACCTGAGAGGGGTAAATTAAGAGGGATGGGTTTCCCCCGACCAAGCAAAGTTGGGGCTGGTGATAGCAGCCCAGAGCAACGAGGTCTGAACTGGAGGGGGTTAGAGTGGGCTGCAGACAGCATGGCGAGGATGTCAGGCATCACAGCCCTGACCCCTCTTCATTCCTTTGTGCCATTCCTCAGCCACTGAGCCCCAGTCCACTATCCTCCGTCTCATCCATTAACAGGGAGCTGTTGTGAGTCCTGCGGTAAATCTAGGGTTCCACTTTAGGAATGACATTCAACTACCTGAGGTTTCTGGAATGGGTGTAGGAGCCCTCAGAAAAAGCCCATTTGAATCTGTAGTATCAACTCCCCAGGCCAGACTATCTCCAAGAAAATCACTCCCCTGAGTGATTGGTGAGGCCAGCTTGTCACCTAGCCCGGCTGTTCCTGGCCGGAGATAGAATCTGGGTGGAGCAGAATAGAAGAGCCTGGGCCTTTTACTGGGGCAGATTCTGGGCTGGCCTGGCCTTGCAGGGTGGGCTGCTGGTGTCGAGAGTGTTGACACGCAAAACCCAGTAACCATAAAAGGCTCAAATAAAGGGGAAAGTTATGAGAGGGGTGCTGGGAAGGAAAAGTGGGAGAATCTGACCCTTTTGAAGTCCTAGACATGTTCATGATCAATCTGAGACAGGAGGACCCTAAACATTTGCAGAAAATCATAGGGTATAGGAATTTGCTAATAAAAACAATTTTGCCTACTTGAGAGAAAACAAAAGTTAGCAATGGAAGCTGCATTGGCATTAAACAACAATGACAATGACAACAAAATGCCAGCCAGGGCTAGGTGACAGAGTTACTGACTTTTCGGAAGAGTCTAAGTGGATTTTATTTACCCAACACTTTGGTACCAAACTAATCATGGGATGCTATTCTGAAATGCCTTTACTTTTCCCCTTTACTTTCCCCTCGTCTCCTTCTGTTTTCTCAGAGAGGGAAATATAAAGATACTTTGAAATTTTTTTCTGTGACCTCAAAACGCAAATTTGTTGAAATATTTCTAGGACATAATTGGAACCAATGAAATTTTAGTCTCTTAAAACTAAGCATCTTGTGATCTTGTGCCCTGGCACATCTGAGTGATTTTCTATCTGATAAATTCCCTTTAAAACCTGATTATATGCTAAAAATAAAGAAAGTCAAATTGAAATAGGAAGGAAGAACTTGTCAAGTTTTGCTGTTTTTAGAAAGCCCTTCACTTTTGGTTTTATTATCTGTGCAGCAAATTAAGTTCTGCAGGACTGGGAGGGAAGTCTGAATTCATGCTCTAGTTGAAAGACACTTCTCAGTGGTGGTTTTTGCCTCCAGTTGCCCTATGGGAGCCTTGGAAGACTTGGGGTTTCTCTGCCTAACTTTGTGACTGTTCAGAGACCAGGGAGACTTTGAATAACAAGGAACATTGCCTCTTGCTGTCCTGCTAGGGTACCTGCCTCCAGTGTAGCCCGAATTCCAGAGAGAGAGAATTCCCTGTAGGAAAGAGGCTCTGACAGGACCCTATGAGAGCTCCTAAACCCAGCACCCCAGGTCAGCTGTTGCTGTTGGATTATGGGGCTGTGGCTGAGTACCAGGCAAAGTCAGGGCTGCTCTTTTTATGAACCAATAAGACACATAGTTTACAAGCGGGGGTGGTAGTTAGGAAAGAATTTTGAGGCTGAATTTACAGAAACATTTCATTTAGTTTGTACACCCTGTGTCTGAGCCGATTTCAGGTTTAAACCTAATAAGAATAATTTTATTAAACTACCCAGTAGCACAGACTGTGTGTGTGTGTGGGGGGGGCATATATTAGGTTTGGGGTTTAACAACAAAAATCATCTTTGTTAAATGAGAATCTTTTGCAGCCATTAATGTCGCCAAACACTGATGTGGTATTCAGTGAAACCAGTTTTGCCACCTTTCCTGATTTTGGTGAGACACTCAGGATGACCCTTCATTGTTCAAAGTTCCACTCTTCCAGGGATAGAGTCGGATCAGCTCTGCCCTCTTCTCCCATAACTTACTTCTTTTCTTCCTTTCTCTCCACAAGCACCCTTTGGGGCAGGCTGGAAGTCACATTCTCTTTTTCTCCTTGTAGATGGTCCTTAAAATTGTGTTCTTGTCATGGGGTGGGAAACGGGTAGGTGCAGGCTTTGATTCAGACCCACTGAAGAACGTAAGTTCCTCTGCTTGCCAAGAAAGCGGTGACCTCAATTCACCACATAATCGGTGACCATTCGGGCCAGAGCAACAATTACCAAGTCCTGTCAGGGACGGGTCCTGGGGATTCCTTTGAAAATGTTATGCAGGACACCTTCCAAATGAACTTGTAAGAAGCCAAAACTGTGGTGTAGAAATAGAGTCTTAATTCCAAAGTGAAGTTTTAAATCCAGTGGATCTGGCTGGACAGTGTCTTAACCAAGTCTGTGCCCTGACAACTTTGGAGCTAATCTTCCCTCTGCAGACAATACCCAGTTTTACTCAGGCTGGAAATATCAAAAGGATTTGTAAAAAAAAAAAAAAAAAAAAAAAAAAAAAAAAAAAAAAAAAAGAAAAAAAAAAAANAACACAAGAATTTAGAAAAAAAAAAAAAAAAAAAAAAAAAAGCTTTCATAACCTACAGGAGAATCAGTATTCAGGAAAGAGGACATTTTTCTTCTTTTCATGGGAATAAATATGGGAATGTGGTATATCCACAGGATAGAAGAGCCATAAAAAAATGTTAACCAAATGTTAACTGATGTGACTAAAATCATGATACAAAATTTTACAGCCAGTCTAATCCCAACTACATGAAAAAGACATGAAATGTCATAGCTGAAGGACATCAAAATAGTAACCACAGTCCAGGGGACAATGAATTATTTATTTTCCTTTGTTCAATTTTCAGTATTTCCCTGGNTAATTCCAAAGTGAAGTTTTAAATCCAGTGGATCTGGCTGGACAGTGTCTTAACCAAGTCTGTGCCCTGACAACTTTGGAGCTAATCTTCCCTCTGCAGACAATACCCAGTTTTACTCAGGCTGGAAATATCAAAAGGATTTGTAAAAAAAAAAAAAAAAAAAATCAAGCCAACAAACCTAGGGTGAAGAAAGGGGTCTATAGCAAAAACCAGACAGTGGAATCCTGAGGTCTGAGACATGCTGTTTGGATTTAACAACAGTATTAGGCTTTATTAAGTGTAAATTGTTTGCAACAAAGAAAACCCTCTCCAAACCCAAAGCGTTATTTGGTGAAACTAAGTTTGCCTCCCACAAGGAGGCTGGCCCTTGTTGGGGATGGAAGCACTCCTCCATTAATGGAGGGAATTAAACTCAGTCAGCGTCTTCCCTCTCAGAGAAGCACTAATGTCACTGCGAATGGGGCTCTAGAGGGTGGGCCCCAAACTGGGGACCTTGGTTACTTGTTGCTCTTTTCGCAAAACAAAAGCAGGGACTGCAAATAATTTTCTGCGGTTTGGTTCACATCTCAAGGTCCTGGGGCTGTCCCCAGAATACACTTGTCCAGCAATATTGTTAACTGAAGTGCAGAAAGTGCTCACTCGTTGGGCCCTTTGGGGAGTCTATGTCTCTCTCTCCCTCTTTCTACACTCTCCCCCCTTCCGCTGCTACGTAGAAACCTCTGTCTCAACAGGGGAATCCGCTGGTGGTCACCCGCAGAGCTAAGGAATGAAGGTTGGGGAAATGCCTAATCACCAAGGGGCGGGGGTGGGGTGGGATGTGGGGTGCAGGGAGAGAGGAAAAGGGGAAAGCGGCAAGGCTTAGCTTCCCGGATGGTCGTCGCGCAGTTCCCCAGGCCTGGCGCTAGATGTCCCTGCAAGTTTTCCTGTCGCATCTCAGGGCGCACAAGCTTCCAACAGGCAGCAGGTCTGGCGAGCCCCCCAAATTCATGGAGAAAGAACTCCTCCACACTCCACCCAACACGTTGGCCTTCCCTGGTGGGGTGCGGGATTGTAGAAGGAAGAGGGAGGAGAAATAAAAGCAGCCAGAGAGACCTGGGAGAGGCAGAGAACTCGAAGCTGTCCAGCCAGGGATGGCAGCAAAACGAGGACAGTAAGGAGTTCAGCCTGGGGTCCCCAAACCAGCGTCTTCCCTTATAAACCGTAACTTCCAAGCCACGGGGACCTCACTTAGTAAAGAGAATGTGCCCTGGGTTCACAGCCTAGGCTGTAGCCATCCTGCTGTGCGTGCCCATGCAGCAGGCCCAGGCCTCCAGCGAGCCTGCATCCCAAAGCAGGCCGCGTGATTTGGGTCCCATTATCCAGAAGCCTTCCACGAGGAAGACGGGAGTCAGGCCCCAGTGGACCAGGTGCTCCTCTCCTCCCCTCCTCTCCGGCAGCACAGACAAATGTTTATTATCTTCAGTCAACCGAAAGTACAGCACCCGCAGTTCCTCAAGAAACAAATACTTAGTCTGAAGGCCTACTTCCCGTCCCTCCAAATTAAGCCTCCTTTATGTAATTCATCTTTTTAAGCAAAATTTGTGTTTTAGATCATTTGGAGAAAGTCCTTTCTGTATCCTCACCTTCAATGCACCTTAAAAATTCCTGTTAAACCACGGGGATGTGGAGTGACTTCTTTTTTTTAAAATTTTTATTTAACTCTTGTTCAAGTACAGTTTTCTTTCTTGGGTGACTTCTTGTCTTGTTTTATTGAGGCCTGTACCTAGGTAGTGGGTAGGAGGCCTTGATGGCCCAAAAGCTGTGTCTGAAATGAGTGGAGACATTTGACAAGGCCAATCCTAGCTTCATTGTTGACTTTCTGGGAGAAGTGTAAGGTTTGGGTATTTCATTAATAAACACCAACAGGCCCTGGCTGGTGTGGCTCAGCGGATTGAGTGCTGGCCTGTGAACTGAAAGGTTGCTGGTTTGATGTTTCTCCTGCACTCTGATGTGTCTGTCCCTCCTTTTTCCCTCTCTCTAAAAAATAAATAAATAAAATCTTAAAAAAGTAAACACCAACAGCACTGTATTAATAATCTTCTCCCTACCCTACACAAACTCAGTGTCTTCAAGGTAGACCAAATTTAAGCAATACATGGAAAGTAAGAAAACCAATAAAAAACACCCTACCCAAAACATACCTTACAACATGGATATTGTTAATGTTTAAATCAGGAGCAAATCCTCCAACTTCTCCGTGTGGAAGGTTTCTCATTTCTGAGAAATGGATAATAATACAATCAATTCCTATAGTTTCTGTGAACTTCATAGGAGATAATAATGTACATAAAAAGCACTTGTAACTTCAAGTAAAAGCTATATATAAGTTGACCAATATTACTACTACTGGTTGGTGTGGAATCTAAATAAAATGATGGGACATTAAATATAATGTAATCTTCACTGCATCCTATGAAACACTGTCTGCTAAACTCAGTTTAGTGAAAAATAATAGGTGATTTGTACTGTGGGCAGTTTCTCTGACATGTTCTCCAATATAGTTTTCATAATAAACGTGCTAGAATACAAGTATCAGTGTTATGTATTTAAAAGGTGCGATGTAGTTTTCAAAACCCTAATGAATGAAGGTGTCCCCGAAAAATGGTGTTTTCCCTTTTCAACAGACCCAGGTCCGGTTTGGCGCAGACTCTGGGGCCAGAGGATGGGAGAAAGTGGGAGACATGCTGTCTGGGTAAAGGAAGAAGGGTCACTGTACCCACCCCAGAGCTCAGCCTTGGCTTCCGTGATTGAACGCTGCTCACAGCCGCCGAAACCGCGAGGAAAACAGATGGGGGCGCCAAACGACAGCAATAAAGGCATCCAGGACTTCCGCCCAAGTCGCGCCTCCGCCCAAATCCACCCCCAGCCCGGGCCTTGGCCCCTCGTCTTCCCTCACGGATCGAAGCCTGGATCGATGTGTCCTTTCAGTCCCCAAAGCAAGTGGAATGGGGGGGGTACCCTTTCCAGTTTCCTGGACAACGACTCTCCTTCGCTGGGTGCGGCCTGCCTGGAGTGGGTAGAGTGGATGCCTGGATTGTGGAGGAGGGAGGGAGAGGTGGGGGGCATCAGCAAGGCTGAGCTATGACCGCTTGCAGGGCCGGAAAGCCGGCTCAAAATGGGCTTGTAGTGCTTGGAGTAGGGTAGCCTCTGGGGCAAGGGCAGACGTGGACCCCAGTCGAGTCCTCCTCTGGTACCCGAAGCACACTCCACGTCCCCCCACCCCAACTTCTCCAACTGCCTGCCTATCCAGCTTTCCATTTCTCACCTTGGGGGAGAACTACGTTTATTACCTTAAAGAGGTGGAATTGATTTTCCAAGCAAAGCTCGCGTTGTTGAAATAAGTTGGCGCCGAGGGGAAAAGGAGAGAAACTTTTGGCATTGACTACGTATATAAATGTATATAAATATACTTCACACCTCGCCTCCCCTTACATTCCTGACGCGCCCCCAACGGGTCCAAGGTTAAAAGGAAAGCGCCAACAGAGAGATGGACAAATAGATCCCGGATTTGCCCCTAACATACCCCGATATGCTGGGTGTGGCAGCAAGGAGGAAAGGGGGGGTCTGGATTGGGGTATGGGTTGGTGCTGAGGCCGGGATGCAGGACCCGCGCCCGGTGTCCGGATTGCCAGGGTCTCTCAGCTGCTTCGGAAGCTCACAGGCCGACCTCAGTGTCTCGTGTCTATCCTCTTTCTTCCCTGCCCGTGGCCGAGGATCTTTCCCTTTGGGCTGCGGGCGGGCGGACCCGCAGAGTGCATTTGGGGTCCGGGCAGGGTGGGGCGCAAGCGCAGGAGGAGACGTGTAACAGCCTAGAGCAAAGATTGATCTTCGCTAAAATGGTTGCCACCGGCGTCATTATGACCATCAAAGTTATCGCCAAGAGGCTCAGCCACCAAGCTCAGGCCATAAGGAGGAGCAGCAAGGCTGGTCCGCGACTCTCCGCGCCCGGAGTCAGCTCGGGGAATTCCCAGGCCTACAGGTAAGGGGCTGGGGCGGGGGAAGGGAAGGAGAGAAGAAGAGCTAAGTGGGAAAGGTAGGGCGGCAGGATGGATGGTAGGGGGAAAAGCACCCCTCCCAAGTTTGATCTCGAAACCCGGCAATTTAGCCACAAATAATGTGATTTGAGGAGGGAGGTGGAAAGCTGACAACGTAAAGAGTGGATTAGGGGCAGCCCATATGGTGCTGTAAGTCGCGTCTCTGTTTAAAGTTAGCTGTCGAATTCTGCTATGAAATCGTCCAGCCGAGTTTATTTCCCCCAGGGAAAATGCGTAGGCGAGAAGCCTATCCATCAGCAAGATTATAAAAGTAAAAAACTCGGGACTTCAAGTTCAGAACTCACTCTGCAAGCAGTGTTAAAAAATCAGAGAGGACCTAATGATTTCCGTTTGGAAGCGCGGGCCCAGCGCACCTCCCAGCCACGTAGCACGAAAGTGCTTTCAAAAGTCTACGAGATATTCTCTCTCTCTCTCTCCTTGCCCTCTCCCTCCCTCTCCCTCTTCCTCTCTCTCTCCCCATCTCTCTCTCTTTCCTGGGTGGCAGAGAGCAGCCAGTCTGGGGCGAAGAAGTGGGGAGAGAGAAAAGCGGGGGTTCTATTTGTTAAATAAAAGACATGTTTGGTTCTGAAATTCAAAAGATAAGTAATCCAGACAGGAGCGCATGGTCTTCTCCTTATGCAACTCTTCCTACCTCCTCCCCCCTTGTTCCCCCCTCATTTCCTCTCGATAGTAAATGTTAAAAACAACACCAACACCAACAAAAAACCTTCCTGACGATCTACTCTGGAAAAATCAAAGCATTATCTATTATTTAACACGTATATGTCCGAGGAAAAATGAGGAAGGCGCTGCATGATTAGGACCTAAGGGGCAACCCAGCAAACTGAGAGCGTAATGATGCCCCTAAATGAAGGGGGAAATGTGCCGCGGAGCGCTCTATTAATCAGACTGTCAATTTCACCCCCGAGGCAAAACCCCCGGGCGAGCAGAACCGGCTCTGAGCGGGCAAAGGACCTGAGCCTTCCTCCTCACTTCTTGTCTCTTCAAGCCTCCTACCTGGATCTATTTGTCTGCTCCGAAGCCGCCTTCATTACCCACTGACAGGAGCGTGTATTTATTTGCTTATAAACCTGTTACAATAAATGATTATTCGAACGGCGTCATTCGTACCTTAATGACGAGCGAGCGCTACTTTTTGATGAATGACATCTTGGGCTCGGAAGGATGTATGGGTCATTTTGACCAGTCATTCCCTCGCTCTGGCATCCCACAATTTTTCCGCCTCCCTCCAAAAGAGATAATAATATTTAGAGGCGCTCGCTGGGGCTGAATGAGAATTAGCCCTAGGCGCAGCCCATCATTAGGACGGGACAGCCGGACCACTGTGACATTTTTAGAAAGCTGAGATGATGGAAAGAATAAGAAAAGAGATGATTCTGATGGAGAGAGGGCTGCACAGCCCCACAGCCGGCAAGGGGTTCTCCAGTTTGTCCGATTCCTCTGGCAATGCAGTCCTTGAGGCCCTGGAAAATTCGCAGCACACGGCTCGCCTCAGCCCGCGCCTGCCGTCCGCCCCTCTGCACGGAGCTCTGGGAGACCTCCCAGCCAAGGGCAAATTCGAAATAGACACTCTGTTCAACCTGCAGCACCCAGGCAGCGAAAGCACCGTCTCCTCCGAAATCGCCTCCGCTGCGGACGGCCGCAAAAAGCCGGGCCACTATTCGGAGTCGGCCGCCGAGGCGGATATGAGCAGCGACGTGGAGGTGGGCTGCTCCGCGCTGCGCTCCCCCGGCGGCCTCAGCACCGCGCCGCTCAAGGAAAACAATGGCAAAGGTAACTGCGCCGCGCCGCGCTCTCCAGTCCCATCCTCCCTGTTCCTCCCGGCCGCAGCCTGCCCTTCCTGTTGACTTTGCCCTTCTCCCACTCTCAGCTAGCTACGGTGAGCTGGCTCAGGCCAGGGCGTGACGCCTGAGGGGGACCTTGCCCTGGGGCTCTGATTCTTGAGTCTCTCCCAGGGGCGCGGGCCTGGGGCTGCAGGCCTGCCTGCGGGCCTGCCCTGGATCCGGTGCCCAAGAAAGTGGTTCTGCGCGAGGCTCTAGAGCCAGTCCCCCAGCCAGCCGCAGCGTCGCGCTAGGGGAAGACTGCCCCGAGTAGCTGCTTTGAACTCCGCTGCCTCTGGGCTCCCAAGGCCGAGTGGAGGGGGCATTCTGAATAAGTAGTAGGGGAGCCTCGCCGGGCGCCTCTGAGAGACCTGTTTGGGTCAGCCAAGAAAAAGAGTTGAAAAGTAAGGTTCACCCTCTAATGGTTCCAGTCTGAGCGGCTGCTGGCTTTTGAAACAATTTTAAACAAACCTAAAAGACAGTCACAGAAGGGTTAGGGGCCGTACAGAAAGGTGCTCGGTGGTCTCCAGACCATGGCAAAGCCAGAGCTTTCTAAACTACACCTAGATGTAGGCATTTTCTTTCGGCCAATTTTTCCACTGAGCTGAAATTTTCCAATTTTTTAAAGAACCACCCTAATACAGTTATTATTATTTGGTTATGAAGTGTTCTCCAAACTTATTGATTCCATTAAGGGCAGCAATTTGTAAGCATGACAGACCCCATCAATTCAGGCAGCGCCTCGCTTTTCTCTCCCGGCTTCCCTCCTCCGCGCGGAGCCCCAGCGCCGGGATCTCGGCCCTACAGTGACTCATGCGCTGCCCGCTGTTTGTTTGCCAGGGTACTCGGAGAGCGGCTCGGCCGCGGGCACCACGGCGACGCCTGCGTCGGGCTCTGGCCTCGGCAGCCTTCACGGAGGCGGCGGTGGCGGCGGGGGCGCGGCGCTGGGCGGCTCGGGCTCCGGGGCGGATCAGGTGCGCCGCTACCGCACGGCGTTCACCCGCGAACAGATCGCGCGCCTGGAGAAGGAGTTCTATCGGGAGAACTACGTCTCGCGGCCCCGCCGCTGCGAGCTGGCCGCCGCGCTCAACCTGCCGGAAACCACCATCAAGGTATCGATTCCAGCATGCGCCGGTCCCAGCCTCCCTGGGGGTGTCTGGGTTGATTTTTGTTTCTCCTTTCTGGGTGGCTAGGTTTAGGTGGGGCCTGAAAACCCGCGGGGGAGAGTCACCAAAGGAATTGGCATATTTATTTCTCAGCTGCTGAATCAGAAGGTTGACCAGTCCGGCTGACCTGGGAAGGCCCCGGAATGCCGCAAACGTTCGCCGGTGTCCAGGCGCCGCTACCCCGAGTCCATGGCTCCACTTCCCCCTGGGCAGCAGAGCTGGCTGGTCTTTGTTCCTCTGGTACGAACCAGATATGGAACTTTTCATTTGCTCTTGATCTTGGAGATTAATTTTCCACGTAAATTGTTACAACACGGAGAAAAGGATACTGTATTTTTAAAATCTATTGGGTTAAGAAAGTAGTTTCCTAAACATTTTTCTGTTGAATATCGGGGAAGGGGCATTGTCTCCAGAGAGACAGTGCAATGAAATTGTCCTTATTTATATATTTTAAGTGATTAATTTTATTATACGACCCGGAGAGATAGATGGGAGGTTAGGCGACTTGGTGCACACTTTACGGAACATCCGACACTCTAGAAAAAGAAAACATTAAACTCCACGGGATGGGGAGGAGTGTGGAGATCTACCTTCGGTTTCCTCGGGCTTTCTTTTATTTAGAGAATGATGTCTTCATTAGATACCGGATTAGGAGGGATAGAAAAGTCCCCTTCCCAAGTTTAAGAGGATGTTATTCCCGCCACTCATTTGAGGCAAATGCTTTCAACAAAATCATCCCTTCAATATCAAGATTGAATCCATTACCCTCTGGGAAAGTTCTTGCAGCTCAGAGGATTCCACACCTTGCGTGGCGGCCTTTTATAAAAGCTGCCACCACGGCCTCTCTTCAAAGGCGGCCTAGAATCCCCGTGCGAATTCTGGGATTGAGAGACTGGCACCTGTGGGTGGCGGGAAGGAGAAAAAAGGTTGGGTTGGGACGAGAAAACGCAGCACAACGAAGGGGCGCAGAAGGCCGAAGGGCCGCAGCAGTCGGACCCAGGTAGAAGGCTTTTCGTTGAGGAGGGTGTGCCCACGCCGGCCCACGCCGCCGCCCGCTCCGCTCTGTCCCAGCTGGGAGGACAGAGGGGACTGGGAGCTGGGTCCCGGCCGAGGAGAGCAGGCCGGTCCATTCGGCGGTCCCAGAGGGGCGGGGCACCTGGGGCGCGGGCTGGGGCTAGGGCGCTCCCTAACTCGGGCCGCGCCGTGGCTCTCCCCGCAGGTGTGGTTCCAGAACCGGCGCATGAAGGACAAGCGGCAGCGCCTGGCCATGTCGTGGCCTCACCCGGCCGACCCCAGTTTCTACACCTACATGATGACGCACGCGGCCGCCACCGGAAGCCTGCCCTACCCCTTCCACTCGCACGTGCCGCTGCACTACTACCCGCACGTGGGCGTCACGGCCGCCGCCGCGGCCGCTGCGGCCTCCGGGGCTGCGGCCGCGGCCTCCTCGCCTTTCGCTACTTCCATCCGCCCGCTGGACACCTTCCGCGCCCTCTCGCACCCCTACTCGCGGCCCGAGCTGCTGTGCAGCTTCCGCCACCCGGGCCTCTACCAGACGCCCGCGGCCGCCGCTGGGCTCAACAGCGCGGCCTCGGCGGCCGCCGCCGCTGCCGCTGCCGCGGCCGCGGCCTCTTCTGCCGCGGCGGCCGGGGCGCCCCCAAGCGGTGGCTCCGCGCCCTGCTCGTGCCTCAGTTGTCACAGCAGTCAATCGGCCGCGGCCGCTGCCGCCGCGGCCGCCGCGGCCTTGGGCTCCCGGGGGGCCGGCGGGGGAGGCGGCGGCAGCGGCGCGGGGGCCGCCGGGGGCTCGGACTTCGGCTGCAGCGCCGCGGCCCCGCGCTCTGAAAGTGGCTTCCTGCCCTACTCGGCTGCCGTGCTTAGCAAGACCGCCGTCAGCCCGCCGGACCAGAGGGACGAGGCGCCGCTCACCAGATAACTACGTCGCCGCCGCCAGGGGGCCGTGCCCGCCGCTCCGAGTGTGTCGGGGAGTCTCCTCGGCGCTCTCCGCGCCCTCTGGGCGCTCACACGCCCTCTGCGCGCTGCCCGCTGCTAAAGCTGTCGGCAGGGGGCGCCCCGGCGCGGGAGGCCGAAGGGAACCCGTCGGGATTTGGGGTGGGGGGGTGGTCGGGGAAGAGCGGGCGCGAAAGCTCGGCGGGGGTCCCGTCAAATTATATCTATTTTTGTATCTGCTACCCAGCCGCCTCCCCTTCTCCAAGTGTGTTTTCCGCTGCCGAGGCCCCGCTTCCCGCCTCCGTCTCGAGCTCTTGGTCTTCCCGAAGACAATCCCCTCGCCCCCAAACCACTCCGCTGGGGTCTGGGGCCCTGCTCATGACCCCCCAGGCCCGGGTCGCTCGGCTACGCCGCGTGGCCAGAAGCGACGGAGAACCACGACAAAGGGGAAGGGCGTGCGCTGGTGCTTTGTGAGGGAGGGAGGGAAAGTCACCCCGAGGTTCCTGCTACTCTTCCCCACTTTTTTTTTTTCTTTCAACGAGGGTGAGGGGTAGGTGGCAATTTTTCTCTCAGCTTGAGCTTGTTAGGGCCCTGTCCGAGGAGAAGGCCGCGGGGGAGGGCGAGAGCGCGGACGGCTGCGGGTGTGGTCTGTGAAATTGTCCACTGCGTGCGGGATCGAGGCGGCGGGGCTGCAGCCGCTCTCCCGGGGAAGGACGAGGCAGGGGTGGGGAGGGGTGGCGTCTCGCCCCCTCTCGGTCGAGCCACCACCGTTCCCTCCTGATTTTTGGTTAGGGATGACGGCGTCTTGAATATTTTATGCAAAAAGTAACGGCTAATGAGGTTTCCGCAGCCGGGCCAGGAAAGGGAAGGGAAAGGCAGACGGGGGAGGCGGGAGCGGCAGGCCGCGGGGTGTTCGAAGGAACGTGCTCAGCTGCGGTTCTCGACTTCCGGGTTCCGCTCCATCTGGGAAATACTTGAATCTCTAGATATATGCTATTATCCTGAAGCATTTCCTTAGACACTTTTCTGAGTTCGAACTCTATTCCCTCCACCCGTTTGCTCGCTGTTCCTCGGGTAAAATGGTTTTTTGGGCGTATTTCTCACGCATGTGTTTTGCGCCTTCGCCTCTGCAAAAGCCACCGCTGGGTTGTGGAGACCCGCTCCGCCAACCCCGGGTACTGGAGGGGTTTCCTTGAACTTGAAGGAAGGCACATCAAAACCCACCAGTGTTAACTGCCACGTCAATTTTGATGCTAATAATGTGCAGATTATGACGAAAATTGCCAATCATGCTCTCTGATGGACCTCCTTTGAATGTGGAATTGGAGAAAAGTTCCCCGCACGGAGACCTGCTGTCAAGTACTAACAACCCGCTAAGGGAAGTCATTAGGAG